>NC_044030.1:85576137-85896415 GCF_900496995.4 Aquila chrysaetos chrysaetos
GGTGCTTCAGATCGGAGTCAACTGTCTAAATACAGGCATTTTGTCCTAGTTTAGGTATGCTGTGGTATCCTCCTTAGCTGCCAGTTCCCATCCCAGGGATGCCCCCTCTAAATCCTGTGTCATGTCTGCCAGCCCCCGTGGGTGTCTCAGACGATGGAAGGTCACCTGAGATGCCAGCAGATGCTCCCCACAAAACTGCTGATGCCCATCCATACATGCGTAGCCATGAAATCAGGGACTTACGGGCAATATCTGTTTATAAAAAGCTGCATTCACCCAGCCTTGCTCTTGACATTGATCATTCAGTGTCTTTGGGAAAGACAGCCGATGCTATTAAAGTAATTTTTAACTTTGTTTTTATGCTGCACTCAAGTAAAACCCCTCACAAGTGGCATGTTCAGGGTAAGCTTCAGTGAGACCTTGTCTTTGCCAAGATGCAGTTTCCTCTTTGTTCCCTAAACCAGTTAATAGCTGTTTGTTTTATAAAAATGGTCAGGTATAGACTTTTCCTGTAATTTGACAGACATCCCTGGGTGGGGAACACTGTCCCTAGATCTTTTGTGACAAATAGAAGAAATTACCATTTTATAGAAAGTGAATAGTCATTTCATTTCATAGTTGCCATGTACAATTTTCCCCATTATTTGGAGAAGATTAAATGAGAACTCAATTCATTATTACATTTTAAAATATGCATTGGATTTCTCCGGATTGTTATTTTAGGCCGTCTCTTCCAATGCTGTTCCTTGGCAAGAATAGGGTCAGGGTTTTTTTCTTGGGTTTTTTTTTTTGTGTGTGTGTGAAAGATTAAAGACTCATTTAAGCTGTTATCATTGAAAACATGTGTTCTTGCTGATTCACACTGGGGTTCCTGTTAGAGTGTCATCTACTGAAATGCTGTCTCTGCTTTTGGCATGTCAGGCATCAAATATCTGTTATTGCTTTCCAGGTGCAGTGGCCAGTGTGCTGGGATTTGAAAGAAGATCTCAGGCACGTTTTCCATGGAGATGGGAGGATTTCCCAGTGCTTGAAGGAGGAAAAAAAAAAAAAAAGAACCAAGAGTCAGTCTTGAAGGCAGAGTTTCTCCTTGGAGGAAAACTGCAGCTTTTGACCAATTCTCTTCAGAAATGTCCCCATCTGCAATGCTGTGTCTCCTCTGAGACCTTGTTGACTTTATGGCAGCTTTGTCATCCCAGGAGAAGTGTCTTGGGCCACCCAGCTGAGAAGAAGAGGTGAGGGAAGGGAGCCCAGCTGTGCCAATCGCCTCTCTGGTGAGGCATCGGCAGACCTTTGACCATCTGCATCTCTATGCCTGCTTCTAGCCTGCCCATCTCCAGGAGTTAGTAGTCTAAAAAAAAGTGGTTTAAAAAAAAAAAGGGGAGTTTAGAGGGACAGAAATGAAAAAGCAGCACCAAACCCCATCTCTATAGACTTTTGCAGTAATATGATGAAGTAAGAAGAGTTAGAAATGCTCTCTACCTTGCAATTCTGGCTTTTGCAGACATCAGCTTGGAGGTGGATCTGCATGATCCACCTATCAACTCTTCCGTTATCTCCTACTATGAAGGAGAGGGGTATTTGCAGATGGCGAGAGCTGGGTCTGCTCTGTCCTCACATCCTGCGTGCCATCCCTGTCTCTTGCCACCAGCTTTGCTCCAGCTCCCCCGAAGCCCCCCAAGAAACAGAGGAGGTGAACGTGGTCTCTGCAGGCTCAGCTTGGGTTGTGTGGGGGCGGTGGGAGCTGCCAACAAGCTCCAGCCTCTCCTGCTCGGCTGTGACCGGCATGCAGAGGAAGAAACGCAGCCAGCCGAACCCATGCACGGCAATATGAATCATACCCTGAGAGCAACGTGACAAACAACTTATCCATGTCTGATCTGCTAATACATATTTATTGTGTTAACAAGTAATTCTTTCCTGAACAGAAAGCTTGGGAGTTGATTTATATCACAGTCAAATCAACTCTGAAAAAGCTGCTAAATTCACCTATATAAATCATGACAATTTTGTTTTTGCTATGGGCTGTAGAGAAAATGGAAGCTGAGCAAACATGGCACTTTGTGACTGTTAATAATTAATAACAGTTAATGACCAGCATGAGCAATGCTCTGGTATTAAGATTATTAATAATACTGATAATTACTTTAGTATTACAACAGTGATTGTTCATAATAATAATGATGAACGATAGGCACCTTGGAGTGCCCTTGTCACCCCGAGGATGCAGGTAAGTTGTGTGGTTGAATGGGTGTAGCAAAGAGTCCATGTTCCCCTTTGCAAGATGCTTTTATTTCTAACCTGTGGTGGGTGTCAGAATAAATGTGTGTGTGGGTAGAGACTCCCCATCAGCATTGCCCGTGGAGAAGTAAATCAGTGTAAGTCATTCCCAGGTTTAGTTGTATTTACTGAAGCCCACCATGTTGTTTGTATGGGGTAAATACACACTGCGGGGAACATGCTCAACTTGAAATATTCTGTGGACTGAAAAACTTAGTGTTCACTGTATTTTTCTCTGCTTTTTTTCCTTATTAAATTAATTCCTCTTTAGAAAGTTATGTTTCTCCTGTAACTTTTGTATACCTTCTACTTTTGTACAAGGTAAAATTATTTTAGCTCTAATTTCTATCATTTTAACAAACAGCAAATAAAATGGATGTGGATTTCCTGGGAGGGCAAAGCATTGGGAGCAGAAATTTTACTAAAGGTTTAAACTCCCTTGATTAAGTTTCCCTGAGAGGTTTAAGTGAGCGTGTCTGCATTCAGATTCAAGTCAATCTACAGGTTTTCACAGACATCATGTTTTAAAGCTCTAAATCCATGAAAGGCTTTTTTGAGCCTTCTGCCTCGCCGTGGCTGCCCAGTGACGGTGCTGAATTTAATGCGTTGATGATATATTCAACCCAGCGCGCTGTAAATAGTCACTAAATATTCAGCAGAGCCTCGGCTGCCTTCTTGCACTGAGGCCCAAGACAAGCTCAGATGGTGACATTTTCCTCCCTAATCCCTTTACTTCCCTTCCCATGCAAGAGATTTTCAAAGGATGCTAAATGTCACTAAAGGCCCTTCAAGCTTGCAAAACTATTTAAAAGTTTGGTGGGTTTTGGTTTTGTTTTGTTGTTTTTGTTTGTTTTTTTTTTCCAAAGAGGGTACAGCATGGGATGCCACCACCCTCTGGAGAAGAGTCTCATTTTGATGGCATCTCTTCCAGCATCCTTCTGGAGGGTTGCAAGTGCACTGTGACCCCATGTTGGAGTGAAGCCCAGGTGATGCTCGACTGAGGATCAGGATTTTCTTCTCCGGAAAACTTTGCGAGACTATGGCGTGATTAATAAAACACAACCACTTCAGGCAAACACGTAAACTAGGCTGAAGCTAACGAAGCTGATTGCTTCTGCATCTTGCAAGCTGGTTAGCACCAGGCTGAGTGTGAACTGTTGCTTTGGGGGAATGGCATCACACGGAAGAGGAAAGGAGGATGATCTGGTAAGGATGTATCTGGGGTTCATTTCAGATTCTTGTACTGAAGGGAGGTGACTAGTGTTTTTAGATAGATATCTCAACTTTCTAGGATGGAGGTGGCCTTGGCATCCCAGTTCCCATGTGCAAGGTGAGGCAGCAATACTTGCCAAAACTGGCATGAGAAGAAAGCATTAAAAATTTAGCTCTTGGAGATGGGGACCAGAGAGATTTCTGTGGGATTGAAAGCTACAGCAGAGTCTCTGGCTACAGCAGTTATGGCCAGCAAAGCTCCCCTACCCCAGCCCAAAATTAGTTTTTAATTCATGAGGCTTGAGAGCTGTCTGTAACAGGAGATGCTACAGCTGTGCAAGGCTGTTATCTTGGGTGGGTTTTGAGGTGGGGAATGAGTTTGAAGAGGAAAAGTGTTATAAGTGCAACAGTTAGTAAAAATAAAGAACAATCTTTCCATTCCTGTAAATGTTCAAGTTTAGGATGTTTTCCTCAGGTAAGTAGGAAAAGAAGTTGAGTTTTGTGTGAACTGGCAATTTAAACCGAAGATGACATCTGTCTGTGTTATTCAGGCTGTTTCTCTCCAGTCAGTTTGAAAAACATTTTTAAAACAGTATTATCAGCTTAAACTGAAAACCAGTATTTTATTTTAAGGATATTGTAAAAGGAGTTGTTCAGTTTCAAAGCTTTTTTTTTTTACCAGGAACCTGTTGAAAATGGCTCTTGCAATGACTAATTTTGGTTTTGATGAACAGGAATCCTTAGACCAGATGAATTTTGCTGAAAAAAGGCCATCCAGCTCTATCCCTCATATCCTGGCACGAGAACCACCCTGTCTTGGGTCTCCTGGCAGCTGGTGAGCTGGGTCAGGGAGAAGGGCTCAGCTTAGTACCCAGCTTGGCACTTGGGGATTGCTCCATAGTCCTCCGGTACAAACCAAAGTCAAACATCGTACAAAATGTTTTATTCTATCCTGCGTAAACATCAGTTTAATATGCATGAAAAGAGATCACTGCATATACGAGAAGAATTTTTTATTTCTTTTTTCAGGTTCATCCCAATCAAGTCTCAGTTTTTTAATTGTTTATACATGGGGAAGGTTTATTGACAGTATTTCTCCATGTTTCTTAATTGTGAGCACAGATGAATGTACTGAGCATAACATTTCAACTGCCTTATTTGAGTTCATAACATTTTGCAATAACCCTTGCAATATTTGTTTAGATGAACACTTGAAGGACATCTGTTGGTGCCGGAAACAATGATGCAGTTTTTTGCTTTTGTTTTTTTAATTGCTATTTTGTCAGAGGAAGAGGCATGTTTCTGTCACTTGAATTGAAAATCCTGCTAAGCGCTGACAAAATCTGCTCTGTTACCCCTGTTCTTCCTTTCCCTCTCTAATTGGCAGAGTTGCAAGAACGGCTGAAGGTAAAGTCTGCTAACACATATTTTGGAAATTGAGATCAATATCTTGCTAAGCCATATGCATGTCTCTCCAGGGGGTTTATTTAGCCAGTTAGTATTTGTGTTGATAATAGGACCGTGAGTTCTGTTTGATGTCAGGTTTGAAGAGGTACGTGAATAAGTGATAGTGTGAGCACTGAGATGGTGTTTGTGGGAGAAACATGCTTCATATGCTACAAATCTATGAATGAGAAGCCATGTGAAGGGCAACTAAAACACAGGAGTCAATCAGGTGGCCCACATTTGAATCTCATTTTTGTCCCCAAGGTAGGAAAAAAAAATAAATCAGCTAAAACTTTTGTAGGCTCTGGTCCTTTGCAGCAACCAAGTGCTCGCTAGGGCTGTCCTTGCTGGTGCCCTGGATGGATCATCCCCCTGTCTGGTAGACCCGGGGGAGCTGAAGGCCACCCCATGAGCTGGTGATGGAGATGTGTGGAGCTCCGGCAGGAACTGCAAACCCTCCTTGCCCTGGGGCGGTTGTGGATGCCCACCCTCCCTGGGGCAGAGGCAGAAGCAAGCTCCGAGGGCTACATCTGGTCACCTACACTTGGATTTCATATCCACTGTCATCATGTATCATCCCCACGCTTTCAGGGCCTGATTCTTGTTTTCTCATGTAGAACACAAACATTTTTCTTTGTAATAGAGATGTTAATTCATTTTCTCAGCTCCTTCTGCCTATCCTTCCCTTCCTTCCTCTCTCTCTTATTACTTAAAGTAATAACATTGGGATAAATAGTTATACCTTTAACAGTACGTGGCTTTTGCTATATTTTTCCTTCATTTGCAAAGCACAACTATACAATTCCAGCCAGAGTGTTTTGTATGTGATGGGGACAAACACCCTAAAGCAAAAACAAGTGAGAAAGTGATGTCTCCAGGGAGCAACCTATGCAACTGCCTCCCAAGGTGGCAGCAAACACCTCCTTATTTAAATTGGGGGAAGAAAACCCTACAGATGCCTACATCTCAGCCTGACCCACTCACTTGTAATTTAGGAGAATCTTACCATTTCTGCATCCCCTGATGAGGTGAAGGCCAGGCAGGAGGCTGGGGATGGCACTGGTGCCTGGGGAAGCATGGCTGAGGAGGCAGAGCAGACTAACACCCAAAAAACCTTGGAATTTTGGGTCTGGCTGTCTTCTGTTTCTCTTGTGTGACCTCAGAGGCAAATCACTTTATCTTAGTACCTCATTTTCTCATCAGTAAAATGAAGATAATAAATAGTTTGGGTTGGCAGGGACCTTTGAAGGTCATCTCCTCCAACCCCCCGGCCATGAGCAGGGACATCTTCAACCAGATCAGGTTGCTCAGAGTCCCGTCCAACCTGACCTTAATCACTCTTTCTTATCTCACTAGGGTATGAAGATGGATGTACTGAAGTCTGTGAGGTAATTAGCTGTTGTGGCATTGGGTCATCGAGTAATTCAAATGAATTGTACAAGAGAGATTAAACATAACATCTGAGTCCTCTGCTCTGAACCAAGTAGGAAAACACTTGATTTTTTGCAGGGAGAACTTCTGTCCAGGGTGACCTTGGTGCAATTCTTTTCTGGCTGAATTTTGACTCTTAAAGGCTTAGAAAAAATAGGAAGGATACCTTAATGTGTTTCTCCAGGTTGTTAATTGGGCAAATTGATTTGAAATAAGGCAGGTGCTCTTGATGGCTTGCTCTGCTTTTTGGTTCACTTTAATTGAAGTAACTAATGGTGTAGGAGCTGGTCCTACCCTCACAGCACAGCTGTAACAGCTAGAAGCAATGTCCGTTTTGCTTTGTGATTTTGTGTGTCTATAACAGCATGAAAAAAAAGTGATGCTTTGGCTTGGATCCCTTTGCGCTTGGGCAATGCACGGGACGGGGGTCACCGCTGTGGGCCGTGCAGGCTCCCACAGCATGTGAAGAAACTGCCTCTGGCCCATCCCAATCTCCTTTTGCAAAGCAGGTACCAGGGATCATCAAACATGAAATCTGGGGACAGCCTTTTTAGTAGGGCCTGTAGTGATTGGACAAGGGGTAATGGTTTTAAACTAAAAGAGTGGAGATTCAGACTAGATAGAAGGAAGAAATGTTTTACGATGAGGGTGGTGAGGCACTGGGAGAGGTTTCCCAGAGAGGTGGTCGATGCCCCATCCCTGGGAACATTCCAGGTCAGGTTGGATGGGGCTCTGAGCAACCTGATCTAGTGGAAGATGTCCCTGCTCATGGCAGGGGGGTTGGACGAGGTGACCTTTATAGGCCCTTTCCAACCCAAACCATTCTATGAAATCCAGCTGGGTGGTTCAGAAACTCTTCTGAGATGCCAAATAATTTCTGATCTTTGCCCCTGTAGCATCATCTGGTAATATTAAAATGGAGGTACCATCCCCTCCTGTGGACTTGCCAGTGACTTCACTGCAATGCAGTTACAAGGATGTGTGAGGTGTGCAGCACAATATCATTGGTGGAAAACAAAGTATTTAGCGTGATTTTTTGATGAGTACCAACACTGTTACTGCAGTGGTAATTTTTTTTACCTTTGGAGACTGCAGGTCTGCTCACTAGGTGCTATTCAGAATATTACTTTGAAAGTACCTCATGACTTTTCCCTAGCAAGCCATTTAGGAATTAGAAACCCCTGAATCATTTTTTTTTTTATTAAGTTTATATACTGGCCCAGCATGCATTCAGACTGAACATTGAAAAGTTTGCCAACCAACAAAATCAAATCAATTAAGCCCACAAGATTTACGATGCAGGTCTTTGGGAGTTTTGGGGGCTGGAGCCGTTGGCCTTTTGCCAAGGACACAGAAGGAAAATGCGTTTTTACCTTGGCTATTTCAATGTGCAGGTGGAGAGATGCGTCATGGGAGCAAGTGAAGTAAGCTGGGAAATTCTGCTCAGAGCTGTTGTGCTGTGGGAGGATTCATCCCCTGGTCATGCCTTAGGGGTTGCACCTTTTGGGACAGACTTTCAAGGCACCAATTTTATATATATATATATATGCTGTGTATTTAATTGAAATGATAAAGGAGGTGAAGGTGTCTTGGAACGTACTGCCCTTGGTGTCTCTGTGATATGTCAGAAAAATGAGGGCAACGGTGTCTCCCTTCAGACAGGCGTGGGGTTATGGGCAGCATCGTGCGTGGGCAAGTTGGAAAGTGTCTCTTCAACAGCTCTGTAATTCCCAAACCTCTGTCTCCTCCATTCATCCCCACTGCCTGCACAAGAGGCTGAGTTTTGCTAACACCCATCCAGATGTTTTTCAGAATATTGTCCAGTATCAAATGTGTATGAAAAGTAACTTGAAAATAGCAAAATTAGAAGGGTTAGTTAATCATTTAATTCTAACCGGCTACCAGTAAGTCCATGCAGAGTTTAACATCTCTTTCCATGAGTCACCAAAAATGGTCAAACTTGAATGGTACTGGGAGGACACAAAGTTACTTCATAAGAGATTTGTACACCTATGAAATGATGAGGTTTAATGGAAAATAGCTGGTTGAAACATTTATATAAAGCATTGAATGGGACAAGATAACACACCTTATTACCTCTGAGCATATCTGCATCTCTGTTAAACTGACTTGGGCTGACCTCAGCAGGCAGGTTAGCAGAGCACTGGCTGTGTGGGGAGGGGGAATTTTTTTTTCCCTGAATGGTAACTTTTGAGTGGGATTTTACACGACAGTCTGCCTTTTCTACCTCTCTAATATTTCCATTATAATTTTCTTTTCCTCCACACAAATCACCTCTGGTTGAAAACCAGGTTTCCTTATTCTCATTGATCTGCTACATGAATCTAAAATTACCTAAAGCTGTTCCTGTCACTCCTTCGCACCCTGATATGGTTTGACTGCTCTCCCAAGTGACACTTTACAGATCTGTACTTGCCGTGTTTTCATTCCTTTAAAAAAATGCATCTTGAAATAGTTCTCATTTCCCTTTGCAGTTTATCGATTACAATCTGGCAATTTCCAGTCCCAATCTTGACAAAACTTTTGTGAAATGGGGCTGATCATTAAGAAAAATCGCTTTCTCTCCAGCTGCTACACCTCCTTGCATAGGACCTGGGTGCCACTTGTGTTTCTTGCCAGCAAAAAATTATCAGAGACCTACAGAGTTGGGATAAAGGGAAGCTTTTAGTGAGTAAATATGGGCTTGCAGGAATGAAAAAAATAAAGATAATACAGGTGCTACATCTTGTGGGATGTTGCTAAAGCTCCCAGTGGGTTCAATACTCTGGATGTGCTTCCTTATTCTTGCCTTTGTGTGTGCTGCACGGCGCTGGCTCCATCGAGCCCTCGCCCCTTTCAAGGATCACTCTATCAAAGCGCTATTAAAGGAAGGGTTTCACATCTCTGCTGTATCGCCAATGGATTGCGAGACAAATTCAATCTGCGCAAAGGAGGTAGAGATTCATCTGAAAAATGTGTAGGCAATGCTTCTGGGGAAAGCGGTGCCTGAGTGATGCATGGGGAGAAGCGAGTTGCACCGGCAGCACGAAGGCAGCAAGGAATGGGGTGAAGATGCAGCAAGGGAGAGAGGGGAATCGGTAATACCAAAGCAAAGTTAAAGAGCAGCTAATTTCTCTGATGAATGAGTGTGTAAAGGAAGGGAATTAAACTCATAAACTGGGGAGTGCAAAAGTGTCTCCAAATAAATAAAACAGATGGTCGTGTGCAAATGCAGAGCTCATGGCATTTGTTGTGGGGCTTACGGGTGCTCAGTTCTGTGCTGGGAGCCTGTAGTAGGACAAGAGGCTTAGATTGGATATTAAGAAAAATTTCTTCACTGAAAAGGTTATTAAGCACTGGAACAGGCTGCCCAGGGAAAGGGTTGAGTCACCATCCCCAGGGGTGTTTAAAAGATGTGTGGGTGTGATGCTTAGGGACATGGTGTAGTAGTGGACTTGGCAGTGTTAGGTTAACGGTTGGACTCGATCTTAAGGGTCTTTTCCAACCTAAATGATTCTAAGAAGAGCTGGAAATGGTCTCCAGGCTGAGGGTGGATGTTTTCAGGAGCTTAAGAGGTTGTTAAGAACTTGTTATGATATTTGAGGAAAGAAGAAGCCCTTGCTCTCATTAACAGTAAGGCCATTTTGCCTGGTGAGCAAGCTGAAGGGCATCAAAGTACACTGATGTGTAATACAAGGATGCTTAAAAGCCTCTTTGCTGTTTCAGCGTGGTGGAGCGCAGCCTGAGCTCTAGAGAGAATAAAAACCTTGTGGGCCAGATCTGCAGCTGGCACGGATCACTTGATGCTGCTGAGCTCATTTGCACCTGCAAGTACCCGAACTTACACTGTCATCTTGTACCTTTTGATTTGGGATGGTTTAAGGGGATGCAGGAGTAATGGGGGACCGCGGTACCCGCAGGAAGAACAGAGCCCACCAAAGCTGGACGCAGTTGCTGCTGCAGCAGGATGGTTTAATGAGAAGTAATTTCCTAATGTGAATCAGTGCAGTGAAGAAAACAATAGTAACAGGTATTCTACGGGGGATGGTGACAGATAAAAAGGCAAGAAGTGACAAAGCCGCAGGAGATGGCACAGATGTTATGGTATTGAGAGCCGCGATAGCGGAGCAGCCCTGGATGCAGCCCCAGACGATGGGATGGAGAGGAGCTCTGGTGTGTGGCACTTGCAGCATCTTCGGCTTGAAATCTGTGGGGTGCTGGGGGTAAAATCCTTGCTCGCTTGACTGCTGCGGACAGCCCTGGCACTCAGCAGGACTCAGGCTCCATTTAACTTCGTACACGGCAGCGGCAGAGGATGAAACGCTGCAAAGAAAGCAGTGAAACAGCTGCGTGCCTGCGAGCGTGTCAATAGGGGAATTGCTCTGTTCAGCGTATTACTGGGCTCCACAAACGGTAGGTTTTGGGGTAGTGTTATAACCCAGTGTGAGCCTGCCCTGAGTTGCCCAGGGGAAATGACGACATTTTGCGGGGTACATAAGAGGCAAAGCATCCATGTGTCATTTAAGATAGAGGCAGTTGTGAGCGAGGAAATTGATGTGGCTGAAAGGCTGTGTGAATTGTGTCTTTGCTATTTATGGAAGAGTAAGGTCACTTCCCCAGGCTTCGGGATTCAATTTGCTTGCGGAGAGGAAGGTGCTAGGAAGAAAAAGTGAAAAGCCTGCTTGTAACAGAGCAAAACAGCCAGTAAAAGCTTTAAAAGTTGGCATTGTTCTTTGAGTTGTGATAAATAATGTCCCTCAGACTGTGAAGAAGGGATTGAGAAAACCAGGAAAGCCTTCAGCATGGATTTTAATAGCACGGTTGGGTCTATGGTGGAGGCTGGGTATAGCAAGGCACCACAGCTTTAGCTTTTAGCAGACTTAGAGGTGCTGGGGACCTCCCTTTGCAGGGCTGAGCTCTGGAGATTACACCTGTTGCTTCATGTAATAATTTTGGGAGCTGGGACTTCGAAGCAGCATAAATCAGTCCTGAACCAAGCCCACGCTGGCTCTACCAACACAACACTGTGAAGGCTTTGAAGCCAAGCACCCCACAATTACAGCGTGACATTATGAAGGTGCCCCTGGGGACAGAATTATTATTTTCCCCTTGGGCTTTTCTCTGGAACTTGTCCTAGTTGAGCTCTTCTCTGGCATTAATTACCTGCAAGGTGCCACGATGGAGCAGGAGGTGCTTTGTCTCATTCCACAGAGAGGGACTTTAGATGATGCTGTTGGAGAGCCAGAAACCATTGTGTCATTAAATATCCCATTAAAACTTTACAGAGAAGGTAGAGAAACTGTTATTGTACAGACCATTTGTCCTAAATTTCTCAGCCTCCCAGCAAATCTAAGTTTTCAGATATCCTGCCTGTGCCATCGGGTCAACATCGCTCATCAAGGAGCCCTTCAGAGCTCTGGTGAGGGTACCTCGGGTGGCACGGGCAGAGGGTCACCCTCTCTGGGGGCTGGCACTGCGGCAGGACACGCGTGTGGGCACCAAGCACTGTGCAGGAGGCGAAACCCAGATATTATATGTATATATACACACATGCCTACAGCTGCTCTCTGCAGACTCCAGTTTTATTTCCGAGTTTCCTAATCTGTTTGCCTGGAAGAAAGGGTCACTCCTGGAGAAGCCAGGGTCGTTCCCTGCCTCCATGCCCTGGTGGGTGTGGGTCCACCGGGGGCGTCTGCTCACACATGTGGGTTTGGTGCTTGGAGAGGTTCCTCCAGCCCGATGCCGTTTTCTGGCAGAAGCCCATCTGATGCAGCAGTTGGGGTGATGGAGGGGAGAGACGGGGAGTGAGGGCTGGCAAGGAGCCCCATGGCCCCACTGGGAAGGCATCTGCTGCTCCGCTCCAGCCATGGTCTTGGTGACTATTCAATTTTTTTTTTCTCAAGCATTTGTTGCTAACACAGAGTGTAATTCACTTTACGCACAAAGGACCCAGGTTTTGCGGCTCTGGCTGTTTTGTTTGGGGGTTTGTTGTGGTTTAACCCCAGCCAGCAACTGAGCACCACGCAGCCGCTTGCTCACTCCCCCTGTGCCTAGTGGGATGGGGGAGAAAATTGGAAAAAAAATAGAGTAAAACTCATGGGTTGAGATAAGAACAGTGTAATAGAACAGAAAGGAAGAAACTAATAATAGTAACAATATTAAAATGACAATAATAATAATAGAGGGATTAGAATATACAAGTGATGAACAATGCAATTGCTCACCACCTGCCAACTGATGCCTAGTTAGTTTCCAAGCAGTGATTTCTGCTCCCCCAACCCCACTCCCCCCAGTTTCTATACTGGGCATGATGCCATATGGTATGGAATACCCCTGTGCCCAGTTTGGGTCACTGCCCTGGCTGTGTCCCCTCCCAACTTGTTGTGTCCCTCCAGATTTCTTGCTGGCTGGGCATGAGAAGCTGAAAAATCCTTGACTTGGTATAAACACTACTCAGTGACAACTGAAAACATCAGTGTGTTATCAACATTCTTCTCATATTGAACCCAAAACATAGCACTGTACCAGCTGCTAGGAAGACAGTTAACTCTATCCCAGCTGAAACCAGGACAGGGTTTTTTCATGCTTTTTGTGGTTGTTTTGGCAGGGACTGGTTTGGGTTTGTTCCTCTCATACTCCCCTCCTCCCTGTTCTGATAAACAGTTCACCTGGAAAGAAACTGGCTCAGGCGTTAGGTTTGGCACTGACAAAATTCTGATCACTTCTTACCCTTTTTCCCAGGTAAGGCTAAAGTAGCAGAGGCTCCCCCAAATTAATAATGCTATGGGGTCATTCAGTGGTCCAGTCTTAATGCTGATGGACCTCTCGGAGGAGATGTAAGACCACCATGCAAAGCCCTGGCAGCAAATGAAGCTCCCACCCCAGCTCCTCTACCAGGGCAGGGCCACTAATTGTAGCAGCTGTAGGAAATCCAGCCTGAGTGATTCTCCCTCCAGCTGAAAGCTTTTCCTTGCTTCCAGCTGTCGCAATAGAGACGGACACGACAAACATCAGACTGTGCAAAAATGGCAAAATGGCTACTTTATTGTTCTAACAAGCTTTTTTATAACTTTCTTCAGAGTATGTGTTCATATATGATTGGTTTAGTTAGTAACTAACAATTCACGATTGGGTAACAGTTTTGTTGTGGCTTCGTCAAGACGGTTCTTCTTATCATTTTCTTGCTCGGGACTTTCCAGACTCTCAAGGATACACCACAAGCTGCTCAAGGTCACGCTGCTCATGCACCGTCAGGCATTCGGCAAATTCGCTACATGCCCCGACACCCAGCCGCATAGATAAGTTTTCCCTGTCCTCCTGCCTATTCCTTGATATTCTTTGTTCTCTGCTGAGGTCACTTGCAAGGTCTGCCTGGGCTTGTGGTACCCTGGAGAAGCAGCTCCTGGTTCTGCTGGCTCCAGTGCACCCCAGGATGGAGGTTTTATCTCAAGATGGAGCGAAGCTGTTGGACAAGCAGGTATCTGATACAAATATTAAGTGGGATCACGCTTTCTGTTGAAGCGTACATCATCATGCTATGCTGTAAGAAATATCTTTTACATCAGACTTACGCTTGCTGGCTGTAGATTATTGTTCATTTTGGTCTAAGAGGCTGCTTCTCAGACTGATGTGTTATTTACCACCGTAGGCTCCTGTGCACTAATCCGTGCTTATTTCTGAGTTATGCAGGAATATAGAGTGGGTCTGGCTCTCACTGGTGCTTCAGGTGGAGAGGAAGGAGAAAGCTTGGAGCACATCTGTATGTGTAGGAGAAACCAAGCAGGAGGGAATGACTCATTCAAATATTCTTTCTCTTCTGACAGTCTCAAATGAATCTTTGTTTTGGGACCAATTGAGAGATAGCTCTGTTTGGGAAATTAATAGTACTTGCTCTAAAGGACTCTTTGTCAAAGAAATGCCAAAAAAATTGATGGTCTTGAGCTAGGCCATGCAAGTATTGAATGAAGAGTGTCAATATATGGTCTTCTGTTTATAGCTTTAGTGAAAGAGGCTTTTCAGACAGAGTATGATTTGTACCAACTCCTACCCACAATTGATCTCAAAAGGACCAATTTAATGCAGGATCTGTTTATTTTAGGAGAGTGCTAACAGACCTTTGAAAGGGTCAGCGGTGAAGCCAAACAGATTTTCAATATCTGTATTACTAAAGAAAAGGCTTGCTCTCAGTCGTGCTCTCCAGAAAAGGTGGAAGGCAAATACTAGACATTTAAACCTCAATATTACTGTTATAGAACACGTTAGAGCTACAGGACTTTTACACAATTGCAATTAATCTCTTTCCATCTGATTTCAAGGCTCTGGAAATTCAAGTTTATGCAAATTGTAGTAAATAACTTCACATGCTTTGCTGTAGTAGGACAATTGCAGTCTTTGGCTACCGGTAGTCAAATACGAGATTTATTTTTGCTGAACAATGGCAAACATAATGTAAAAATTGCTCAAGAGACCAATAAATAAATATTCCTCCTTTGCTGGGAGTGAAGGAAAAATTAATGTCCAAACAGAGAAAGCAATTTCTCAGTGGAGGAGCTGAGTTTCCTGATAAATGCACTCAAACTTGCACACCAAGCTTGCAAAAATGAAGCTGCTGGTTGTGCAGAGCCTCGGTAGCCCTGCTTGCCCCTGCACCCTGGTAGGAGAGGAGGAGCAGCAGCCCTGTGCCCACCCCAGAGCTGCTTGGGATTCACCCCCGTGCGTGACCCTTCGTAAAATCGGAATTGTCACGTACGTCTGGGCGCAAGGATGAAGTCTCTTGCCATCGCTCCCGCCTGCCACCTCATCGCTGTGGCGTGGACACCATCAGGCCTGGGGTAGACATCGAAGCGCGTTTTTTTAGACGCGTTTCCCGGTCGTATCCGTCAGCGTTAAGGCACCCAGAGTAACCCGTGCGGGCCGTGTTTGGGACGTGAAAGGAAGGATTTGTGTGGCCAGATGTGGGTGTGCAGCAAAGGTCCCCTCTCTGCCACCCCGGTCCTGCCAGCGCAGGGTTGCATCTTCCAATTCCCGTATATAAGCAGTAAGTCAGCACTGGGCAGGGCTCCGCATCCCGGTACCTGTGATGGTGACCGTGTCCCATGTCCCCTTTTCCTTATGCCCACTCCCTGCCCGGGGAAATATCCAGCCAGCCCTCTGCAAACGCGGTGAAGGTGGCATGCAGTGCTCGGTCCTGAATGATCAATACTCTTCCCGAAAGGCTCTTCATCTTCTCCTCACCGCTGCCTGACGGACGGTGCCAATATTTTTCCACCGGGCTGCTGGTGCCTGCGTGTGTGCTGTTTATTAACCGCGGCGCTTGGCACGTACCTGCCTTTGGCCTCTTGGTCTGTGGGTACCCCCTCCCCTTTGATTAATGCGTAATAAATATTTAGATAGTGGGATAAGAGTCTTATTCACTGTAATTAGTGTTTTCTCAGGCGTCTGTTAGATGAAATATTAAAGCCTTCGTTGTCGTTCTTATTTACTTAAACTGTTGTGAGTGCCTAATGATCTTCCTTCATGCTTACATGTAATCTGTGAGCAGCTATTCTGGGAGAGGTCTAAGAAACATTTCTTTTGAAATAGTATGAAGTGGCTGGTTCAGGATCACGTTGGTGTATGTTGTGCTCATTTTGGTACTATGGATGAGTTTTGTGGTGAAGGAGAATGTGATGCTTACATACTATGGGCCAGTAATTTTGAGGCTTTACCTAATTTTCAATAAGTCTCAGTAGGAGTTTTGACTCTCCTACCAATGCAAGATCTGGTTATTTTGTGCATGAGCCTGTAGGAAGTGCAAAAGTTTGCGTAGAGAGACCTGTTTCTGTCTTGTCTGCAGCTGTTGTGCCTCGAAGTCTTGCCAGGCTTCACCACAGCCCACCGATAAGTTAGGACATGTTTCCATTCCCCACCTGGCTGCGGATCCTGAGCTGATGCTCCTGCATCTCTAAGGTGCAGGAACCTCTTTGGTGCAAGGAGCTTGGGGTCAGTGGGGTGTGGGAGATACACGTAGTTCCCGTGGGGAGAAAGTTGCTCAAAGCCTGAAAGTCCATTGTTTTATAAAAATCAATTTCCCTTTGCGTATGGTGGATTTGGGGGGTTACTACCACAAGGGTGCTGAGCAAGGCACTGAGCACAGCCCTGGTAATACTCTCGTCCTTGGTAATACTCTCGTCCTTTGTGTCAGGGCATATTCTCTGTAATGTTGGCTCGTGGAAGTTCACATCACTGTGACTACTAGAAAAATAACTTGGGTTATCACTGAGCTTTCAGCAACTTTGATTTACAAACGTATTTAATACAGTACTTTTACCATCTTGGTATCCCATAAAACTTGCTTCCTGAGCAGTTCAACTTACTAATTTTAAATGGCTGAACCATAGCAATATATTTAGGTATTGATACAAAGCAGTTATTCACCAAGGATATTTGAGCAGCCAGTAACCAACTTTCCTTGAACAACAGGGAAGGTGTAAATGGCTTAGCAGCTTAAGAAGTTTCAGTGCTGTTACAAGTCTACATTTGCACAGGAAAAAAATCTTGCTAGTAAAACTACTTAGCCTATTTGGTGCTAGTTTCTGCACTGTGCTCTCTGCTAACAACATAATGGAGATGAACGAGGCTATGAGGTTTCTTACATCTTTCTGTAATTTTCCTTTTTTCTTTTCATGACCAGATTTTGGAGTGGAATTGCACCTTTTTTCTCCAAGTCTTGTGTTTGCTGATTATGCAGCAGAAAGCTTTTTCTGGTAAATGCCATGATCCTTTGTGCTAATGGGGAACTGAGTCTGCCTGAAGATGGTCAGATGAATGCCTAAGGAAAACATGTTGGAGAGACTGTTCAAAGAGTCTCACAATCAACTAATTTCAGGCATTGCGTGCTGTCATCTCAGCGAGGTGAACAAGACCCATTGGAGAGATTTCGTTGTTATCTTTCCCTACTCATTCTACCCTTATGCTCTTCCCGCTGCTGAAGAGCTCTGTGGCAGAAATGTCTGAATACTGGAGCTGTCAGGGATGTGCGAGGCTGACGGCAAGGCAGAAAGCGCTTGTCCTCTTGGGGAAACGAAACCAGTCGGGTTTAATCAGGTGACACGTAACAACCAGGGACTGCAAACAAACCAAATAACTGGGTGGTTTGATTACCACATTTTAAAATTGAAGCATTTAAGTTTTACTTCGCTCTGTTTGTTTTAAAAAATGCTTCCAATTCTCATCCATTTATATTAAATAAGGTTAAAAAAAAGGATAATCCCCTTATAAAAAGACCTAGACCTCTTGTTTTCTTTTGGAGGAATATTTTGTTCAACCACAAAAAAAAAGAAAAGGGAAGGTTTTAAAGGATTTTCTATTGTTATTTTGGCGAGAGGAGCAGTATTCTCACTTCAGATTAATCCCAAACTGTATCTATTCTGAAATATCTTTTTGCCTTGGCAGAGCTATAACGGTGATTATTCAGACCGCTTTGTTTGCTGTATGAGCTCCAAAAATCTTTTAATTTCATGTGTATCTTAATGGTTTCAGAAGATGTGTTTCACCTAGGAAATAAAGAAGGGAGGAGAGGACAGTTGTGTGCAAGGAAAAATTTGGGAAGTCTACAAGAAGCCTGTGGGGTAGAAGGAAGTGTTCAGATGCAGGAGATGGGATGAAGCGAGCTGTAGATCTGTTGCATGTAATAAGAATAGAAGGAATAAGGAGGAAAGCACCAGAACGTGAAAGAACCAGTATTGGCAGAGGCAGAGCAAATGAGATGTTGAGTTTGATGTGGGTGGCTGGAAGAAACCCGCAAAGGGATGGGAGGAGGGCAGGACAGGGCTGGAGCTGCCGGTAAGGGCACGATGCTGCGCAAAGGCAGCGGTGCAGGCAGGGGAGGCAGCACCAGCCCTGGTGTAAAGGAGAGGTGTAAAGGAAAGGCAGGGGATGCCTTTTCATGCCTTTTCATGGCATTGCTCGAGAGCTGAACAGAAGTTTGTCCGTGGAAAAAAATGACGGGTGCCCCGGATGATTTGGTTCTTGTATCCTTGCGGCTGTTGCTCAGCTCCTTTCAAGATGCCTCGAAACTTTATAGCTTTTCTCATGTCAGTCCCTGAGTTAATTTTCTTCTGTGGGGAAATTCAGTCCTGGGGCAAGGCGCAGAGACTGCTTTCCTCCCCTGTGAGACAGATGCCGGGTGGTCCCAAGTCATTTATTCCTCATCCTCTGCCTGGTCTCTGCTGGCCGTGTGGGCTGTGCTGCCAGGGAGCAGAAGCTGTGAGTTGTGAGCATCTTGATCTCTCCCAGCCGATTATCCTGTGACAGAAAGGGAGTAATCTGTGAAGATGGGTCTATAAACACATTTTCACCGGAATGATGTTATTACCGTAGTTTTGCCAAAAGCAATTATTTTATTGAATAAGTTCATTGTGCTGCTAGGGGTCTGGCTATACTTTATCTGGCTTAAATGAGGTTCCTTGCTAAAGGAGACTTTCAGAGAGCTTTAATTTTATCCAGCCTCTGACTCATTAGCAGCAGTACCTCTCCTTGCAATTGTATGTCCCAGATAGAGGATGTGAATAAGGATGGTCAGCTCCCACGGCTGGCAGCGCTCAGCATGAGGACTGGAAAGGTAGCCCTCACATCTCTGATAATGGTGAAAGAACCTTTTTTAGGGGATATTTTCTGTTTACCAGATCTGGAGCAGACCTCGTGAATCATCTGTAGGTGGTTCACCTAAACGGGCACGGCTGGAGGAAATGATTCACCGTGGTACCGGATAGCTGATGTTGGCTGGGTCTGATAAGCGGAGCAAAATGCCAGAGCATTGCAGTCTCTGACAATATCCACCATCCCTGCGGTTATCTCGTAGGCGATGCATTTTCTTTTTTTTCTATGATTCACACACAGTAGGATAGGCGAGGGTCTGGGCTTGAAGTGCGCCGAGAAGGTGTTTTTTTTTTTTGTTGTCTTGATAGGCCTTCTTGGGGTTGGTGTTTTGAGATGTATGCTGGACTCTTATGAAATGTGGCTTTTTTTTTTTTTTTTTTTTTTTTAAATTCTTATTCCCTTCCTCCTCAGGCAGATCAGCAATGTTTCTGCCGTGCGATGGCAGTGATGCACGCAGCGACCGGGGCTGCTCTCCCTGCCATGGACTGAGTGGCTCCTGCCGAAAATAGCTGGGCAAGGGCAGAAAGGGGCAATGCATCACCCGTGATCCTGCCCGCTTCGTCCCCGTGTTACCCACGCCAAGGTTAAGCGGAGAACAGCTCTATCCCATGCTCGTCCATCCACGATGCCTCCCTGTGTGTTTGTTAGTTCCAACTCGTTAGCGCTGAACTGATACTCAAAGGAGTCTTGCGAGCGCTGTTATCAGCTTCAAGGTGACTTGCTCGAAGCTGTAGCTCTTATCACTGTCTCTGTTGAACGGTGGATGTGACCCAACCGTTTTATCAAATCTCACGATGGGGGGGAAGAGCAGTCTTGCCTGTGCTGTTTGCAGTAGACATGAAAATCCTTTATCTGATAACATGATATTGTGGAATATTAGGAAATAAATTTATCTTCAGCTGGCATTGTTCAAAGCCTTGGGAAAACAGGCAGAGATGAAGTTTTCTGTCTCTCCTTTGGCACAGACCCGCAGGTAAACTAGAAGGATTATATGGTGTGTAAATGCCTGCCATCTGGTTCGGAGGGATTAGGACCACATTCAGCTTGTGGGCCAGTGTCCCTCGGGTCTTTTTATGATGGGCTGATGGTAGCAGTTTAAATTAAATGTGGAGATAAATGATGTCCAAAGGATTTGTAGGCAGGCTGCTGTTCATTTGAGCAGGTTTGGATGCCTCAGTACATTAAATCCAAATACCTGGCCAAAGAAATGCAGATTCCTCTATAAGCCACCCTTTGTTTTTTACACTGCTTTGGAGATAAGGTGACACTTCAGATAAGCCCTGGGCAATGCTTGTCCTTTCCAACCACAGGAACAGCACTTGGTCTGGTTTTCCCTGGACTCACTTTTTTTTTTTTCCAGTTCAGTTTTTTATATGACAGATTATCCTGATTGAAAGCTCAATCTGCTGAATTCTTTTAAAGACTTTGCCCATCTTCTGCTACTGTGTGCCACAAAAACACAGTGGGGCTTCCCTTCGCGGTTACAGAAGTTGATCTAACTTCTCTCAGGGTGCCTGTAGCTTTGCTTTATATATAGTTAGGTTAAGAAAAATCACTATCACAGAGGAGCCCTCTGGCAGTGCTCAGTGGTGGTACCTTTCTTCAACCTGATACCTACTTATTACGAGTGATCCTGGGATACCGAAACCCAAATTTTCTGTGTAGATAATAAATCGACAGCTCTGTGCAAATAACCTGGTAGTGGCTTTGCGCAGCCTGACTGAGGCTGCGTTGTGTACGTCCTCTCTCCTGCAGAGTTTATCGGCTCCTGCACGCTTGCATTAGAGAAAAGTCTTCCTTTGGAAAAAGGACTTTAATCCAAAACTTGGATTTAGAGCCAGATTCAGTTTCTGGCACATATCTGTCATTTCAGTTAATTAAGTGGTTACATGGAGAGCAGTTCAGAGAACTGCTGTGCTCCCTGTATGATTAATGGAACTAAGTGGTTTGAATCATTTTACAGGACCACATTGATAGGGCAGCGAGGTGCCTATTTCATGCTCATAAATCAGGTATCTGAAATGATGTGAATACCTTCATCAGAGCTTTATGCAATAAGAGGATGATTTCTGCCTTCTGAAACTCAACACTGCAAATAAAATGCACTTTTGAACCTGCTGCAGCAGAAGATACTGGGACACGTGAGGTAGGACTGGGTTAGGTCTTTATGGCAGGATAAATAAGTCAAATTACTGGTGCTGCAAACTCCATCCTGAGGTTACTTTCTTGGCTACATGGCTGCTGTGAGGAGCGTCTTCCTGAGCCCTCTCAGCTTTGGCAAGAAAGCTCTCCCTTATTCTGACACTACATGAGTCCCTTTCTAATTTATATCCACAGGCTCCTGCACCAGCATTTTTTTTTACCTGACTGAGCTCTTCTCATCCCCGGCGCTTAGACAGGATGCCAAACACTTTCAGCTTTTGCCATTGCTAGGCTCAACAAGTGACGCTTTTAGAGTTTCCTTTTGCATGATTAAGTAGGCTTTTGCCTCCTTTTGTAAACCTGGGAAGTCTTCTCTGCACCTGCACAGGTTTGAATGAATCCCTCAGGGTGGAGGGGGACCTGAATTGTGTGTGCTGTTCCAGAGGAGATGTCCCTCCTGCCTTGTTCAGTGAAGGGCATTAACGCTTTCCTGGCTCTGGGGGAAATAGGCGGTGAATCCCAGAATTGCACTGGCCTTTTTGAAGGCTTTAGTGAATTAATTGGGACTGTAATATTGCAAAGAAAAACAAAGCGGCAGTGAAATGAATCAAGCTGGCGCAGCAAATGGGACCTTATTTACAAGCCACGCTCGTTCTTCTGCATTACTGGATTCGTTTTCTGATCAGGGAGTGTAGTGATAGGGCAAGGGGTAACAGTTTTAAAATGAAAGAGGGTCCATTTAGGTTAGATATTAGGAAGAAATTCTTCGCTGTGAGGGTGGTGAGGCACTGGCACAGGTTGCCCAGGGAGGTTGTGGCTGCCCCATCCCTGGCAGTGTTCAAGGCCAGGTTGGATGGGGCTTGGAGCAACCTGGTCTGGTGGAAGGTGTCCCTGCCCACGGCAGGGGGGGTGGAACTCGATGATCTTGAAGGTCCCTTCCAACCCAAACCATTCTAGGATTCCATGACCTCTACTTCAAGTGCAGCGGTTGAGGAGCGACAGTTGCCACCTCAAAAGCTGTCGCAGCTTCGAGGAGCTATGATTGCACCCTGTTAGCACGGGTGCATGGCACTGGCAATGGTGCCGGTGAGCGGCTGCGAACTGCTGGAGCGCGGCCAGCTGTGGATGCTATGGACGGTGAGGAACGGAGCAGGCGGAACTGGGAACATAGACCTGCTCCAGAGGTCTGGAATAGCTGAGAAATGAAAGTATTGCTGCCCTGTGGCATAGGTGCAGCAAAGCCAGGAAGGAGCCCCTGGCTCAGTCCTGCCTGCGTGGGAAGAAACCAGGCTGCGTCGCAGAGACTGCCATGGGCGTTGCTGGCAGCATCCCATGGACAGGGATGGAGGGTTTTCACCGTGCACTTATGAATTATAATGGCAGCAAAAGTGACCGCTCCTCCCTGCCGCAGGGATGAATGTGCGCACCGTTTCTGTGGGCAAACTGTGATGTTCCTGCGCTGGGCAGCTGTGCTTGTTGACAGGTTATAATCAATTCTATCAAACCTTTTAAGTAACTTAATTCCCCAAAGCAGTGCAACTTCAGTTCATAATCAATTCTTCTAACCCAATAATTGGAGGGCAAATAATTAGAAAGTGACAGCAAGGGATGTAGCTGCGGGGAAAAAAAGATTCTGCCTCTTACGCTGCTCTCTCCGGAGGGGATAAGGCTCAGCAGCTCTGCTTGCTCACAGCACATATGTTGTCGCACAGCGATCAGGAAAGTGCTGGCAGAAATGACTCCACTCCTGCGAATGTCTCATTTCATTGCAAACAGCAAAAATGCATTGACTTGACGTAACAAAACCGGTATTGCAGATGGGAAGGGTGGGCTGTGGTGCCCCAGCTTTCCCCTGCCACCAGGAACAGGTCAAGGGCAGGTTCCCGGCAGGCTGCAGAGAGCAGCAGTTCTGCCTCACAGGGGTATCTGTCAGCACAGACCCATCAACCGCTGAGAAATGCGCAAATACTTGTGTTCTGAGGTCCATATAGATCATGCTGATACACCAAACGCAAGTTTTAAATCAAGCTCCATTTGACTGGAGGAACCTCAGAGCTGCAAGGCTGGTTCATAGACTTGCATTTCCCCAGAGATCAGGAGTTTTCATATTTTGGGCTGTGGACCTTGCCATTAAGGGTGGTGGATGAAGTCCAGCGTTTGGTAGTGGATAGTCCCCACATGAGTTTTGTTCACAATAATTTAATGTTAACTTTACTGCAACTATACTCTGGCTCATTGTCCTAGTTTCAGCTGGGATAGAGTTAACTGTCTTCCTAGTAGCTGGTACAGTGCTGTGTTTTGAGTTCAGTAAGAGAAGAATGTTGATAACACACTGATGTTTTCAGTTGTTGCGAAATAGTGTTTAGACTTATTCAAGGATTTTTCAGCTTCTCATGCCCAGCCAGCGAGAAAGCTGGAGGGGCACAACAAGTTGGCACAGGACACAGCCAGGGCACCTGACCCAAACTGGCCAACGGGGTATTCCATACCATATGATGTCCCATCCAGTATAGGAACTGGGAAGTGGGGGAGGGAATTGCACTGCGCATCATTTGTACGTTCCAATCCTTTCATTATTGCTGTTGTCATTTTATTAGTGTTATTATCATTATTCGTTTCTTCTTTTCTGTTCTATTAAACTGTTCTTATCTCAACCCGTGGGTTTTGCTTCTTTTTCCCGATTTTCTCCCCCATCCCACTGGGTGGGGGGTGAGTGAGTGAGTGGCTGCGTGGTGCTTAGTTGCTGGCTGGGGTTAAACCACGACACTCATGTTTGTGGAACCTGTATCACTAAGAAATGTTTCTATAAATTTAGCAAACGTTCCCCCCCAGTTTTGGACAAATATGGAACTACTTGACATTTTTTGTGCTTCAACACGGAAAATCACTGAAATTTAAAACATGAAGAAATAAGCAGCCTTTCAAGCACAAAGAAAATCCTTTCCACATCTACCTTTTTCCATCAGTTTTAAATTCAGATACAACCTGCTGTGACTGAGTTGGAGTTTTAACATCAGAAAGAAATATTCTGTCTGAAATGGCTGAGACAGTGCAAAACAAGAGATCTTTTGTGCGGCTGGCATAAATCCCTCACCCTGGCTGCTGTTTGCTCAGACCTAGGGTCAGATCAGCTTGTTATTTGGAGGAGCCCAAGGTCCTCATCTATTCTCATGTTTTTACTGTGTGCAGCTGCTGTATCTCAGGTATGGGGAGGTCAGAAATTCCTCACTTGAACTTCCACTGTGCTCATTTGTTAACCTGTTGCTCATGTAATCTGCTGATATGTCTCAAATCTGTTAGATAAATGTGGATGTTGGGCAGTTTACTCCATGCTACACTTTCCAATTAGTGTTAATGGGACTTGCACATCCAGAAAAATCCACAGGTTATGAAGGTTCCCACCATCTAAGTTTGTTCCTGCATCCTGTACATCCTTTTTTTTAAAATAGAGAGTAGTGCTGACGTACTGCAGTTTTGGAGGTTAGTTTTTGATGCCAGAAGTAAATATAACTCCAGCACATTGGAGCATTGACTTTAACTTGCTCTGTCAAGAACCGGCTTGGCTCATAGCCACTCGTTTTGTCTTTTGCACTTAATTATAACTTGAGGTCATACAAGAGCCTGAAACCGTAGGTATCTTGTGGTCCTTAAGACGTACAGCCGTATAATTGGACCCACGTTGAGGATGGAAACGCTTAGCTGACGCTGTGATACAGCCTCTGGATGTGGGCAAAGCAACCTCCCGGGCTGGGAGCCCTGCGCCGCAAATGCCCTCCTGCAGCTCCATCCCTTTGAAAACGGAGCCGCGCACCCTTGCACGCCTCTCCCGATATCCACTTCTGCTGTCTGATGGGAGCCAGTTTCTGGGGTAAGCGGGAACCAAGCTGTCGAGTGCTTTAAAGGTCATAAAAACACCTGCAACCAGCCCGGGACACTCATCGTGGCATCCCCGGAGGGTTGGGTTGCTGCTGTTTGCTGGCCCGCCGGGCTCGCGACGCTGCCGCAGCGCAGCTGAGCCCTCGCCTGCAGCTCGGGGATGGGAGTAAGCATCTCATGGCCTCGCTGAAACAACAGATTTGTTCCCCATCCCCACGAGGAGCACGCTATATTAACGAAAACCATCTAAGCAAGATCTTCAGCGGTGGCTCACGGGTGCCGTTAGCTATAACTGCGTGTTTTTCCTGGACCCCAATGCTGCCTGGCATCACAAAATAAGACCGCTTGGGTTTTTACCTCTTGCTTGACCCAGGAACAGGCAGCGTGCAGAATTGATGTCAAACCATTCATTACTGAAAGAAAACATCAATTAGTATCAGCTATGCTGCATTCATTATTGTTTCTAAAATTAGTATAAATGATCAATCAAGGTTATGCATAATGAGCAACAGCAATACCTGAATTACGAAGTGTGTGGAAATAATAAAGGTGACAAGCAGAAATAGCTTTTCTCTGGGAGAAAATATTAGGCTCACAGCACTAATTTACTACCTTCCTTTGTTTGAATACAGATTTGAATTTTGCACCAAAATACTATTAAGAGCCATAGGGGAATGAAGTTTCTATTTTTGCTTGGTATTTTGAAAACAAAGGTGCTAACTTCCTTTATAAGGTCCTGTTCTGGTCATATAACAAGACTGGGCTCAGGAAAACTAGTGTCAATGTGCTGGGCTTTACTCAGTAATTAAAAATGTGTCTGTATGGATATGCATAAAAATTATTTCAAATAATATATGTAGATGATAAAGTGATGCAGGAAAAAAGGAAGAAATTCTTCTCTGGAGTATCTCCTGCTGGAAAATTCAAAGGTTTAGTTTGAAAGCTTGAGGTTTTCTTGCTTTTCTGTTTTTATAACTGGGGAGAGGGGTATTTACTATTCGGACAAAACAAAGCCCATTTTGAGTTATCTTCTGCTTGGGAACCGGTGTGGAGATGATTCCAGAGGCAAGAAGGAGTCACCTTTGCTGTCTTGACATGACTTTTGATTTTCAGGGAATGGGGGAAGCACGGAGGACCCAGAGGAGGGGCGAGGACGGTCAGGAGTTAGTGACTGTGAGGAGGGTTGGGGGCTGGTTGAGTGTGGTGAAGACAGAGCTCAGGGCGATCCCACGGCAGCCCACCAGCACTTGAAGGGCATTTACGAAACCGATGGAGACAAACTCTTCTTGGTAGTGTCAGATACAGAACAAAGGGTGGGGGCCACCAATTGTGACTTGGGAACTTCAGCTCAGATATCGGAAAATGCTTCTGGATGAGGAGGGTGACATGGACCTGAAGAGGCGGCATCTCTGTTCTCGGAGGTTTCCAGGACTCGGCTAGGCAGAGCTGCAACTGATGGCCTCGTTGCTGCCAAAAGCCCTGCATGGAGCAGGAGCTGGGACCAGAGACCTCCAGAGTTCTGTTTCAACTGATATTTCTGTAATCCTTGGATGTGCGTGCTGCTCTGGTGTGCTGGGATCCAGCAGCCTCCAGCTCAGGGAAGTGTAACTAAGACGAAATGGTGATCATTCTTGGCTCGTGGCAGGCAAAGGCAAGGACTTGGGGATGTCAGAGCACTGCAAGAAAAAAAAAAAGACATTCAGAATAAGATGCCGAATTCTAGCACCATTCAAATTCATAAGCAAATTTAGGTACAGCCGTTTCCCATTTTTCTGTTTTGGGAGCTGTGATGATCCACCCTGGGGTCAGGATTCTGGAGCATACTGTTCCCTGAGGGATTTCAGTTCTACAGTGTCGCAGGTGCTGCGGACGCAGCCCTGCCAGGGATGCTCATACCTGGCGATGAATAAAACACAGAGCGAGTGCTGGAGCTGTGCGTTGCCTCTGATGCCCTGGGTCGTGCCGCCTCTGCGTGGAAACCTCCCTGGAGCAGACGGCAGCAAACCGCTGCTGTTTGTTTGCAACATCTCACTGTAATTCTGCTCCAGGACGCCTTGGGAGCTCTGCCCCGTGCCCCTCTAGCAGATCTCGTGTGCAGCTGGGAAAGCTGTGTATGCGTTTGACGGCTCTTGTCTGAATTTTGAGGGGGGAAAAAGCAAAATGAAGTTCCATGCCTTCTGCCATATGACCTGCCTCCCACCTTGCCTCCTGCTGCCAGAGGAAAGAGGCAAAGGGTGGGGGGAAAGAGGGGATTTTTCATGTGTATATTCATGTATACAATGGCGGGGGTGTTGGTGGTTGGGTTTTTTTGTTTTTGGCAGGAGGCTGAAGCGCAGGTTCTTCAGGGTTTCCCTCCTGGCATTCTGCATGGGGCCACACGCACTAATTCCCAGGTTCCTGCTTCCTTGGCCCCAGTGAGCGCTACCTGGATGCGGCCGCTGGGTTCCCACAGCATCCCGTGCGGGTACCACCCCTTGCGCCTTCTTAAGCATCTGTTTTCTACACATCCGAAGGCTCACTAAGTGAAACTACTCTCCTGCATTAACACCATAGCCTGTTCTCAGCGTTCAGTTTAATTGTAAACCCTTCGATTAAAACAAAACCAAAACAACCACAACTGTTGAATTAGAACAGCTATGTTTGAATCAGAGCAATGATTTCCCATCTCATTGCATCGCTTCGCAAGAAATATTCACAGACCGGAACCAAATACCAGGAAAAAATACTTTTAAATCCCTGGAACAGACTTGAAGTTGTATCATTTCATTTGATGAGCATAATGGGTTGGTTTGCTTATAATAAAATTTATGATAGTCTTAAATATTCTCATTATGTCCTTACCTTTAAGCGCAGCACAGGTTTTGTAAATGCCATTGTTACTTAGCAACCTTGACTAGTTTTTGAAACACTTTTTAATTTTGGAAGTATAAAGAGGATATAAGCATGAATGGTATGTTTTTCATAAACAAAGAGCAAAGTATGTGTGTCTCAATTCAGGCAACTAATTTTAGATTAAAGGGAAACAACAATCACAACCGTGGAAAAATTCTCTAGGAAACATCACAGAAATGAACGTTTTCAGCTTGTGAATCTGAAATGAACTGTAGCTGCAAGATTAACTGGGCAGGGACAGTTGGTTATATTTAAAATTGCGATATCTATCAGGCAGAATGACATCTCCTTTTAGTTATGTGGCTGCATATATCACAGCAGGCAGGCTTATCAGGTCAGGAGGAAAAGGACATGTGTGATGCTGATGTGTGTTGTACAGAATGGGAATCTGAGTTACACAAATTTGGGCATTCAGTCAAATAATGGTACCAAGAGTAAGTACATTGGGCTTTGAGGAGGCTGTAAAAAGAGAAGGGGGAGTTAATATTAACATTGGGTGAGATAATTTTAAAGGGCATTCCGTCGATATGTTGCTTTATATATTTTTATATATATATATATATATCTCTAAAAATATTCAGAGCTTTCCAGCGGAGAATTTTCTTTGCATCTGTAGAGAAAAACCTGTCTCAGTATAGTCATTAACCAGATGGCTGGGGCAATTCTCTTAGAAGTAAGAGACCTCATGATAAGATCCTGACCTGGATAAAGGTATAACAGAGATTCATCTTTACAGCTCTGTCCCATCACTCCATTCCTCTGGGGTGGATTTGTCTGTAAAAAAACCAAACAAACCAAAACAACCCCAAAACTCAAAGCCTTAGGTTTCTTGCTGAATAGGATACATTGATTTCCTATGGAAATCATCATAATTTGATTATAATTGTCAGAATTATGTCTATGATAATTTAGAAAATCAGACTGTGTGTGTCTGTTCATGTGTCTGCCCCAATAGCTTTTGATCCTGTTTGGTGGGAACACTCGGATCAAGGAGAAGAGCCCAAGTGTGTCCGTAGGAGGAAGGCGACTGCCATCAGCCCTTATCGGAAACCAGAGAGAGCATGAAGAAGAAAGCTGTTCAGAACGAAACGCTGTGGGAAAACAGGCTTCATGTATTTCACGGTTCACAGAATTACATGTTTTCAAACTTCTTTTTTCTTCTGCATGAACAGAATTCCTGTTTTTTCAGCCAACTTTAATGAACACTTGACAAAAAGCAGAGGAAAGAGGTGACGTAGAAGTAAGACTCTTTGTCAAATGTACCAGTACGCTCTTATTGACTCCAGCACAGACCTTGGTAGCACTTCATACCCATCCTTTCTTTCTGTCGGAAGAACAGTCTATTTTCTGGAGGGGGAAAACCCCACCTCCCCTTACCATAATCAATATGGTGAAAAACATTTTGTCTACCAAGAAGTGCTCCTTGCCTTTCGCAAAATGTTTAGCAAGCTTTTTTAACTCTGAAAAGACTTTAAAAAAAAATTATTAAAAGACCTACTTTTTTTTCTTTTTCATCACTTTTTGATTTTTTACAAGTAGTTCTTTCTGTGTCATTCATGGCAAGGTGCTTTTGATGAGGGTGTAACTGGGATGTTTGCCAATTGAAAAGTTGGCCCTCTTGCATGAAAACAGGAAACTGTTACCATTCCTTTTTGTCCAATTTTAGTCTGATGGGAATTCTTCACTCAGGACCACAGGCTTTGCTATAGGCTAACCACATTCCTTCTGTAAGTTTGTGTTCAGTAGGGCTGTATGGGAGATCTATTTTGGTCCATATAGTTAAAGAATAAATTTAGACAATCAATGTCCAGCTCCTAATCAGTGTCTAAACGGGAAGTTGTCCTGGTTTCAGCTGGGAATGAGTTAATTTCCTTCTAGTAGCTGGTACGGTGCTGTGTTTTGGGTTCAGTATGAGAAGAATGTTGATAACGCACTGATGTTTTCAGTTGTCGCTGAGTAGTGTTTATACCAAGTCAAGGATTTTTCAGCTTCTCATGCCCAGCCAGCAAGAAGGCTGGAGGGACACAACAAGTTGGGAGGGGACACAGCCAGGGCAGTGACCCAAACTGCCCAAAGGGGTATTCCATACCATATGGCATCACACCCAGTATATGAGCTGGGGGGAGTTGGCCTGGGGGGATCAGTGCTTGGGAGCTAACTGGGCATCAGTTGGTGGGTGGTGAGCAATTGCACAGTGCATCACTTGTTTTGCATATTTCAATCCTTTTATTATTATTATTGTCACTTTATTATTGTTATTATTATCATTATTAGTTTCTTCCTTTCTGTTCTATTACAGTGTTATTATTTCAACCCATGAGTTTTACTGTATTTTTTTTCCAATTCTCTCCCCCATCCCACTGGGTGGGGGGGAAGTGAGTGAGCGGCTGCATGGTGCTTGGTTGCTGGCTGGGGTTAAACCACGACAGAAATACTCTTCACAGTACTATTGTTAAAAAAAAAAAAAAAAAGTGTCAGGGGGTTTTCAGATTAAACCCCAAACTGTCCTCATTGCAGCTATGGGCAGCACATAAAGCGAAGCAGATACGGCAGTTGCTGTGGTGTCAGGAGCCCTGGTATCAGGAGAAGGTCAGTGCAAACACCAGCATATACTTGGTGCATTTATACAGTCTACTTTGGCTCTTGCGATCCCCCTGCCTGCAGCTACATGACTCTCCCTGCTGACTGCATAGGAGCTTGAATTACATGCTTGAATGCATGTAAGGTAGATATCTAAGGTGAGAAAAGTTTTATTCTACCTCTCTGAAGATTGTTGCCTGTCCTCTTGTACTTGCTATTAATTATATCCTTATTTCTGTAATATATCTGTTCATTTGTGTCCCTGGTTCTAATCTTTTCACTTCTAGTCTCCTAAGGAGCCCCTCTTTCCTCTTCTGAATTGGTTCAATTAAAAAAAAAAACAAAAACAAAAAGCCAAGCCAAAAAAACCAAACCCAACAGCTTTCCAGTTGAGGACAAGCCAACATTTTTCTGGCTGGTGCCTTAGCACTTCCAGTGCTATTTTCTGTCCCATTTTTTCCCGTAGTGCTTTACCTGCCTGTACATTACACAGCCTTTCACTGAACTGTGTTTTGTTTTATTATTTGTTTGCTTTTTCTTTGTGGAATAATGGCTATAGCATGCTCAGCATTCAGCAAGATATGTGGATAGTATGGGTCAGGTCTTCCAATGCACAGTGTATTTGCCAGAAATTCCCAAATCTTCATCTGCATTTATGTGGTTCTAGGTCCCTCTTTAATTCTTTTACTTTCTTTTAGGTAATTGATACGCTTTGGGTCAACTGCAGTTCTTGCCATCTTATTGTTTATTCCTCGTCCCAAATAATGAAGAATGAAAAAAACCACAAACAACAAATTGAAAAAAAAAGAAACCTTACAACAATGTACAGGCAACCACACTGACAGAATTTAGATTTTCATAACACTGCAGTTCCACAGACTATTTCAGTCAAACCCAGCAATATCAGTTTAGTCAGTATTAGATTACAATTTATTTATTGAGTAGATGAAAATAGCTGCGATAGGGAAATTCTCATCTGAAGAAAATGTTTCTCCTGGAGTTGTGCAGAAATGCATTCTTGATAATGTACTCCTAAATAATCTCCCATGATCATCCGCAGGAAAATACTAACGTTGCTGTGCATAAAGCGTGCAGGTTCTGCCAGAGCTGGTAGAATGGTAAAAAAAGGTGGCTGGGATATGACATTGCCTGGATGAAGCTGGAGTTTGGGGTGGCAGAGGTGTCTCAGCAGTCCTGGACGAGTGGTCCCGGGGAACTGAGGTTCTCCTCTGCCGCTGGCAGTTCTTGAGGACAAATACCTGGGGCAGCAGCCTTCCAGGAGTGCCACTGGCAGAGTTGCTGTTGCCTTGGCACAGGGGGATGTTCCAGATGATTCCTTGATGTTTTGTGAAGCTTTCTAGTTTATTTTCTCAGAATCAATGATTGCCTCATTATGATGATTTCACATGCTTTAATTTTTCTGAAATTAATAATAATTTTCTCTCAAGTTTCCTGGGGACTATTTCTAGGTAACTATTTATCTTATTCTTATTCAGCTTCATATGTGTGACTGAAGGGAAATAACCATTCTGATTTTCATAATGCAAATATAAATGAACACATACACAAAAAATGTATACATTCACATATGTATACATGCATATGTGTATACACAAGAACACTTTCTGGAAAATAATATTTTCCAATGCAAATGTTCAATTTGTTGGAATCTGGCTTTTTTACTAGATTTTTTTCCCTGTTAGAAAATATCAGGCCAGTTCTGCTGGCAGCTTTTGGTTAGATTAAAAAATTGAACATGTATTCACACTCCTCGGTTTCTGTCTTTTAGCTAGTTTCTATGACAATACTTTACCTTTCGCCCCATGTCTACTTAGCTTCCTTAATAGCATCTCATGAGGGAGTTGTCAAAGGTTCTCTGAAAGTCCGTGTAAACCATCTGTCCTGTTTACAGAAAGATAGCTGATAAAAAAAAAAAAAAAAGCAGGCAGAAAGGATAAATTAGTTGTTCAAAGCCAAACAGCAGGTTGGTCTCAGAGAACCAGGGAAGGAACCCTGGAGCCTGGCTCCTCCTCAGCTGCTCATGGCATTACATACCACTTTCCCTGCAGAAACATGAGTGCACTAAACCAGGCAAATGCAGGTAAAAATGAGAAGAGGGTGGCTGATAAATAAGTAGGCTCATTAGTTTCTGGATCAGCAATCTCCAAGCTGCTTTGGAACCCGCTTCTCAAAAACAAATCTGCCATTAACAAGGGACCTGCAGCCAAGTGTATCATTAGAGTCAGATTAGCAGGAGTTTAATGGTCTGCGAGTTCTCTGTGTACTGCATACTGTTTTACACAGAGACAGAAACTGCAGTGAGGAGCAGAGGAGGCAAAGGGAACTGTGGCGGAGGAGGTGAGGTGCTGTTGGGGACTGGCTGTAGAAACCGGCAGCACTCTGCAAAGATGTAGGTGATGGAAAAGGGCTCAGGTGCACAGCAAAAATCAAATGAAATGCCTGGTTCCCAGGAATGAGCACTGATCTCTGATTAGTTCCTTATGTGACCAATACCTAACTGGCAACAAACTGACTGGGTTGCTCTACTTGCCTGTCCTAGTTTCGGCTGGGATAGAGTTAACTGTCTTCCTAGTAGCTGGTACGGTGCTATGTTTTGAGTTCAGTATGAGAAGAATGTTGATAACACACTGATGTTTTCAGTTGCTGCTAGTAGTGTTTAGACTAATGTCAAGGATTTTTCAGCTTCTCATGCCCAGCCAGCGAGAAAGCTGGAGGGGCACAAGAAGTTAGCACAGGACACAGCCAGGGCACCTGACCAAAACTGGCCAACAGGGTATTCCATACCATATGACGTCCCATCCAGTATAGGAACTGGGGAGTGGGGGCGGGGAATCGCCGCTCGGGGACTAGCTGGGTGCCGGTCGGCGGGTGGTGAGCAATTGCACTGCGCATCATTTGTACATTCCAATCCTTTCATTATTGCTGTTGTCATTTTAGTAGTGTTATCATTATCATTATTCGTTTCTTCTTTTCTGTTCTGTTAAACTGTTCTTATCTCAACCCGTGGGTTTTGCTTCTTTTTCCCGATTTTCTCCCCCATCCCACTGGGTGGGGGGGGAGTGAGTGAGTGGCTGCGTGGGGCTTAGTTGCTGGCTGGGGTTAAACCACGACATTACCTCTCCGTGTGTAAGTAGTACTTTGTGTGCAGGTCAACACACCAGGTGTTGGGCTGGAGGAACCTCCCCAGACAGAGGTGGGAGGCTGCAGGACAAGCTGGAGAGAGAAGATAGTCTGGCCAACTAGTATATCAGACTCATGTAGTTCATGGCTGAACATGTATCTGCCTGTCTTTTGATGTTTTCAAGCTGTGGGGAATCCAAGAGCTTTCTGTAAAACACATCAACAATCACAAAAACCATTAACTGTCACGTATGTGAGTTTTTTTTAAATTCTGAGCTTTCAGAGTCAAGCGATTACACAAGACTCTGGTTATTAACCAGTAAAAAATGTTTCTAGTTATAAAGAAAAGTGGAAACACCTTCAAAGCATGAACTCCAGAAGGTCACACACCAGAAAGCAGTACAGGCAATTCCTTCAGTCCTCGAGGTTGTTGAGGGTATGTGGGGGTGGCTGTGCTGCAATGCGAGATGACTGTGCTATAATGCAGAGGTGGTGTGAAAATCAATTAAAACTCATTAAATGTTTTGGAAAAAAAAAATTTCAAAGGCATGCAAGATAAAGATGTATCTTTAGACTATCATTATACAAATTATACAAACATTTCCTTATCCTGGGAGAAATACATGAGTCTAAATAGATCCACTTCCTCTGATCTGACTGGTTTAAGCTCTTTTTCTCCCTCGAATGAAGTGAGAGGAAGGCACAGAGAGACGCTAGAGCTCTGCATTTCACACTCAGTCGGCTGTCCTGGGAGGCCTGTTGGAGAAGAGCAGAAAAGCAAACATGAGGCAGCTTCCATGTCATTCTGTTTATTGTGTCTCCATGCTTCTCTCAGGGAAGAAGAGGAACCAATTTTTAACCATCTTTTTGGCTTGCCTTGTCCTGCCAGGTCTAAATTAATGAGTGACTGGACTCAACGTGTGGCCAGGTTTCTGCCCTGTGAGGACCGGTACTGGCTCTTTCAAAACGGCAAGGACTGGCAGCAACTGTCTTCGATAGTCAGACGACGAGAGCGTTTCCTGGCACTAAGGTAAATGCCGGCTTCTGTCTGGTTTGGAAGATGAATTTTAACCTCCTCTTATTTCCCAGGAGAGTGCCTCAAATGCCAGGTCATTTTTTATTAAGCTTCTCTCCTTCTTGTCTAGTGATATTGTTTCAGATTTTAGGAGCAATGGAGCATTCCCTGGTCCAGACGTGAGACTGTATCTGTGTTGTTTTTTAAGAGCAATCTCAAGACCAAATTTTCTAGCTGTCCAAACTGTTTACCCTCAGGAGGGCAGTGGGAGCTCAATTTAGGACAAACCACTGGTGCGCCAGGAAATAGGATGGATGGGAGAGAGGAAACTTCAAATATATGCCCTGTGGTTTTGGGAGCATAAGAGCGTGCACCTTCCTGAAGGGCAGACAGGTCCTAGCATGCTCCATCTTCCCTGCAGTGCCATCACGTGAGCAATACCATGTAGACAAGATGATCTGAAGCCATTCCTGACCTGGTGGTCTGCTATAAGTTTGTAACGAGCCTGAAGTCATCCTATGAGGCAGCACTGCCCTGTGGCCCCCTCAGAGCATTCTGAAAATAGCCCCTTTCAGATACCTTATAGGTGTAGCCCCATGGTCTTGCTGCCCAAGGGAGGTTATTCTGTGCAGAGGAGGGTATTGCGATCGGAGGGACTGCGCGAGGACTGTAGTGCAGGGGTCACATCAGAACTGCAAGACGCCTTGGTTTGGAGATCTGTCACAAACTGGCCAGGGACTTGCATTTGGGTCTGATTTCCTGCCAGCTATTAGCACAAAAATGCTTTATTTTTGCTCAGTGCATCCTTAAGGTGATCCATGCAGACTGGAGCAAAAGGAAGAGCAGCACAGTACAAGACTGTACAATGCTTACAGATAGAGGGATTGAACCAAGACCTACCATACTGTGGGTGAACCCTTGGTAATTTGAAGTTGTTAGGAAACCAAGCTATTGGATGCAAACAGGAAAACATTTATGGGAGCAGTTTTTAAAACACTTTCTTCTTTTTCTACTTATTTTTCAAGTTCAGGGTGTTTGGAAATGCAGCTAGAATCTCCACTGTTTTGGCACAGTTGGAACACTGTTTTCCAGGCACACATATATTCACAGAAACTTGCTTGACTCTAGTGAGTAGACAGGAAGAAGAATTTTGTGTGACATTTTTCTATTAAGCACATTAAGGGGGCTCCCAAATGCAGCAGAGTACAGGACCTGGGGATTTCTCCCTCTAGCTGAAGCCCTGCCGGAACGTAAGCCACAAGGAACATAAGTACAGATGGCCCAGACCCATCCTTCCTCTCCGGCTGATTGGGATTGAAGGAGAAGGGAGGGATCAGTCTTTTTTACTGTATTTTTTGTTGTTACGTATATTTTTCCTGTTCAAGTTTGTGTTTCTCTCCATCTGCCTCCCCTCTCCCTGTGTGACAGGCTGCTCAGTCTGGGTGTGGGAGGGAACCACAAATTCAGCTCATCACCTCCTCCACCTTTCTTGACACGTGTAAATTTTTGTTCATTTTTGTTTGCTACCTGGGTCTGGAGCCAAGCCTTGCAGAAAGTCAGTGATGGGGCTTCAGCTAGACATCCTTCTTCTCTACCTTTCCTCAGATGCAGTGGTCCTTGAGTTGCAAACTGGAGCAGAACAGAAATCATCCCAAGCAGGTGTGAAGTTCCTGCATGTTTGTGTCAGGGGTCTGGTCCACTCGCACAAAGAGCCCAAGAAAGCAACCAGGCTTCTCCCTTGGGGCAGGGATTAATTTTCAGATACTTTTCAGATTAAAGTTGTAAATAAATTTAAAATTAAACAGGGTCTATAGAAATTCACTATTTAAAATATTACATTGTCCTACAGCTCAGCTCACTGACGGAGGCATTCAGATGGGAAGGGTCACTGGCAAATGGCAAAACACCCTGCCAGAAGGGAAGGGGGTGCCCAGAGTTGGACTGGAGACACTGTAAAGGCAGCGCTGTCTGTCCGCCTCTGTGAGGTGGCAAGGAGCTGTGAGCTCCTCGCTCCTTACCTGGAAAATGAGTGTGTGACTGCCCCGAGGCCAGAATGAAGCTGGTTGTGGAAACAGGAAAACAAACTAAAGCTGGGTTGCTTTCGCTGCTGCGCAACATTTTTTCCACCTCAACTCTTTCCACTATCACATTGCAATCTTACAGGCACATTTCCCCCCATGCATTTTTGGGGAGGATTAAAGAGAACTGATTCTTTAAATATGGCAAAGCTGTAAAAGCAACTCACTGGGTTTTGCTTTGCTCTTTTTCTCTTCTAGCTGTTAAGTCACGTTAACCCCTGATAAATTTGCTTTTATTTCTGCAAAGCTGGTTTATTGTCTTGATGCATTTTATTTTCAAAGTTGCATACTATCTTAACTGCACTGCCTTTCTCTCACGGGTTGCACCAAAGCATTGGCATTATGATTCCCACACTAGGGATGATGCTTCGGCTCAAAGGTTGACTTGTTGAAGGTCTGTTTTCTTTCAAAGTGCTTTTGATATGAGTGCAGCAACAATATGGTATATTTTAAAGCCATTTGGTCTTCCCAGATGCTCAAGCCTGTTAGTTGTACATTTTTTAGATATAGCCTGCTAACAGCTAAATGGAGTTTGGGCATTGCACAATTTCTCTGAATCATATTTTCCCAGCAGCCAGCAAGAGTACGAGTATTTTTCTGGTTTTGCTTTTTAAACTGAAAGCTCATCTAGAATTGGACTTCGACTTTTATAAAAATGGCTTTTCACATTTTTGGAGCTGGGGGTCACATATGAAAACTAGCAGAGCCCCAGACCTCACTGAGTCAGAGTGGTCCTTCTCCTTTTCCATTCTTCTTCACCTCAGCCAACTTTGGATTGATGATTTCCCTCCAACCTTCCTCTCTCCACCTTCTGCTGCTGACACCATCTCCTCTCGCTTTTGGCATGTTTCTTTTTGGCTTTAGCAGTACCAGTAAATCTGACTCCTGCAGACTGCCAGGAACCTCTGTAGCTCGGGAAATGCCAAGTGGAAGCCGAGACTTGGCGAGGGTCTCCCTTGGTCTGTGCTGCAGCCAGCCTGCAGCGTGGTGGTACGGCACCCATGAGGCCACCTGCGCGGGGTGCAGGAAGGGATTTCACTCTCAGGTTTGCTGCTAGAACCAGCCCTAATGCTGCTTTTTAGGTGTGAACGTTTCTGATACGCTGGTGAATTAGTCCCGCTCCTGCTGGGCTTGGTTTCCCCGAAGGCCAAATCTGCCCCAAAGAGTTGAGGTGGAGGAAGAGGCACAAAGATGCAGCCAAAAGCTGCTGCAGGGTGCCCTGCTGAAAGGTCATTCAGCCTCTGAAAGGGGAAAGCTCACACACTTCCAGGCCAATCAGATAAGGAAAATCAAATTAAATATTCTAAGGATGTTTTATCAAGTTTTGTAAAAACAGATAAATACCCCCCCCCATTCTGAAGGTAAGTGCCAAGTGCTGCCTGTGATTCACCATCCCAGCACTGAAGTAATGGAAATGAGTAACAGTCCTGTAGCTCTGGATCATAGCTGATTTTAGGTGTTTTCTATAAATCTGCTTTTAAAAAATTGTGTTTGGAACCTTTTTTTTCAAATATTGATGGTTTTGTGTCTTGCGGCAGAAAAGAAGACAATCCACTTCAAAAACCCTATTTAAGCTGGTCAGTTCACAGTTTTGCTCTCCATTGAGCAGACCTAGAGCTGCTTAGCTATGTATCCTAGATGTTGAATTGCTAAAAGTCGATGAAGAGTTGCTTTCAGCTCTTCACAAATATGATTCCTGTGGTCATTATGGGATGTGGGCTGGCCTAATAGTAATCTGAAGGGAGCAGGGCCAGACTGCAGCTGCAAAGTTGGAAGATACTTGATCTGGCTGAGCCAAGTGAGGAGGAGGAGGACACCAGGTTAAGGAGATGCTGCAGTAGTGTCACTCCAAAGCACAACTTGTACCACCCTGTGTATTGCCCTGAGTCAGCTCACCTCAGGTCATTTTGGCACCGGGAATCCAAAGGCTTTTGGGAGGCTGTGGTAAATGCCTCCCTGTGGCATAGCTGCTGCTTGGCTACCGTGGGGGAAGCGCTCTTGGGGGGATCCTCCCCCATGCTGGCACCAGGACAGCTCTGCAAAAAGAGCTGCTTCTTCCTGGGGTGGGACAGGTCCTAGGGGATGAAGAGAGATTCCTAAATTTGATAAAGCCTTTGACTGCAAATAGTTTTTGCTGGTCACAATAACGATGTTTACAAAGAAAGGAAAGACACAAGAAGCTCTATTGTCAGATGTCTGCCCATTCCCCCTGAATGCACTATGGGAGTTACACAGGGACATTTCATCCTTGAGAAAACATTACCCTAGTAGTGCAGCCAGGGTCACCGCTTTGCATGAATTAACTGTCATGTCAGCTCTGGTCAGGGGGGTGATGTGAACTTAAGCACCTGACTTCTCTGGTGATCTCTACATTTTGCCTTCACGCCTGAGCGTATCTCGCCCTTTTGTGCTACCTCCTCTCCACCTCCCCATTGCTGTTCAGAACTGCACGTTGTCCTCACTCATACGCAGACAGTATGGACCGCACGGGCCAAACCCAGGGGCAGAGGCCATGAAAGATGGGAAGGAGCTCTGGGACTCTTTGAGGATAAAAATAAATGATGTGGCTATGAAGGCAGGCAGGGATTTAGAAAAGCTGGGCTCAGATTTCACTTTAGAGGAGCTGTCTCTGTGATGCTTCAGCTCTCACTGTGCCTTTGCTGTAATTTTGTACGGATGTGACAGTAACACTCCTGTGCATGCCTGGCTTTCCTGTGCCTGGACCCGGTGATGCTCACAGACTGGAAGGCTGAGGCTTTGCACTGTAGCTGGACCTATCCAACTCCTTCCCAGGCATTTTGAGTCTTGTCTTCTACCAGCCTGAATGCTCATCTGCCAACCTCAGTGAGCCAGTTCAGCTCGCTAACCCAGCAGTAAGGGAGAGTCTGGGAGAGGAAAAAAGATGTTTTCTGCTATTTTAGTGAGTGGAAGAAGGAAAGGAGATCTCCCAGGGCAGAGTAGGATTTCCCCTTTCAGCAACCAACTTACAGCTGAGCGGATCTGAGGTGTCATACAAAGGACAGCATGAGGCTCAGTGCTTGTCCCAGACAGCAGAACAGGGGCCCTCCTGTCACCATCACCTCTCTGCACTGGGCATTGTTCTTCTGAGGGCAGCATCTGACCAAGGGATTTGTTTTGGTCACTCATCTCTGCATGCCCCTCACCCAAACGCGGGGGTGCTCACCCTTACCTCCTCCCCTGCAACCCCAAGTCTTTTTGTGGTTACTAATAAAAACATGGTGTGAACTTTGAAGGGGTTGTTAGCAAACAGGGCTCTAAACAACAAGCTACACAGCAGGAACATGTCTGAAAATTAAAGGTAGGAAGCAGGTGCAGGGAGGAAAAATGAAATGGCACTACTCCCAGCACAGTGCAAGGCTGTTTCTGGGCAGTCCTGCAGCCTGTGATGCTGCCTTTCTGCCATGGAAGTTCTCAGGGTTGGCTGGCCCCTGCCCACTCTGCCATGCTGAAAGCTGCCCCAGCCCCAGGATCCACCTCTTGCCAAAGCCTCTGGTGGCCCTGTTCCTCTCGGTGTGGTCAAACATCTGCATGGATCCTCACCAAAGTGCAAGGAGCTGCTCGGTGTTGTGGCTGACCTGACCTGACCTGCGCTGGGGTTACTCAGCAGCAGAGCAAAAGGCACTCAAGTATACTCAGATATCTTACGTAGAATTTTTCAGTGAGGCTCTTTCCTTCCAGCATGTGGTAGTCAAAGGTGGGTGATCAAACCAGGGGAACTTGCCCATATGCAGGCATTCTGAAACCCCATCTTCCCAAGTCTAAGGGCTCCTCCACCCCAGGAACGCTCTCCCCATCATGTGGAGGCTATTCCAATGCAGGGGAGGCTCTGAGCTCTGACCACCCTTCATTTCCTAAATTGCAAGAACCTGATGTAATTCAGAGCAATCTCAGATTGCATTAGTCTTGCCTCAGAGTCCTGCCCAGTTTTTTAGCTTAAAGGAAGGTAAAAGCCACATTTCTATCCCATCTATTTTCTTGGCTTTAAAACAAAATTCAAGTGCAGAGGAAATTCTGCTCAGGAAATATTTTAATGTAACACTCTCTCTATATATTTATTTCCCAGGTTTTTATTATTACTCTGTACCTTTTCACAAATAAGGAAGGAGTACACTGTCAAGTCCTGCCAGTTGCACGAATGTAGGAAGCAGAGCGTTGAATTTTCCCCAGGTTGATATTTGGGATCAAATTCCCTTCAGCTGGAAGAGGCAGCCCTCTGCTCGTACCAGGTCAGTGGCCAGCTGTATAATTGATGCTTAGGGGCTGCAGAGCTTTCTCTGAAAAGAGAAGGTGAAAAATTAGGGTTTTCTCCTGTCTGTAGATGTCTTGTTTCAAGTGCGGCCGTGAAGTCAGTGTTCATATCAGTATTTGTGACTAACTATGGTCCATTAAAAAAAAATAAATTAAAAGAAGAGGGGTGTGAGTGCCAGCAGGCGATGGTGTGTGTGGAGAGGAGCTGCTGGGGTGGCAGGGGAGAGGGGGACCCTCCACCGGGGAGGCCTTGCTATGGATCCTCCCCGTCTCCTTGCCTGCAGCGTCACGCCAAGGGGCGAAAGATGGCATTTTCAGGCAAAACTTAACCCTCCCTCAACACCGCTGTGTGGGATGTGGGCCACCTCCATGTTCTCCATTCCTGGTGGATAGGAGGGACAGGGGGAGAGGAGCCTTTCCCTCCTTCGAGGAGGATGCTCCCCGTGCGTTATAGCGGAGGCTTTGTCCGCGTGGCCCCAAACGCCCAGCGACGTGGCCGGGGAACCCCGGGGCCATATTTGAGGCGTCCGTGGGGGGAACGTGCCCGCACGGCTCTCCGCAGCAAAGACCCCGCCGTGTCATGGCAGCGCTGGGGGTGACCGCCTCCGCAGCCCCCCGGCGTGGGGTTGCAGGGCCGTTTTTCCCGACATCAAACGCAGCCGGACCCAGGTACGAGCGAAACCCCACCGAAACGCCGGCCGCGAGCCCCCAGCCGCGGCCCGGAGGCTGTCCCATCTGCTCGCCCTGCTCCTTCCCGGGCCAGGCAAGGATCTTTCCCAGCTTCGAGACCTCCATTCAATTTTCACGCTTTATCTTTTATTATGGATATAACCGGAATAAAATAAGATAGACTTTCCCCGTTATTATTAGAGGTGATAATTTGCAGCCTAAGTGTGTTGCCATGGAGATGTGAGAAGCCCCCGAAGAGGGAGGCCGGGAGTTGCGGCCTAATCCTGAGGTGATTTTCAATAGCACCAGCTGTCCCGGGGCTGAAAGGCATGGCAAATTACACCATTATTGGAGGGAAACAGGGAGGCTAAGCTAATTATTTGTGGGCTTTAGACACAGGTGTTCATAAAAGCGGGGCCGTGTGCCCATCATCGGGGAAGGCCCGGCGGGAGGCCGTGGCCCTCATTTCAATCACAAAGGGCGGCCGTGGGCCTGCTGCTGCCGTGGGCCTGCACCGCAGGTAACTCTGCCTCGGCGGAGCCGCCCGCTGCTCTCTGGAGAAATGTCTCTGTTATTTTTTTTTGGGGGGGTTTATGCCCGGGAAGTGTTGTTGGAACCTGGCGCTTTGTGGGGTGCGCTGGGGTGGAGTTTGGGAGGGGGGCAGTTGAGGCCTCTGGGGAGGGCCTGGTGCTGTGCCATTATTGCAGCAAATAGTTATAATGCGGTGTTTTGGTCTGCAATAGCAGGCAGATCTGCTGGTATTGCTTTTGGGGGCTTGGTGAATAACATGTGCGTAAAACTCTGCTAAATCAACTCGTGCCCTTTTATCTAAACTGGTGTAACTTTGCCTGGTGAAAGCTTTGGTCGTTATTTCTTTTGCCTTCAGTGGATGTACTGATGAGCGCAAGATAAGCATATACAACTAAAATGTTTTGTACTAGGAAATAACCGAGCTTATTACAAGCAAAAATAAGGAGTCTGACACAGGGAAATGGCATGGTTTCTCGGTGAGGAAAATCCTGTCTGTTTATTATGTTCATGTGTGCATACGAAAATATTGTTGTGGAAATAGACTTGCTAGGCTCATTATTGCTTCTACTGAGTTGTTCTGTGCTTCAGGTTTTAAAGGCTGCTTCTGAACCCTGAAACAGGATTTAAAGTATCTATTTTGGATACTGTAAAACTGTTTTGGGGGTTCTGAGACTGTGATACTAAAAGGTGAGGCTGGGAAGCTTTAACTCCACTCTGCAGGTGAGGAACTGGGTAATGGAGGTTAAAACTCGGTGAAATGATGCCTGTGAGCACAGGGCTGAGCCCCTGCCAATGTGGGGGGAACCTGGTGCTCCCAAAGGGGGAACTCGGTGCAACGTCTTGTGATAGGTCCTGGACAAAATGTATTTTGCAAGAATTTAAATATGGCCAAACCAAAACGTTGTAGGAACTTGTGTGCATTTCATTGCAGAAGGGCAATGTTAATTTTGTCAAAACTGAGCATCTTCCTAAAGAAAAAAGTTTAAATAAGCTTTTAAAAATTGTGTTTTGAAGTTTCTTTGGGCTTTATTTAAAAAAAAAAAAAGCTTTAAGAGTAATAACTTATGTTGATTCTAAAAATATTTTAGCAAGTAAAAACCAAATTCATTTTGGCTAATTGTCAGATAAGCTTTCTGTTTCTTGCAACCCTAATGAGTGCTTCCTGAAAAAAATGCAGCCTCTTAAAAATACCTCTGAGAAAAATATGTTGTCTCTTGGGGTAATCTTGGCCAACAAAGCTGTGCCTGAGTCGATCTCTGACCAAAAATCTCTAGTGGCACAAGGATTTGATCTGAATTTCCTAAAGCTGGTGGTTGGGCTTCTGTTACCAGAGGATTGTTGTTTTTCAGGTGTGGTTTCAGCATGTCTGTGCTAGGTGGGATGTGTGTTAGGAGTAAACTTGAATGCTTGTGGTCTGAAAACTTACTGGCTGGTATAAACCTCAGAGAGCGTCCACTGGAAAGCACAGCAAAGGGAATTTGTCCTGTCTCAGAGGATGTGTTTACTGTGTAAATGTACTGTTTCTCTTAGCTAGAGCTTTCAGATGTATGGAAGAATAAAGGATACCAGGGACTGGTACATGCTTCAAAGTCTACAAAATTTATGCGGTGTATTACATTATTTTTTTCTGTAAGATAGCTTTATTGGAATACTGGATCTGTTGCTGTTGGAAAGAATCCATGACCATGCAAGTGTACACTCAGATTGTATTGTAAGTTAAATCCACGTGGTATTTTGTGTTTCATCTTTTTACTGTCTTTCAGAATAACGCTCCAGAATTGATGTGAGGTCGTGTATCTTCCCCCCAGGTTAACAGCTGAATTTACTAGTACAAGCTATGATCATCTATAATGTATCTTTTGGGGGAGGAATTCAGTATCGAGTTCAGGATAGATTATTCAAATCAATAGTTGAGGCCACAATTTCTTACACTTTGTATTTTTATAGCCTTTTAAAAAATAAATGAAAACGTTGCATATTGTTAAATGTCAAAGTACCATAAAAAAGTTCACACTTGATAGCTTCAAATAGCAGTGTAGGCTGACATGGCCAATTACTTGTCTTCCAAATAATAATACCATAATGGATTCATTACCTTGCTGCTGTGATATAATGAAGAAGTAAGAACCGTTGTCATTTTTATGCACTGTGTAACACAAATATATTCACAGTGCAATAAGATTAGTACTGGTAAATGTAAGCGTTTTATTATATAGTCACATGCCCCTAGCACTTTGTGAGTAGCCTTTAAGCATTTACAGCTGTCTCTTCTGTAACTTCGCAGACAGCACTATTGCTAGCTTTCAGAGAAGGGTGGCTGCTGTTTATGAAGTGAGGGAGATACCTGAATAGAGGCTGTGTCTCGACAGTGCTGAATGTAGTTTTAAGTGTTGTTTTTTGTATGCCCCCAGTTGAAACTGGGATCTCCACAATCCTTCGTACTGAAAGTAATGCTGAAGTTCTCAAATGGCCCTCAGCCAAGCCTACCTGGGCTAAGCTTTTTTGCGAATATTCCTGGGTTGGATTTTCAGGAAGGTTGTGAAGGAGAGCAAGTGGGATTTTTGGGTTGCAGGTGTGTACTGTGTGTCATGCTTTGCAAGCAGAAGCAACTTACATATTTGTGTATCTCTTGGTTTGGGGACCTGTCAAGAGAAATCTTAGCTTATGTTTTTTCTCCCTCTCTATTGTTTTCCTCTGAATTATTGGCTATGTGCATTTTTCTAAAATGGGAACATCTGAAACAAGCAGAAAAAGAGCATGACATGAGCTGAGAGAAGCCAGTGGAAGGCTATGTCAGGCGGGTTCTTGTGGAGTTCATCAGGACAGAGTCTGGGCTTTGAAGCCAGGTTCTTCACCATGGTATTGCTTTACTGCTGTGTCACATATGGGCACCTAGAGAAATAAGGGAAGGAGGATTTAAAGCTGCTGTTAGGGCAGCAGATGCTCTTTTCCTGCACTCTTTTGTGTTCACTGTAGCGTGTGCTGTTCTTATAATGTTCTTTTTAGACATTGAGATGTTGTAGTAGTTGCCAGATAAAATCATACGTTAAAAAGCAAAGATCTTTCATTGGAAAAAGAAAGAAAAATGCAGTAAAAAGTGATGAGCTGGCATGTGGCGCTGTGGGGGGGCTGTGATCCTGTTAGGGGCTCACTGTATAACAACAGCCCATGCACGGAAACGGGAGTTGGCCCTTCCAGGCGTGCACGGCTGAAGGGGCAGGATGAGCTGTGGCAGCTGGGACCCGGGGGCATTCTCTGTGGGAAGCCCCTGGGAGGGCAGAGGGGTGCTGGGGTAGGGGATGCTGCTTTGGGGCAAGTCACAAAGCACTGGAGCTCAGCCTCTCTGAGGCCACTTGGACCCATTTGAGCCTCGGCGTGACATACCGTGTGCACGGTGGTCATTTAGTTCATGCTCTGGGTGGTGATGTCCAGGGATGGCCCCTCTTTGGGTGCCAGCCATCTGCTGACTTCAGCAGGAGTGGATTGGCATGAGATTAATTCCACGGGAAGAAGAAAAAGAAAAGAAAAAACGCTTTGTGTGGATGATAAACTGTATTTGGTGCTGATGAATCCCCAGGGCCTTGTCCCTGCAGGCCCTGGGCCAGGCTGCCTGCGCCTCATCTGTGCTAGCGTTGTGCCACCCAAGTCTGCTCTGTGCCCAGCTGGCCTTCAGCTGCAACCCCTGTATGGGGAAACCCAGGGAAGGCAGGGCTGCCGCTGCAAAATAGAAGGCTCCTGATGACAAATTTCCTTGTAAAGTGCAAAGCCAAGCGATGGGGACTATTTTGTGAGCTCATCAGTGCGGTGCGAGCTGTGGTCTGGCTTGGCGCTCAAGTGCCTGGGGAGAAGTGAGAGGGTTCCTTTGAAACTAAATGCCCTATTTAAACCCAATTCATTGTACTATTATTATGGTTGCTCCTTATTATTGGGCCTTCTGCTGATTGCATTCAGCCTGATAAGCAATTATTGTTAAAATGAGCCGTGAAGACAGTATGCAAGTGATGAACGGTGCTTGCAGGTACATGGCAAAGCTACAGTACTGGGCAGTGGTTAGCGTTTTATTTGTCTTTGCTTAAATGTGAACAGTTGACACTAATCAGGAGAACGTTCTGCCTCTAGATACGCTTTCAGTTCATTACTTCTCTGGGTGCAGCACAGTGCTGTTACTGTTTAAAGAATGAATCAATTGAGTAGTGTTGCTGGTGGTTTTTATCATTTTTTTGCTATGAGAACATATCTGAAGGGCACTGCTTTCTCTGCTTTCATATTTCAGCCTGATCTGGAAGGAGAAATCTTGTAAGATGTGATTCTCTGCAGCTGCACAGGGTATGTAGTTGCTTACTGCTCTGCAAGGTTGATGTGGAAAACTTCTGCTCTCTTTTATTTTTGTCTTTACCCAAATAGGAAAAAATAATGCAGAACAGTAGCAAGAATCATGGGATTTGCATGCTAAATGCCACTTCAGTGCTAGTGGAAAAGTGAGGAAACTGTCACTGAGTACTAATAAACAGGAATATAACCAGTCTTATGAGTAATAGAAGGCAAATAAAACCTAAAACCTGGGAAACCCATAGCACGGTGACAGCAAAAGAGCAGGTGTTTGGAGGATCCTGGCTTTTGCTTGTGGCGCTGACGCTTTGTGTGATTTTTTTTTTTTTTTTTCTTCCCCCTGTAAAGTATTTGACCTCCTCCTGTCTAGTTAACCCAGCTGGAAAATTAGGGAAAGAAAGCAGAAGCCTCAGTGAAACTCAGATAGCACATCTGATCTGAAGTCTCCTGGGAAAAGGGTTTTACAAAAACTGTGGTGATATTAGATGTTCATTCTTTAATGCTTCCTCGCATAGTATTGCACGCCTGCGAGCGAGAGAGGTTAGACTCACCACGAAGAAACACAGAGAAGCAATTTTTAAACAAGCCATCTGATCAGCTGTGGGTACTACATCAAAGTCACTACCTAGTTTTAGCTTGTAAGGATTTCCTTCCTTACTGAAGGGTGAGCCTCTGTAGGTTTTGTTTTAATGTGCAGTAAGTATATGCAATTGATTGACCCTGTGGCAGATGCTTCTTGCTGTCATATTTGACACAAGATTGACTTTTCTCAAATTTGCAAGTTGAAAACAGCATTTTTCTATAATTCACCATAAGCAAACATATATACCCCAGGACCAGCTGCTGCTGCTGTTAATAGAGGCCGACATGTCCATGCAGCCGGGTGCATGCATATGCATATCCCCAGGGAACTGAAAATAATGACAGCTAAACTACAATCACTGTCCTAGCATTGTAGCTTGGCTCACTCAAACCACTCCCTAATAATAGTATTACTTTATCTTGGACCATTTAATCTCATTTATAATTTTAAATGGGAATAGCTAGTTAAAGTCACAGTGTTCTCATTTGGTGGATGCAAAGCTGTGGCGAGATGCTTTGCCAGAAACAGGGTATGGTGTGTACAAAACCTATCGATGCTCCTACTGGAACCCAAGTGGCACATCCGTATAGCTCGGGGCCATGCTGCTTTTTGTCTCTTCCCATGCTAGTAATAAAACAGTACCTAATTTGTCCCTGGTTGGCTTTCACCTGCAGCCTCATTGACATGAGACCTCAGAATGAAGTTCTGGCTTCCATTAGAAATAGAAAGGGCTCTTATGATAAATGAGGTGGAGACAACTTGAGCGGTAAAATTGTTTGAAATAAGCTCTTAGCTGGGTTGAAATAATTGTAGCAAGTAGAATGCTCACGGCAGGGCACCTCCTTTGTGATTTGCAAGGGACAATGACATTTAAATGCTGGGAAATACAAGTATCCAAAAACTAAGCGATGGCACAATTTAGGCTGAAGCCACTGGAATTGGTGAACAAATACAGTGTAAGCACATTTCATGTGGCTCTGAAGAATACAGATGGCTCATAACTTTCCCTAGCTACATCTAGAATCTGCAGGATATGTTTTTTTAGCTTAGTTGTGTAATTTTCATTCTCAGTACCAATTTTTGATTATTGCTTGAAGTAGTCCAGAGTCAGATAATTGAAATTTGAGAGGCTGTATCTGCTAAAAAAACCCCTAAATCCTGAAGAGTGCTGGGGGGTGGAGGGAAGGTGTAGTGAAGGGGCAAGAGGGTGAGGGCTAGAAAAGCTGAGAGGCATACTGTAAAAAAGGGGTTCTTGAGGAATTGAGTGAATAACAGGTTTTGTCTACATAAGCAGTTACTGGAAGTGTGGTCATTCTGGGGTTGGAAGTTTCACTTGTGGGACACTTGCTGCAGCATAAAAGTGCATCTTCCTGTTTATTTCATCTCCCTGTGTCCAAAGAAATACTTTACTCTTTCTGGACATGGGAATATCCATGTTTATAGGAAAGTGGTAATAATAAGATGCCATTGGGGTATAGCACACTCTTTCTAAATCTGCAGATAGCATGGAACAAAACGTGAGAAGGTTTTACTGGGATGTCCCTGTACATCAGTGAATTTTGAGCAGTGGGTGGTTGGTATCAGCTGTGTGTATATTCCCGCCATTATCTAATAACCCACTAGCTTAAGCCTGAGGAAAGCGCAAAAATGCTTCAAGAAGGACAAATGCCAAAGGACCTTTCTGATGCCAGCTACAGCTGAAAAGCTGAACCTGCTCCTTTGCTGTTGTTTGAGCGGCATCTCATTCTTTTTTTTTTTCCTTCCTTCCCCCACTCTTGTACTCACCAAAGCAAGTCTCGGCAAATCCCTCCTGAACTCGCAGTGCTGGCAGGCTTTTACTTCATTTCATGTTTTTCCTGAAACACCCTCTTTGTTTCTCATGCTTAACTTGAGGGAAGGGCAACTGATGCTAAGTAGTTTCAAAGAGTTCTCATCCTGCCTATAACGTGTTAAGTACAAGGATGATTTTGGGGTAAGACACTGGCCTGTCAAACACCTCTTATGTTCCTCCATAGTTACCATGGTTTATCACTGCCAACAACTACATTGGGTGATTTTTTTTCTACACCTAATGAGACCTCAAGATTTAGTGAATCATCCCCATTGCCTCCCTCATGGGAGCTGGGAGGGGAGATATGGGCAGAGCAGCCCGAGACATTTCAGTGTGTCAGGAGTCCCAGTGCGCAGGTAGTGAAACCCAGCCGCCGTCCCCGTTGTGGCAGCGCCTTCCCCCAGCTGGCAGCTTCTGGTGCTGCTGCATTCGTGTTTGTGCAAGAGGTTAGGATGCGTGCAGGCAGGTGCTGGAGCTAGGCTAACCTGTGAGCTGGCTTGGCTTTTCTGTGTGTCCGCAACGCTCCGAGTTGCAAAAGGTAGGAGTTTGTCCTCGAGGGACGTGGCAGGCTTCTGCTGCTCATAGTGCTGCGTGCTGGACTGTTGCACTCGTACCACAGGCATAGTAGTCTGCTTCTAGAATAGAATAGCAGAAGGGATTATCCTTTAACATGAAGTGTCAACCTGGAATATTCAGGAATAAAAATACAACCTTTTGGTGGGAAGGAGGAAGAAAAAAGGAGATTGGTATGTTTTTGTTTAAAAGCCTGAAAAACCATGGAAAATATTACCTAGAAACATTCACAAAGAGGAGTGTAAGCATAACCGAGGTGATTTTGTTTACAAATCTAAACAAGCACTCATGGAATTTCATTGCAGTATTCCCCTAGCTCTAGTTGTGGCTGACCTGTAGGTTCACAATAGTCATTCTGCAGTCAAAACATGTTCATCTAATGCTGAACTCCTTGATCTCGCTTGCTGAGTATGCTGGAACTCCCTATAGCAAATTATTAATAATTTCAGAGACCAGCTTTGCTCTGAGAATTTCCCTGTTACGGGAATTGCATTTTATATGTTGGAATGCATTGAAATGGTTTAGAGTGTTCTGTTTTCTTATATCACAAAGTTACCCTGTTACCTCCCACGTTTGTTAGCAGTGCCTTTAGACCATCTGTGAAAGTCCCTCCTGTCCTGATTGCTGCACTGGAGTAGCATTCTCTGCCACACAGGCTTGAGAGACCTAAGTTAATAAAAACAACAAAGGACAGGGAACAAATATGTTATAGTATTCAGTCTGTACATTGTGTTAATGACAGCAAATGTTATGCAAGGCCCACAGTTTTTTTAATCACATCTCTTGTTTTAGTTAAACTGATCAAAGTAAATGTGCAGTCGGCAGCAGGTCCCTGTCAGTCCAGCTGGCCAGCACAGGTTTCCATCACAGAATGGGGAAACTGAGAGCAAGAGGAGATGAACCTTTCTTGCAGCAAAAGCAAAAATTTCCCCCTGCCAGACGATATCTTGCCTGCAGAAGTTAAAAGACAAGAAAATGTTTAACCATCATCAGCATAGCAAAGTTTGGCTGTTTTGTCTGGTTTTTTTTAACGCTAGGGTAGCAAGTTCAGGAAGAAAGAATTATTTGTGTAGCATATGCTTAAGACTGCTCACGAGCTGAGCTGGCTTGTTCATTTTACAAAATCATATTGTAATTGCATGTAATTTCATCAGTCTTCAACTGATTGCTAAAACTCTTCAGCCTAACGTGCTACAGACTGGTTTTTTAATGACTATTTCAACAGGAATGATTTAGGTGTTTGAGAATCATTTTTTTAGGGAAAAATATCTTCTTCCATTAAATAATAATCTGCAGCTGGCCAGCAGATAGGATTTTGTTGTTTGTACTTTTTGTTGTTTCCCTGGCAATATCTATACTGGACAAAGGTATGAAGTTCTCCCAGGGAATCAGTCTTCATGTTAACGTATGAGGCTTTAGTAGCTGGAGCCTCTGAAGGTTTCACACTTGAGAACCAGGGGCATGAGTCTGTTGTAGTCCCACTGAGACGGCATGGAAAGGGATTAGCCAGGTTGCTTGCCACCCGTTCCGTGAGCTGACCAAGAACATGGGGAACTGCACTGGGGCTGATAGGGACAGCAGGGTGGGAACAGTGCTCTGGGCCACTGGTGTGATAGTGGGATAGAGTGGGCAATCAGATAGGAGACTGCAGGGAGGAGATGTAAGGCTGGGTAAAGCAGACACCTCCATAACAAGGAGCTGCAAATTGCCATAAATCAAGGTGGACCAGAGTTGAAGACATCAGTTTTGGTGAGTACAGGGCCAGGCTATCTACCCACTCTTGCCAAATGTGGAATTATCAACTCCTGTCAATAACTGCCTGTGAAACCTCCTGGGTATGTTTTGGCCTGTCCTCTCATTCACCTTGGCTGATAAGTCAGTGTCTTAGCCTGTTCTGTGGAGGTATTGGTGTTTCAGTGCAGGGAATCAAATGAGACCCCCAAATCCTAGGCGATTGCATCCAAAATATATTTTTAAAAATTGTGAAGTTACAAAGAGGTGCTCAAAACCCAAAAAGTGTCAGAGTGAGTATTTTCTGGAAGACAAAGTTGGCTTCTTGCCAGCATGCCCTGGGATACACGGTGGGTTTTGTCTCCTCTAACTCTACCACCCCCCTAAAATTTAGCTGTTTAGTTTCTCACTATAATGGAGAAAAATAGGAATGCCTAGAACATTATTAATTTTTTTTAATGGATTATAAATTGCCTAGGCAGCTAGTTAGACAGGATGCCTCTGGTATGGATTGTGGCACTAGCAGCAGAGATCTATAGGATACCCTATAGTCCCTTTATAGTCAGCAGAGAGCTTGCTAATGTAACAGCAGACCATCTAGAAAGGGTCAAACGAATCACTCCCTCCAAGTGCCTGGTTCTCTCCACTGACTAAGAAGTTAATGTAGAAATGTGTCGGAAGTAGAAAGGTGAATCTCGGTGGGGCTGACTCCCCCCAGGCTCTGGGGGGCCATCTCGTTCTTTCTCCGCGGAGTGCCCGTCTACCCCCTGCGCACAGAATGAAGGGCCTGGAGCAATGTGTGGCCGATGTCTATCAGCAGGACTCTGGCATCCTTTGTGGCCCTGTCAGAGGGATGTGTTAAGTGCAAGGTGATTGCCAGGAGCAAATGGATAGCTTTGTGTGTGAGACTGGGGACTGCCTTGGAAAGATTGATCCATCCCTGTTGCTGCTGCTGTGTTCAATGGGATGATGGGAAAATTGTTTAAAACTTGCCTTTTATGGGTATTTTCTCCTTTTTTGGGGTGCGTGTCCTGATTTAAGACTGCAGGATCTAATTGAAGTGCCACGTTCCAGGAGCTTTAACTAAACTTCACAGGAGCCATGATTCAGACACCCAAGGCGGTCTGTGATATTGGGGTATTTTGAAAAATTATGGCTTGGGCAGCTCAGGCTACATCCCAAAATAAAGTCAATTTTTCAGCTTGATCTCTCTGCCTCAGTGAAGCAGAGATGCTAACAGCCTCTAGCCTTCTTGGTTGTTGTAAAACTAAATAATATTTGTGAAGAACTTAGTGTAGTCATAAGCATGGTATAAAAGCTGTGAGGAAACTAATAATCCTGTCTTCAGGGTATTTAATAAAAAATGGAGAAAATGCTATAAACGGGAGCACTGCAGCTCAAACACATGTAACAAACAGTGATAAATAGTGCTTCATCCTAGAAACATCTCTCTCTTTGTGTATTGCTTAATAACTGTGTGAGACATGGACAACTTGAGTTGTGTTTATCGCTACATATTTTACTCAGTCTGATTTGTGTGGGCTTCTTTGTTGTTTTGTTTTTCTTTTTTTTAAAAGAAAACAAAAAAAATCTCCAACCCACAAAGGTATGCATGTATCAGTAAGTAGGAGTGTTAAGTGTTACTTGTTTTTGCCTCGATCAGCTTGAGAATTACAGCTTCCGAAAGGTCAGATATAATGCGCTCCCAGGATTTTGCCCACAGCCCGTGTTACGGTTTCAAGAGATGCCAGACGTGCCTGGCAGCAGGGCAGGGGAGGGTGGGCTGAGTGAGGCTATGATCAGGAAAGCGTGTACGCAGGGCATTTGGAGTATCCCATGGGAGAGGATGTGCTGGGACTGGACTGCATGAAGACCAGCATGGACTGAGGGGCACTAGTTTCCTGGGGAAATGTTCCCCATCTTTCCCTGCCTGTGGGCATTGTAGTCATTAAACAGGTGACCTGCCATCCAGATTCCTTCGTTATCTAGAGGGTTAGCATCCCTCACAAAATGCTATGCCAAGTGGTTATTGCAGAAGTGGAGATAGCTTTCAGTCACTCATAGGTTCAGTAGGTTCAGAAAAATGGATCAGAAATCTAACTACTGAATGAGCACTCAGTTTGTGCGGAGAGGTCCTGGCACCAAGCTTGTCAGCCTTCCCAGCAGATCTGGAAGTGTTACTGAGCTGCTGCAGGTCCGATGGGGAGTGCTGCTGTCCATTTGAATACTGCTGTGGGAGTAAGAGATTTGCAGACATCTTCTTGGCAGGCAGTGGAGATGAAGGTGGGTCTTGCCCCACAATAACCCCACCTGACTCAGGAGCACTGTGCTTTCCTCTTAAATGTGTGTGTGTTGACTAGAAATTCATATTTTTGCATTTAGAAAGTATTTTGGTATTATCCCAAGTAGTTTGGTACCTTGTTTACCCTCACTGCCAGCTGAAAATATTTTACACTGTTTGGTGCCTGGTGCTGCTCCTTATGAGGAGCCGGTAATGTTTGCTCCTGTTCTTCTCCTCCCAAAACTGTTGTGTGCCACAAGGCAGCTGATGCAATTACCTCAGAGATGGCTTTATTTCACAGCGGTTGCAATGGAGCCTGCTATATAGCTTGTACCTGTCTGTGTGTGTGGATCCTTTGAGCTAAATGATATTTATATACATCTAAGAGCAGGTATTAATAGATGGAAGTTGATAACGTAACTGACTAAGGTTAAAACTGCCAGGAGAAGTATGAAATTGCAGCTCAGACTACTGTGCCTGGTGTTTGTAGTGATGCTTCAGCTGTTGACTGACTGAACAAAGGAAAAGTGAAGAGGCAGTCATAAGAGGTGCATGTGCAGTCATTCTATATTGGCTTTACAGGTAGATGTGAGCAGTCAGAAGTTGGGCACAGTGCCTCACAAGAAGAGGAGGTGTGTTGCCTGTCAGTGGTTCTCATTACCTTTTCCACTAGAAAATGACACTTCTGATGTACACGGTAAGCTTTTTCTGATGCAAGTATCTCAGTGCTAGTCTGTTCCCAGTGTGTATTGGAAGGGGGACCTCCTGGGGAGTAAGGCATTTGTGTGTGAAAAGGGAAAAAGGCTGAAGGCGGAGGAAGGAATCTGCAGTGTTTTTCTGCAGAGAGAATAGTTCAAAACCGGGCAGTGGCATGGCAGAGTGACGGGAGAGTGTGCAGAAGAAGCTGGAAGAAAACTGCATTTTGAGAGATTGCACAGGATGTGAACCTGAGCTTGAGCTGGTTCCCCCACTGGTTTGTGTGGCTAGCCACAGTGGGTTTATTAAGACCCAGCTTAAGATATTAAGTATTTGACTCATTATAATCAAATCCGCTTCTTTGAGCCCCTGTTTAATTACAGAAAGATGCACATCAGGCTCTGTTTCCCCGAAGGCAGTGGAGATGGCTCCCTTGCAAACCAACACCTATTGCTCTGGGAGACTTCTCTGTCCCCACACCATTTTTCCTGCTGAGGTTTTCCTCTCCTTGCATGCCTCGGGGCACAGTGAGAGCGGCTCAGTGGCAATTAAGCACAGTCAGTGATAGCAGCACCCTGTGACCACCCCATGGCACTGAGCTTGGGCATCTCCCCTCCTGGCTCCAGATCAGCAGTGGGGTGAAGAACCTTCCTGAAGGGTCACCCTATGGGTCTGTGTGTTGTGGGATGAAAAACCAAGTTGCCCAAGCTCACACCAATGCTCTGTGCTGCATCCCAAGAGGGCAGTTATGTTTAAGGGAATATTTATGAAATATTCATATACTTTAGGCATATGACTTATGTAAACCAGAAGTCTCAGCTTGCAATTTTGTTGTCAGAAAAGATAGTCTTCTGAGTCACCTTCCAGAGGGTCTGCCTTTCTCCAAGGTCTATGTATGGGCTCTGTGGCTCTGTGTAAGTATATATATGCACATATATACACACTCTGTGTGTGTGCATGTATATATGCATATATATATAAGCATATAATGCTGAACTGAGTCTGGCTGGGATGGAGTTAATTTTTTTTCATATCAGCCTGTATGGTGCTCTGTAAGGTGTTTTTTATATATATACACAAACACACACATAATCCTTAGAGATTTGTAAATCCTTTCTTTACTCTGAAAACTCTTGTTCTGTAACCAAATTGCTTTCCTATGGTCAAAAAAAGGAAGAAAATAGCCCGAATAATATTCATTTTAGAACATGGTTCTTTGAATTGGTAGTGGTTAGAGGGTAAGAAGAGCGAATGTAGAGGTTAGACGTATAGCACCTTGGTGTCACACACCCGATTGCCTTTGGGGTGCCTTGTGTCCCTTCAGCAGGGAGTCCCCACTTACCCCTGTGCTGGCCTGGCCTGGGGTCATCCCCGCTGAGGGACTTTGTCAAAACAGAGCAAAAGGTTCAGCCCAAGACAGGTCTTGGCTCCTCTTACCCACTGTGTCCAAGGCTGGCTGCGTGGCAGGCTACGTGTGTAATTCCCATAACAATTTAGTGAGGCTCTTGTTGAGGTGCCACAGCCTAGAAGTCTTATTGTCTCCCCATTTTCTATTTAGCTTAAAACTTCTTGCATGCATACACCACAGGCTCCTGCTTTTCTGCTCTCCCCACTGCAGCTGGAGTGCCCTCTCGCCATGGTCTCCCAGGGAATCCTGGCCAATCCTTACCCTGCCAGCACATTTTAAAGTCAACAAGGGGAGGTTTAACCTTTATGACCATACACCAGCCCTCTGTTGTCAGATACGATTCTTCAAATCTTTTCCATGCCCTTCCTTTGTAAAATGACTTTACAAAGCTTTAAAAGTACAGCGAAGACACAGAAGACTTTGTGGCAGTTGTCCAGCCTATTACACTGTAATATTTTCTTATAACATCTAGAAAATAAACTAGAGAATAGAGCTTTTGGTCCCTCTTGACAGAGATGTTTTTGAGTTCCCTTTCTTACACATCACAACATTTTTACTTGTCGAATAAGAATGATTACTTTAGTCTTTCAAGGATGAGGAGGTGGAGGAAGAAGGGAACCATAAAGCAACAGAGTAGAGAGGAGGAACGAAGGGCAGGGAAGTGCAAAAGTCAATGTTAGATGTGTTTAGAGCATGTTTTTTCATAGGTGCTATAAAACTCTAATTAAATGCAGTAGCTTGAAAGTACTTTTATGGGTCACAACAATGTGGCAGTGAAAGCAAATGCTATTACTATATTATGTTTTACTTCACCCATGTTGGACCAATTTAGAGCTTTACTTTCAGACTTAATTACTGCACCATGAATCAGGGGGAGGTCCGTCAACAGGGATGGTGTTAGCCTGGTGTAAAGCTGCAGTAATGGGGCTGTCTCCTATGTCTCAGTGACCTGGAGCAATAGTCTCCTATTTTAGCCACAATCAGTTACAACCTGAGTGTTTTTCTATGATGTGGCTCTGTTAAATTTATCATGATCTGCGATAAATAGTGACTGGATAGTCCATTTTTTCCCTGCCCCTTTAAATCTACAAATAATGGAGAAATCATTCTCAAATGTGTGAGTTAAAAGTGTTCTTTAAAAAAAAAAAAAAAAAACACAACCAAAAACAACCTTGTGAAGGAAACTGAAAACTGAAGAAGAAAGCCTTGACAAAAGTGGCAATAAGCTGTCTCACTCATGCAAGTGAGAAAGTAAAGGTTAGGTTGAAGTAGCAGAGGCTGGCTGCCCTTCCTGACCCTGTGTGCAGTTTAGAAAAATCTTCATGTGGCCAAGCTCTGCAATGCACCGAGCGCAGCTCAGCTCAGGAGGCAGGGAGCAGCCCCGGGTGGGGATAGCCACCGCTCCTCGGGGCTTTCCCAGCCCTGGGGAAAGCTGGGGCTGGGTGAGATGTATGGCTGGATGTCCCAGAGCTCCCTTAGCTTGGGCTTGGTAGCCTTTCCTCCTGGGGACAGTGTTCAGGTTATTTAGCAGCCCCCGAGTCATCACCGCCCCATGTCAGTCGTGTCTTCTATCTCCCATGCGCACAGCATGTCCAACCTCAGATAGCGTTGGCTGTTATCTAGCCATGCAAATGGGATGCAGAGTAAGGAGCCGGTGCTTTGCCAGGTAACAGGTAGGGAGACCTCCCGGATGGTTGCTGTCTTAACTGAAGCTGCTGGAAAAGCAGGAAGTTTTGTAAAGGGACTGTAGAAGGTCTTGGGCAGAAAGCAACTTGTTGCTATGTAAGTGGCATTGCGGGATTTGGGGCGTGTGTGCGCCATGTGGAGGCTGAAGAGCTGTCCTTGTGGCACGGGGAATCATTAATTATTTCTTTATCCACAGGTCTCTGTCTCATCTGTGCCTGTGAGTTTGAAGCGGCTCAGTGTGCTTTATACATTAGGACTATTCTCGAGATACTTGCTCATTAGCAGGAATTACAATTACTGCATAGTTTGAACTGATTAAACAGTCTAATGATCATTACTAACAGTAGTAGCTATTCTAGTTAAGAGTGCAATTGGTGCATCAAAGTCTTACGTTTCGGAGGTGTAATTCTGCCCCTGGGGAAAAAAAACGTTCCTACTTCCTCCCAGGCACGACAGACCGTACCAACTATATATGGCAATGACATGATAAGGATTATTTTCCTTATCAGCATCAGCTATTGGCCATTGCAGAAAGGATGTTGGATGGGCTGGAGCAGTGATTTGATCCTGTGTGGCAGGCCCAAAGCTCCTACGTAGTGCTGCCTTAGGAGTTATAGCTGTAAGTGATGCTGGCATGAGCAGACTTGATGGGCTGTTGTCTGAGTGACAGCAAGGATGTGTTGGCATGCACAATTTGAAGAGACAGCACTCTGAAAAATCTATGTTGCTTTCCTCGGTTTGCTGTAAACAGTTTATTTTTTTTTAATGATGCATTGTTTGGATACCATAGTTTCTAATACACCTGTCTAAACTGTTAAATCTTTGCTGTGTAGATTTTTGGACTGATTTAAACAAGAGCTCTACCCTAGAGCAGCTAACGTGTGCAGGACTTGTATTATTTTCCATATAGGTGCCTGCAAATGCATGCATGTTGATACAGAGACTCTGCCTGGGACTGCCAGTGTTACTGCAGTATATTAGATATTAGAATTTTTGTCTCAGAATATTTACTTCTAATATTTCATGTCTGGATTCATTTTAGACTTACATTCACCTTGTGATGGAAGTCATACCTGTAATGCTATTTTTAGACATTTATGTCTAGTGCCATGAACTATACCTGTTGTAAATGCTTCAAAGGGTGGATATGCCTTCCCTTTGAAAACATCCTGGGCAGGAGATGTTTGCTGCAAGGTCATGTGTCCTAAACTTAACTTTTCTTTCTGTCCATTTACATGTGTACATTTTTTGCTTGGGAGGTGAAGATGGTACTTGTTTCTCATTGTTAGTATACTCATTTTTTGGTGAATTACTTTGTACTGCAGTTCTATCTCATTCTGTATGGCTGTAATAAAGCCAGCTGAGATGAAGAATGATACCAAGTTGGAAAAATAGTTGAGCACTACATTATGATACAAATGTAAAAAAAGATACTTTAAACTGCTGAAGGAACAAGAGTTTCTAATATCTGCAATAATCAAAACAGTAAAAAAAAGAACAATTTTCAGGAATAATGTGGCAGTTAAAATGCTTATCTTTGGATCTGATGATAGTTAGCATTAAAGTGGTGTTTTTACATCTTTTAAAATGCTGTACAAATATTTACTGATTCCTGATACTATTAGGAGGAAGATAGGGGACTGTAGTTTTCTGTGATAGGACTGAGATAAAGGTAACATTCATGCTGTGGCCCCTATGTGGTCCAGAATTTCTTTCATCATTAATGAAAATGAGAAGCACTTCTGTCAAGTACTTAGGATTAGATGGAATAAGGATTCCTGCATGTGAAAGGTGGGTGCCGCAATGCCGGTGGCTTGTGCACCTGACCACAGGGACTGCTGGGATCTAGAAGTGTCTGTGGAAATAGGGACTCCTTGATCAGCACTGGGGGAGCTTATTATGGTCATGTAAAATCTGAATATTGATATTTAGCAGTTGCTAAGCGCTCGCATGAAGCCTGGGCTCCTCTCCTCCCATGAAGCATGCAGGGTTGATCACTGTGTGCCCAGAAGAGTGGTTACAGCCCATGGCAGGAAAAGGCACACATTTTGAGAGGGCAGGATTTTTTTTCCTAACAGAAAACCCAGTTGTTTTTTCTTTACACTTGGACTTTCTGTTGTGTTGTGCAGGGGGTACCTGGAAAGATCTGCATGGAGGGTGAGAAACAGGCAGTTGGTGTGCCTGGTGGCTGCATGCATAAATGTGCTGCTTCTTTTTGCTATGAAACAAGAAGGTTATTTTTCAACGGCACCAAAGAACTGAGGGTTTCTGAGTGTAGAAGGAGCCTTGGATAAGCCCCTGGTTAGCGGCAGTGATCAGATGCAGGAGGTCAAGGGCCTGACCACAGCTTTGCACCCGTGGGAAGTTGTCTTCCCTAGCTCGGTGCCATAAGTTCTGTGCATACGCAGCACTATAAATAGCATTTAGCAGGATTGCGACCATCCTTTGAAGAAATGTGACATATTGCAGAGTGCCACATGGCAGTATGCTGTAATATCCCGTGATAATAATGGAAATACAAGCAACTGTGAACAGTCTATAATTTTAGTTGATGTACTTAATTGATAACACGTTGGCTTCACCTGGAGTGAACCAAAGCCTGCTCCAGAAACAAGGAGGGCTTAGGAAGTTGTTACAATGCATGACTAGGTAATGAGGACAACAGCATCCAGCAAAAAGTTTATTTAGTGAAGATAAAAGTGCATCTCCCTGAAGTAACTTTGTTCCATATATATTTTTATGGGTGTGTATGACAACTTTACTTTGCAGGAATCTCTATATAATAGTAAAAGCAGAAATTATGTTTCTCACCAGGAGCTAAATTGTCCCATATATTATCAGATGGGGTAAATGTTTTCAGGCTGCTATAATTTTCAGCATATCCTATTTATTGCTGCAATTATTGTTTCACTGTTAACAATAATTTGGCTCAGGGTTTTGTTGCCAGGTACTTGCTTTCTTTAAACACCAGAAAATGTATTCCATAAAAAAAGCCTTTGTATTTCAAAGTATTTGCTTGCAAATTTGACAACACTTAGAATACTGAAATCCACCCCCCCCCCCCCCCCCCCCATCCCCACCTTGACCTGTTTGAGGAGAAAACACTAAACCTTGATAAGCTCTTTGAATTCATCTCATGACCTTGTCCTGCAGCTTCGGAGATGCTGGAAGGTTTGCTTCTCTCTTCTGTACTTGTGCAGCCCCTGTGAAAGTGGAGTTTGGGCCCACAGCCTGACCTGGCAGGCTCGGAGAGGTGTGCTAATGAACACAGCACCCGCTCCCCTTCCCACTGTCTGTGTGTGTAGACTTTTTCTGATCCTGAGACTGCTGTGGTCTGTGCCTGGGGTGTGGGAGAATTTGCAAGCTCCTGAGAAGCTCTGGAAGCCTCTAATCAAGAGCTATTGTCAGCACAGACAAACTCAATTTACATCATTTCCTAGACCCAGCTTTGTGCTTCACTTCTGCAGTAATTTTGCAAACACTGTCTGTAGGTTAGTGTGACCTTCCTGCCAGCCTGGCTCACCCTGGCCAATGTGCTGTCCTGCCTGGCAGAGATGTGGGGAAGTTTTCTGTGAACTGTGCAGATTTCTGGTGTGCTGCTGTTCTGCACGGGCAGGGCCAGGACCAGCAGACTGGGGCAGTGAAGAGATCCTATGATAGTTAAAGGGAAAGCCTAAAAAATCAGCATCTGCACACCACAGCCATTCACAGGACCTAGCTACCTGGCCTGCTGGATGGAGGCAAGCTTCAGTGCTCTCTGGCTCTTTATCGTATGGGCAGAGCAATGACATTTCTCTGCTGAAGAGCATCATGGCTAAGATCTCTGGAAGGTGAGGTGTGGGCTGTGCAGTCTGGGGGTGGGACACAAGGAAACTGCAGGCTGACCCAGTACTCTTTAATTTCACCCCCCTGTCCCCTCTCCTGCGCAGAGGTGACCTCCCATCCATTATTTTAGTAGGTGGCCTTCACTCAGCCGGGGATTTGTGGGCATGGGGACAGCTGCCTCCGTTGGGTGCAGGTCTTACTGCTTCTCCCACCACCCTGATGTGAGCAGTGTCTTGTTAGAGGTGTGGGGGACGGGGAGAGAGACTGTTCCTGTTCATGGAGGGCACTACATTAAAAAAACCCATTACTTTTGGATTTAGTTTCATACTAATTCATAATAAGAAGTTACTCACAGAGCAGTCCTGGAGTCCCTGGTATGAGAGCTGTTTGCCCTGAGCTGCAGGTGCCAAAAAATTGGGCAGGCTGCCTGCCAAGTGAAGTAGCTATGGGGATGCTGGGAGTATGGCTGGATAGGAAATTGGGCGGAAGCCACAGGTGATGTACGAGGTCTTTACTGCCAAAGTTGTCTGTAAGTAAAGGTCTGGGCTTTTGGGCCAAGACTGGCCTTTTCTAACTTTTCTCTTGGAACGTTATCCACTGAACTGTTATGTGCATTAAAAGGAGGAGGACCTGCATGAGGCCAGCTGCATCGCTGCTTCTTGGTGAGAGAAGAAAGGGCAAGCCTGGTCCGTCATTACCGAAGGTCTGTGCTAACCTTGTGGCCTCCCACCGTGATGGGAGAGGTGATGCTGTGCACCCCTGTGCTGTGTCCTCTGCAAAGGACAGTGCAGCCTGCTAGATATGGCGCAGTATCAAAACTGCACTGCTGAGTGGTCTTGGCAAAATCAAAGGTCTTTGCGGGCTGGAGTCAGGTCTGTAGGGCATTGCTTGCTTTCTTTTTAAAGGTTTTTCTTTTTTGCAATCTGTGACTATAACTACCTAAGATCAAGGTGTTACTCTTTCATTGGAAGATGTTTCATTTCTACACCATTCCTTTACAACAGAGTAGAGATAAGTTTGTGCTCTAATGATGGGCACAAGCATTTTAGACGGGGAAGCTACTGTTAGCATAAAAATCATAGAATCATAAATCGTTTAGGTTGGAAAAGACCTTTAAGATCATCGAGTCTAACCGTTAACCTAGCACAAAATGCTATATACTGTTGGCATCAAGTGTGTTACTCCCACTGGTTTCCGAATTTTGTACTTCAGTGTGCAGATTCCTAGAAAGTCTGTGCACATGTGAAAATATTTAAATAGCACATATTTTCCATAAGCGCTTACAGGCACCGAACAGATACACTGTGATGAAGTTTAATGTTTTAAATATCCCTCACTGAATAAATAGAAGTAGATCACCCATGAAGGATGACTGTTTATTCCACTCATGAGAAGACCTTGATCATATATTAATGAGGAGATAATACTTAACCTTCAAGGGTGAGACACCCTATATATATGCAAAATCCCACATTGCCACACCTTGAACTTTGTATAACAGCCAGATACCTTTGCTGCACTCCTAAACATGTCCCGTATCTATTTGCCCCGTGTGTGCCTGCTTTTGCATTATAAGGTAATAAATAATGACGTCTGGGGGTTAAAGAGTCTTCGTAAGAGCTGCTCCGAATCGATTAATCAGTAACTATTGATTACCAGCATGTTCTATTAATTTCATTATGATGTCTAAAGGGCAATCCATAGCAATTAAATAAAAAGTCATCTGATAGCTGGTGGTAATTGAATTTGTAAATTTATTAGCTTATGTTCATTTACTCCAAATACAAGTAATTAATATTTTATGCAACTGTTTTGAAAGTGAGAATTCTTTGGGGATTCCTGTAATTGGGGCAGATAAACCTATTCACTGGGAACCCCCAATGCTGAGGAATGCTAATGATTTGCAAATAAAGGGAAGAACTTGTAACTAAGCTTCCTATGCACAGTATCTTCTGTGTATGTGTAGAGAAACAAATAGACCAATTACTGATTTCCAAAGATTTTTCTGTTACTGTAAACATTTTCTTACCTTTCTTTGTATTTCTCACAGGCTGCATTTGATTTTAGTGTAGTGCTTCGGCTATTAATAATTTAAAAAGGTATTTCTTTTGTGGAAGAGGGCCCTGATGTGTGGCTATGCCTTCTGATTTCCAATGCAAAACCAGCTCCAACTTTGAAATAAGGAGGGGGGGAAACAGGTTTCTCGGAGTTAGATGGACATATATTTTCATGGACATATGGACATATACTGGGACATATATTTTCAGCATTGATTGTAACTTTACACAGTCATGCTGATTGCACGGAGAGATGGCCTACCATTTGGAGTAATTATTCCTTTGGATTATGCCATAAATACACCTGCTAGGTGAGGAAGGAAGAGCAGCGTTTCTCTTGGAGCTTTCAAAAGCTTTCTGATTTTTGCTTTCCTTGGGGAAGCTAATAACTAGTATAGAGACAAATGCAGACATTATCGGGCAAAATTAAGGTATAAATCACCAGAGAGAGAATCTCCGCATCGCTCTGCAGCGGTTGGGGGAAATCTGATTTTGCACTCTGCATTCTGTGTCATGTCTGTAACTCTGTCACAGCCCATTTGTTTGCCAACCTTGGCACCTCGTTGTTCTCCACTTGAGCGTGCAGCTGATAATGACATACTGGGTTAAGGGGTATCGGAAACTCTGTCTGCGCTGGAGGAGGCAGCCATCGGTAACCTGCCCACAGGAGGTGGGCTGCGGTCGTTGCCGGTTGCGTTGGCTTCGTGCCCGCGGTTGCAGTTCAGCTGCAGTTTTTGCTCACAGAGAAGCTTGTTCTTTGACCTCGTACTTGTGATGAAATCGCCGTTTCTGTGTCTGGATGTGTTCCACCGTTCCTCTTTGGATTAATTAAGGGTGGTGCTGGTCACTTAATTGTGAAGGCAGCGCTTCACTTCTGCAAAGCCGTGTCCCATCTGCAAGCTTGTTATAGAGAGGAAGGATGGGACCGTGGGGTTATTGCAGCAAAGGCAATCAGGGCTTTCTTTTGAAATTGGAACAAATGGAATATTTTAGCTGAAATATCCACTCCTTCCAGAGGGATGTTTATGTCAGCTTTGACAAGGAAGGCTTTCCATCCCCAGGATGGAGCTTCTGGTCAGAACAAGAAACGCTGCTGCTTCTTGTACAGCACTCGCGTTAGACACTCATCTTAGCGTGGGAGGTCCAGATAAATCTCCTGCTCTGAATTAAATGGTGGTGTGAATCCGGATCTTTGGTGTGCTGTGTGAATGCCCAATCCCCTGAGCTGTTAGCTGTTACAGCTGTTCTATGTCAGCTGTTTCAGTGATATAGGTGGTTGTGTTGTTTCTGTATCTGTGGGTTGGCCATGTTGACCACTGGACAATATACTCTGTGAGACGGAGGCATCCCTGACTGTCCAACTTCTATTATTCATTTGGTGATTTCAGTTTGTTACCTTTCCTTGAACCTTCCCCTATGAAATGTAAGGAGAGAAACTCCCTTCGTGGCTTATTCTCACATATGGTTATTAATTCCTTAGTAATTATTTTTGTTCATATCTATTCTTTTTCCAAACCTTCTCTTCTGAGTTACGGCTACTGGAGCTGCCTACAATATTGAAGTAGTGCTCCAGCGAGATCCTTTTCAGGATTTTTCCCACTCACACTGAAAAACTGGCTTAGCCTGGTGGGGCACCAGGTTGCAGTGTCAGTTCTTTATTCAAGCTGATGTTTCCTGCACTGCAGGACAGACTGCGCTCCTCCTGTAGCCCCCTGTGCTGCTTTGGCAGTGCTGCAATGGGAAATGCATGCTGCACAGCTTGATGTAGATGGTGTGTTTTTGCTGACCTCTCCTATTTATTGCTCTCTCGTTTCTGGTGGTACCTGGAAACTAGAGTTCCTGACATTTTTTTTGTTTGTTTTCTCTTCCTCAGATCCCCAAACCACTGCACAGTATGTTCCCAGGAATGGCTGATGTGGAGCTGCAGTGGGAATGTGCCTGCTCCACTGTCAGAGAAGATTCCCTTTCTCAGGTATATCTTTAATCCATTTAGCATGCCCTGAGCTGATTTTCTTTTTTTGTGTTGTCCTCCTTACTTAATTGGACATTGTGAACTACAAAGTGAAATGTTTAAAAAGGATGTCTTTGCCAATAAACAGACCTTAATGCTGGCAAGATATTTTGGAAACTAAACAATAGTTTCTCTAAGCTCCTGTTGATAGGCATTAATACAAGATGAAGTTAGGGTAATATGGTATAATCTTTCATAGTTGATATTTTTACATTCCAAAAGTAATTGTGATGACGTTGTGTATTTTATCCTCTGATAGCCATATGTTGGCTGGCTCTTTCCCAGATGTGGGATGTGAGTATTTGTTGAACACTATTGCCTTTTTCTATTATCAATTCTACCACTTGTGTTTAGTAATGGCCTATACTAATATGGATAAATCCACTAAATGGATTCATTTGCTAGTAAGATGTAGGTGGTGTCTTTGGAAAGAATAACATCCCAGATTGCTTCAATTACGTCGGTCACAGACTTCTTTTTATTGTCCTTTAACTTCCCTTATCTGTACTCTACAGTTCCCAGATTCTGTCACATATTGATTACCATTTGCTTCCTCTTGAGTTTTTAAATAATTAAAAATATTTGTTTTAGTTGCTTTCCCTTTAATGAAGACTGGCAAGACTATTATAAAGCAAAAATAGAGATGTGTTTTCCTCTTGTGAACCTGTGGTTTGTTGGGCATCTAGGTGTTTTTTGTTTTTTTTTCTTTTTTTAAAACACATGATAACAGAGAATAATTTCTTTTTTATCCTCACTGATTTGACTTATTTTGAGCTGTGTGAAATTGGCCCTTTCAAAGTTGTGTGTGTGATTACCATGTAGACTATCCTTTCCTTTCACATAATAAATGTAATCAAGTCATGATCACTTGCACTCAAGAAACAGCTGATTTCCAATTTTGTGGTCAATTCCTTCTAATTTACAAAGATGATGACCAACATGTGACTCTGTCCTCCTTTCTGTACCTCCATCATGGCTGCAATATTGGGTTAAGAAATGCAAACCTCTAACTTTTATGTCTTTGAAGGCTCTTTTAATACTGTTACATGTCCTTGAAGTTTTTTTGCTAACTGAAGACTCCAGTGACAGTTGCATGGGCTGTACTTTCTCTGTTAGGACACTGCTTCGTAACTCAGAATAATTTCTGCTGTCTTACTAGGAACTTGAACCAGCAATGTCATTTAGGGGTGTCACTTGTCTTTGCTGCCAGACGCTTTCTTAAATAGCTGTAAGGAGTGACTCGGTCTTTGCACCTGTGGAGATCTCACCATGTGGTGTCCTTGGTACAAACCTGGTTAGGACTCTGCTCCTGTGCAGCTCGCCCACCCTCATGCTGCACATAGACAACTGAGGCGTGGGGTTTCTGCGTGTTGTGTGCTTTGTTGATTAATGTTTGTCTCATGCTGTAACCCTGTGCAAATGACTTCTGCATGGGTTCACTGCCTTCTGCAAAACACCTTTTGCTGTCTGCATGCTGTGTGCACTGTACCTCCCTTCTTTGCTCAGAAGAGATTCAGCCTTTTCTCTCGAGCATCTCTGCTCTTCCATTTCCTGGCTTTTGGAATCTAGCTGGGATATTCCTGCCCTGATTCCTGCTTTGATTCTGGTGTGAGAGAGTCCAGGAGCCCTCTGCAGAGCTCTTGGTGTCCCCCAAAGACCCTTTGTGCCCCCTGCAGAGTTGGGCTGGGGCTCATCCTAGCCCTGTCCCTGGATCTGGCCCTTAGAAGCTGTCTCTTCCCTGCTATCCCTATTTAAAAGATATGGTCCTCATGTGAAAGGAAGGAAGCAAAACTCAAGGTTAAAGGGCCAGGGCTTCCCTACCCATTGGGAGAGAGGGTCCTGGTGAGTTGGGCTTGCCTTCCCTGCACTCGTTCTGGGAGCTGGGGGTCCCTGTGTCGGGTCCCCTGGCACGTGGATGGCTTTTCCCTCCCACCCTCAAGGAGAAGAAAAGCAGTGAGGCATTTTCTAGGTTGGGAACTGCTGGATAACAGAGGGCAGGAAGGATGGAGCTTGCTCTGCACTTACGGATAGTATCAAACTTGGCAATTCCTCTTTGAAGCTTGTGTTCAGTGAAAGTTTTTGCTAACCAAAGCAGGCAGTAAACAGAAGCCGTAAAGATGAGCAGAAATCTATCTCCCACCTCCAACACTGCAATCTGGTTTTCTTCCACAAAGTCTGGAAATGCGTAAAAAGAAAAAGTATTTATTTTGGGGATACAGGGAAGAAATGCGAGACTCTTCACAAGCTAAATTGCCAGGTCCTTGTAACTTACAATATTTGTAGATAAGAGAGGTTGTGGGTTGTTTTGTTGTTTGTTTTTTTTTTTTTTTTTTTTTTTTTTCCATGGAAGTCATATGGCAAAAATTTCCTTTCAGTTATGAAAGCAACATTAGATAGTCTTGGCATAAGACTGAACAAGTGTTATCAACCCTATAGCCAGAAAATGTTTACGCTAAAGATTTGTCTATGAATTTATTTTCCCTATCGTAAGGGTGCCTGCATAAGCTGCCACCTGTGATCCATGCTGTCCAGGTCAAAAGACATCAAAGCAGCATTGGGGGAGAGTATCTTTTTGCATCTATGCATACAGAGGCTGAGATTAGCCTATTTGCAAAATCCTTTTATATTCCCTTCCCTCAGCTTTTCCCTCCCCTTTTCTTTTTAAGACATCTGTTTAAAACTCAGCATTTAGGCCAGACAGGGGTCTCTTGATTACACAAGCATGCTCCTGGCTCTCTGATTCAGCCAATTAAGGGCTCAGCTAGCTAACATTACCATTTTAATGCTACTTATTGGGTGGCACAATTTGCTGCATGTGAAGAATAGAGTTCATGCCCCACTATGTGCGAAGTGGCTTATTTGGCACGTTTGTTGTTAAAGAAATCTTTAATTAACAGCAGTTGCAGTATTTGTTTTCTCTGTCTGAGGTGGGGATGGGAAAATGGAAACAAGCAGCAAACACAAGGATTAATTGTCAAGTTAAACTGTTTTATACTGTTTTGCTTAGGGTCTTGTTATGGTGCTCATCACTGCAACATTTTAACCCAGTTGCTGTTTTCTTGTTGCTTGCATAGATTATAGGAAAGTATGGGGTCTGATACTGCTGCTTTTAATGTGAGAGTTAATCAGAATAAAATCTTAAGTTACCAGTTGAATTGCGTTGGGGTAGCATTGGCATAAGCTTTGGAAAAAAAAAAAAAAAAGGAGCTTTGTGTTACTCTCAAAATGTTGTTAATAGGCAAAAAGGAACACCCCCTAAACGCAGTGTTTTGAATATATTAGTCTAATAAAAGTCTTAATCTTATCAAAATACAACTAATGGGTATTATTAGTCCGGTTACAATGATACGCACTGATAGTTCAAATCATCTAGTTAATATGGAAAAGGCTCTCTAATAATAGAGCCAAAGGCGTGCTGCTCCTCCAAAGGCAGGAGGGCAGGGATGGCGAGTCAGGCCAGCTGGGCTTCAGTGCTGGCGGTGGAGGCTATTCATAATAGCTGCAGTCTTATTTACGCACTACACATAAACAAGTGTACTGTATGTGGGGACTTGGAAGAAAATGGTGTATCTTGTAGCACTAAAGGGCTGGCTCCTGGGCTTGAGCAATACTGGCTAAATGTAAACCTGAACAAAAAAAATACAGGTAGTCGCGCTTGAGAGCATAATAGCCTGCAAACACATTGCAGATGCAAACTCAGCCTGTGTGTGGCTTGGGTTAGAGGTCCCAAAAGTATGACAGCCATAACTAGGGGGAAAAAAAAAGTGTGGTTTTTTTTCCTTAAAAGATTAGGCTGGATGTTAGGAACGTTAATGAATTGAAAGCGCCTCGCTGAGGTCAGGCTGTCGGCAGGTGCGCATCAGCAGCTCTCCATAGGTGCAGCGATAATGATTTGTAACTACAGAAAAAACTGAACCCTGCCGGGACACTGTACCCTAGAGCAAGGAACGTGGAGAACAGGGGACAGTGCTCAGATACCTTGGTAACGGCTGTGTTGCGAAGGGCCAAAATAGGCTGATTTAAAAAAACAAACCAAAACCAACCCCCCCAAACATTGCCTGTATTTCTGCATGGGTTATTAACACGTGTTAGAGTCATGTGTGAGCATTCACTGCCCAGGTCCCTGTATGCCTGCGTCCTGTGTCAACGGCAGCTTATCCTGAGTCTTTCTGTGTGGCTCTGCTTACTCCACTTTGAAAGCGGAGCAAACGTACTGCTGCAGTACTAAGAGCATTTAAGTATTTTCCATGTTTAGTAGCCTTGAAACAGCTGAATAACCTCCTGTTAGGATGCGGTGTTTGCTTCGAATCCTGTGGCTTGAAGCTGTGCTGGATAAAATTCTTCAGGGAGTCATTTATAGCTGGCACTAAACTAAACCAGAGAAATTTATTAGCTTTTCTGCCTCTTATTTCTGTTACTTTTTGGTTGTTGCTGTTCATGAGAGTCAAAGAATAACATCTTCCCTCAGTACTGTGAGGGAACAGCTTCACGCTTTTTATTTTGGAGAGGAGACTCTTTGTTAAGAGAAAGCCGAAAGGGAGGTGGCAGTGGCTGGCCTTGCACATGCAGAGCCTGCAAGCAGGGTCTTCCCTCCATCGCCCTGTTTGCAGTTCAGGCTGAGCTTTAGCACGACATGTGGCCTGTCCCCATTGTCTGCAGAGCCACAAAAGCCTTGATTGCTCCTTCCGCGGAGCTACGAAACAGTGTGCCGCATGCCCCTTGACTTCAACAAAGTCAGGCGTGCAAGACCCGTTGCACCTCTCGTTGTGGCATTATCAAACATTTATGCAGTACAATACACCATACGGAATTCATAAAACTTCATAATAAAAAAATATTAGCGATGCCAGACAACCGGGGGGATGCGATGGTGAGACGTTTGGTGTTACAAAGCTTCTCGGCAAGTTAAATGTCTGGGGAGGATGTGGGGAAGGTTCGTGGTTCAGTTGTTTAAAACAATGTGGGCTGATTTTTTTTTTTTTTTTTTTTTTTTTTGAAGGGTGAACAAACCCTTAGGGGGGAAAAAGGTTAACAGCCTGCCCAACAAGAGATGGAGGTAAAAACCAGGCAGTAAGAAGATGTGTTTAAATGCAGGGTAGATGAGAGGAATGGGGTAGGGGAAAGGCTTTGAAATTCAGAGAACATACTCAAAACTGGTTTTGTGCGTATAAGCTTAGGTCGTTAATAACCGTCACAGGTGGGTGCCGACAAAGCTGGGGAAAGGCAGGAGAGCCATATGGGCAGCCTGATGCAGGCAGGGATGGAGGGAGGGGGCTGATTTCTGTGCTCCTTTTTCCATGTCTCTTTGTGCTGCCTTTTCTGCTGGTGCTGCTTGTGCCCATGCAGTGACCTGCCTTTGTAAAATGGCGTTCCTGCCTGTTGGGGGCAAGGGCACTTCATTTCTTGGTATTTGAAAGTTCAAACCCACGTGGGCTGGACCCAGCCCTTGGAGTTCCTGCGGTAGCTGGCTGATGTACAAAGGCATGTGTATCCACCAAATTTTATGGAGGGCAGGGAAGGAAAATGACCTGCTTACCCACACCAGGGGCATAAGGTCCAGTGGGGCAGTCAGGTACTGAATCTGTCTGACAGAGGTGTGCAACCGTGTTGGGTGACAGCCAGCACTTCAGGCACACTGTTCTCTGCTTCTTTTATTTGTTTTTGTTTTTTTTTTTTTTTTTTTTCTTCTTTAGCTGTTATGACACCCAATCAAAATACCACTTGGGTATCTTGCTTTCTTCCAAAAAAACAAGATTTGGTCCAAATTCCTGTAAAGATGATGTTTAGATGGTCCTTGTCAGAAGTCCTTCCCCAGATTCCCCTACAAGGGGGGTAACCAGTGATGGTGAGTTTTGACTGCTCATATGAATTGATGCAATTGGAAGCACAGGGGTAATACTTCAGAGAGCTGCATGTCTGTACCAGGACTTGTCTGTGGAAAGAACATCTGTCAAGCCAAGCTATGAAGCAAAAGACTTTCATTTAATTGAGACCATAACAAGAAATAGCGCAAGGAAAGAAAAGCCCTGTAGTCAGAGCTGAAGCACCCGGGTAAAGCTCAGCCCCTCAGAAAAACCAGCTGAGATGTGAGCCTTTCAGAGAAGTGGGGAAAAAATATAGCTCACTTTATTCCAGCAATTCATTTACTTTTATAGAACTATTTAAAAAATGGTAGCAGTGAATTACCAGAACAGAGCTTTATGGCAACAAGCTAATGACTTCAAAACCCGATTCATTAAAAAAAAAAAAAAATTACAATCACTGTTCCCTTGGGTTTGTTGTATGTTTTATTTGGAATGTTTGTCTGTAAATTATGACTAATTTGAATTCAGCCCTTTCCTCTTCTCTATGCATTAGCAAGCAATGCCTGTTTAAATATGAGATGCTTTTAGAAGTCAGGCAAAAAGGAGTTGTGTCCTTCTCTTCTCCAAATCACTGGCCCAAGAACTGGTGGCAGAAGCGCTCTGGGAGGGTTTGGATGTTAAAGATAAATCAAGGCAGAGATCCTACCTGGTTTATGAGCAAACTGACCTCCTCATTGAGAGATGCTACCCAGAAAGCTGCTGTGCTCCAGGGAGCCGATTTCAGTGCCAGCCAGCATCAAGCATTTTGCAGTATGAACCCCTAGAAAACTGGAGGAGGATTTCCTCGACTCTAGCTAGGACAACTGCAGCTTGCAGCAGTTTTTAAGGATCTTAGTTTGCCAACGCAGGTTGCTGTGAGAGGGTGAGCAGGGCTCAGACTCTCTTTGAGGAGAAGGACACGCGTAGCCTGGATGCTGGGAGGTACGGAGAGCCCTTTGAGTGACACAGTGCTGCTTGGTGACAGAAGAGGTATGTGATGTACTTTCTTCCCACCCCAACTCTCTCTGGGCTGTTGGGAACTTTATTAACTGTTGGCCAGTCCTGGCAGCTTTGTGAATGCTTGCACTGACTCATTTTCCACTTCCCTCTGTAGCCCATGTCTGTGCTCCATCAATTCCTTGGTATGTCAGTGTAGGGCAATTGGACAGCCTGCTTTATGGGCTCCTGCTGACCTGCGGAGTTTAGGTGTTCCTGTGCAGTTATTGGAGACACAGTAAAAGGTGACCTCATTGGCAACTCTGGGCCCCTATCCATCTGGTCACTGGTCTCCATTGCTCCCCCAAAATTTTGAACTGCACTCTAAAGCTTACACCTGAGTGCAGATGGGAGTGAGATGGGGGAATGTGGTGTGACAGTCCAGTCCCATGCCCTGATTTCTGCTTATGTTCAAGGATCCAGCAAAAATAAACGCTATCATATTGCCTAAGGAGGACTGTAAATGTAGAATGAATGTGAGATTTATCTGTGCCCTGCAAGACAAAGCACAGGATGTTTCCATTGATCTGCTTGTCTAACTGGACCTGACTGAAGTTTATCTTCTTTTCTGGCATAAAAATCTTTCCAAAAGTACGCAAATGCTGAGAGCCATGGCTGGGGCTGTATCTGCCTTCTGTTGTATTGATCTGTAGCAGAAGAAGGGTTTTCCCATGGAAAAACAGCTGTGCAGGGGGTGACTGCCAACTGTATTGTGGGGCCAGCATGCATGCAGCTATACATGGAAAGTCATATGGATCTATTTGTAGAAATGGTGTCTGTACAAGTGAAGGCAGTGCTGGCAGCCTGCTGAAAAGGATTTCTGAGAAGTTTGTACCACAGCTTGGTACTTGTCATGCAAAAATATGCACCCTTAAAGATGCAAATAGGTACTTGAAGTGATTCCCTCTCTTTCAAGCCCCAGCTAAGCTTTCAGATACTTTTTTTCTGGAATCGCGTCTATTCAGTTGTTTCCTGGTCTGCAATTACAGTGTTAGTTATTCATACTTCTACATGTACACACACACACATAATAAATGTATCTTGTTTTAAACAACATTTTGCATGTTTCTCTTAATTATATCCTCTTTCTCCCAAACCATTTGGCTGGAAAGGCTGATGGTGGTAGATTTCAATCCTGCAAAGTCCCTTCCTCTCCTGGGGTGTCTGAGGGTCTGTCGCTGCCACCTGGGGCTTCCTGGGAGAATCCCAAATCTAGCTTGTAGCAAAGGAAGGAGGAGGCTGCGACGCGTATGTCACATGCAGCGCTTTTGGTCCTGCATCCTATTGTACTTGTCTTTACAGCACTGTTGTGATGAAGGACACTAGAGTGGATTCAAAAGCATGTAGCTCTGTTCAGTGTGCTGTATCCTCCTTGGTTTGTTTTTACTTTCTACTATGAACCTTATTTTCTTTTTGGTATTGCAAACTAAGCACTCCAATAGCTTCTTCTAAATCTTTAAATAGTTGGAATGGAAGAGTGGCTGAAATAATTGCTTGCTTTTCTAAGTGAAAGCAGTATTTACTTCATGAGGTTGTAGAATCTGCCAATGGAGGTTTTTAAGGATGGGTTAGACAAACACATACTGAATATGATTTTGCTTTAGCTGAGGAAATGGAAATGCATTTAAGAGCTGGCTCTGTTTGCTAGGATTCCTGATAAGCAGCTATCTTCAAAAATTGTAAGTGAAGAGGGAAATCCCAGAGGACTGGGGAAAAGCAATGTATGCCTATTTTTAACTATCCTTTCTGTTAGAAAGTTTTTCCTGACATATAATCTAAATCTTGCATCTCTAGCCCTGTAACTTAAGCCTGTTACTTCATATACTATCTGCAGAAGACAGGAAAAAAGACTTACTGCCATTTCCTTTGCATCAGCATTTTTCCTATTTGGAAAGTTGTTATGTCTCTCCATAGATTTCCCTTTTCTGGACTAAACTACCTCTCTTCTCGTGTGCTTTGTTTATGGGCTTTGTTTTCTAGATTTCTTTTCATTGCTGATTTTCTTTTTAGTTGTCTTAGTATGCTCCAATTTCATCTATTCTCACTTTTCTCACATCTATTCACCCTTTTCATAACAGCAGAAACCAATTCCTGTTTGGCCGATGACCTGCTCTAATCCTTAGATCTTTTCTGTGGAGCTGGTCTTCAGTCTCTCATTCCTCATCCTGTATTTGCACAACTGATCATTTTTTACCTCCATGCTGTACTTCTGCTGCCATTTTGAATTGCATCCTATTTCTTTTTTCTGCACTGTTAATGCAGTTTGAAAAAGGTATTCCTAATTCAAATACCACCCTACAAAAGACTTGTAGCTCTGTATAGCTTGGTTTATTCTTCACAGCTTAATAAGAATACTCATGATTTAATTGTTGCAGGCATTAATGAAAATAGGAGATAGCTTGACAGAAGGGGAATCCCTGCTTGATACACAGTTCTGACTTTGCAGCAAACCACTAGCAACTACTCTGTCATTAGGAATCAGACTTGTACCCACTTGTAGAAACTGCAGCTAGATAGTTTTCTAGGTTGCTTTAAAAGAAAGTGTGAGAGGCAAAACTTTAAGGGTTTTGATGTCTGCAGCTTTTCCCTGACTGCAGGGTTTCTTGTCATAGGAATAAATCAGTGAGGTTCAAGTACCAAGGGTCCAAATTGAATTTCATGATACCCAGCTGAATAGATATTCTCTAATCTCTTCCACAGATTTGTTGGCAAGATTTATCTCCTTGTTCCAAAAGCTGCTGTTAAATACCTGGGCGTAACCTAACCTTCCCCTCCTTTCCTCCGAGTTTATAGTTTCTGTTCTTTTTGCCTTTTCTGTCCCTTACTCAATGAAACATTATCTTTTTCTCATTTTGGCTTCCATGTGTCTGCCACTCCTCTATCCTGAGGTAGTTTGGGTCCTTGATTCCTCTCCTTGCAGGACTTACCCCCCTGCCCTGTTTCCCTTTCTTTTTGTTCCAGCTATGAAGGCCACTGAAGAGGTCCCTGAAGCAGCCCCAGCCGTACCCTCCAGTGCTCTGTGGCGTGGGGCTGTCTTGCCAGCATGCGTTTCTGCGCCTCTCCCTGCCTGCTCTGCTGCCTTCTTCCACACTATCTTCCCCAGAGATTTTGCTCCTAGATCGCTGAATGACCCGAGACCTGCTTTTCTGCACTCCATTTTCCTTCCTTGCCTGCTCTTGTGCAGGTCTTCCTTCAGAGCAAACTCCATCCTCTCACAGTTGCTTTGGCTCAAATTACCTTTCTGTCTCTTAGATTCCCAGCTAACCCTCCCCTGTCAGACCAGGGAGCTGTTTTATTGCAGACTAGGAAGAAATAGACTGTTGATTTCTACACACTCGACCCCCCCCCCCCCCCCCCCCCCCCCCCCGCAACTGCACAGAATAGTGCTGCCTTTTGCTGTTCTCTGTGGATTGCCTGTGTACATGCACATACACCCACTTGCAGAGAAGTGGCACAGAGCAGCCGTTGCAAGGCTGCTTAGTGAAGCAGGACAGCAGAAATATGCAGGTCTTGGCCACGAACAAGTTGCTTGCATTCAAATAAATGATTAGAAAGCAATCTAAGTGAAAAAACTCCCTAACAGCAGAAGGGTGGCAGGTTTGTGAAGGAGGTAATATCTTTTATTAGACGAATTGATACAGTTCAGAAAAACAGGAAAGCCTGAAGCTCGCAAGTGGCAATGTTCAAAGCTAGATACGATTTGAAGACTATTGTTCTGAGTTTAACCGGATACGATAATCGTTTGGACTGTGGGAGAGGAAAGAGATGCTGCTTGGAGCAGAGGGTGGTAGGGATTAGCAGGTGAGGAGGGATAACGTGGCTCACTCCGAGATGGAGAGGGAATTTATTGCTATCAGAACTTGCGAGCCAGGTCTCTGCTCCTTGCCATTTAACGTTTTAACTTGTTCCCTGCTAGACCTTTCTGCCTCCCAAAAGACAAGGGGGAAAGCAAAGGCAATTATTCCCCCTGTGGAAAGCAAAGATCTGGAGTTTGCCCTGCATTAGCACAAATGGTTGCTCTCCCTCAATAGCAGCCTGCTGGAGCTTCAGGCATGCTGCTGCCTGGGAATGGTTCTGTGTGGGACGTGGCTGAATGGGGCTCATATACACAGAGCAATGCAGCTGTTTGGTAGGAACAAAATTCTCCCTTCTGCTTCCAATTTAGTATCCATATAATAGCTAGATTAGCCTCAACAGCCAGGCAAAAATAATGAGCATTTTGATTAAGACAAGCTGGAAAAGGGCCAAACGCTAATAAAATTGGAAAGAACCTGGCCTCTTCAAATTAAATGAATTGTCTGTGTAATGAGAAAAAAGTTTAAATTAGCTAACCAGTGCCCCAAAATGAACCATTAGTAATCTTTATTACTGGAAACCTGTAGAATCTGAAAACAAACTGTTCTATTTTTCATTAATGCTTAATTTAGCTGATAAGCATGGAGTTGCAAAATCTTTTGGGGGAAAGAGTTATTACATGAGCTACGTTGAGGCCTCCCTGTTGTGCACTGGTGTTTTCTGGCATGGCACAGTTTACAGCTCTTCTGGGCAAGTGGTCCTTCAGGTTCCTTCCACCTCTGCAGATGAGCATCTCCCTTTGCTCAGCATAGGCTGGAGGGGGCTGGAAGTGCATTACATTATAAAGGTGGTTGTTAAATACAGCCCACAAATTGTTTTCCTCAAAGTTTTGGAGAACCCTAAATGACTTAAATGGAAGCCTGCCACAGGCTCAGTGCAGTGATGGTGGCTGTCACTGGAGCTTATGTGAAGCTTGTTGGGGGATCAGGGGGCTTCATGGATCGGTGGCACTGAAGATATGGGTGAAAGCAAGAGGAAAAGTCAGTATTTTGGACCAAATGAATTGAACTCACCTCTGAGCAAAGCCCAGCTTGATGCCGTAGGTAGTAAGCCAGAGAAGTGGGAGCCCTGCTGCTGGAGAAGGTTGCTGACTTTGCAGTAGCTGGGAAGTCATAAACACTGTATTAAAATGTATTGAAACATAAGTGTTCAAACTCAGAGTCAGGGTCTGGCAAACTTATGAGGCAAGGTAGAAATTCACTGAAAGTAATTTGACATCTCTCTCTGAAGATATGGCCAGATTTTTTTTTTTTTCTTTTGCCTACAGAGGAAAATACTGTTAAAAGCGGTTTCAAGACATCCATGGTGCCCGTAGTAGCTGTCAGTCTGATACCTCACCAAAAATCTACCTAATTCTAGTATACCAATAGGAAGCTGGTTTGGATAGAAACACACTTCTTTAACATTATTGTTGTGGTGAGAGGGACTATAGTGCTATTAGAGGAAGGAGGAAAGGGAGGTCTGGTCTAAAGACTCAAGGTGGTCCGGGCTCAGTAAGGTGATTACTGTTGTTAGACCTCTGTCCAAGTTGGACTTGCACTGGTAAAGTTGGCTGTGTGGAAACGGCCCTTTTACTTAGCAGGTTCCCTGCCTTGGTGCTTTCAGAAGTCTCTGCTGCAGCAAACAGCAACTGCAACCATTTACTGCCTTTTTTCCTTCCCCCCCCCGCCGTTTAGCTGTGTTCATTCTGCGGGGTGGAGGGAGAGCAAGCTGCGTGTTGATACTCAGCACTTACCAGGTTCAGTGACCAGCGTATCTGCTGGGCCCCAGCGAGCAGTGGGGCTGGTGGGCATTGCTGGATAGGAGAGGGAACTCTTTTCAGCTGCAAGCAGTGTTGGAAAGCAACTGGCCTGGTGATGTTAGAGAGAAGAGATTATGGCATCCTCGCCTGGAAAGCCTGCTGAGAAACAGCCATCGGTGGCTGCCTCTTTCCTCTTCCCCAGCTGCTTCCCAGGCAGACAAGACCAAGCAGGGTTCCTGCCTCTGTACAGGGAGGTGGTTTCTTCCCTGCCTTTTGTGTAGGACTGCTTGCATTGATTGCAAAGTAACTTGTATTCTGGAGTATTTTGCACTTGCTCTGAAGTGGTGCAAATAATTGCCCAGGGTAATGGGAACATCAAGTGAGGCTCAGGTTTTGGCAGCAAGAGCACTGTGACTGCCAGCAACCCATGCCAGCCAGAATCATTGCGTAGTTTCTTTATATTCCCCATGTGTTTGTCACCTGCTGCTGAAACGAATAACTCTCAGGTAAAACCTCTTTGTTGTATAGTTGCGTGGCATTTAGTGACAGCAATGCCCTGTTTCCTTGCTGCTGCCCTGGTGTGTGTCCAGCCCTAAGCGGGAGGTGTCCGTCTGCCGAGTGGAAGCAGCTCCTGCAGAGCTGCAGGTTTCTCTGGTTTTATGAAACAAGCCTTTAGTGCTGTCCAAGCTTGTGAAAGTTGTTATCAGAAAGTAGCAGTGAGTGCTCGAATTCAGACAACAGTAGTATTGACTGCAAAGTGAAATGAGGTTTGATTTAGCTGCCAGACAGCAATATTGCCCTGTAAGAAATTAAAGATGATGTGACAGTTTAAGCGTTAAATTACATTTCTTGGGGATGGTGGTGGACCCCGCTATCAGCTTTTAACTTTGATGAATATTGCTTGCTTGTGTCACTGTGAGGGTTGTGAGGCATGGAACAGGTTGCCCAGAGAAGCTGTGGATGCCCCATCCCTGGCAGTGTTCAAGTCCAGGTTGGATGGGGCTTTGAGCAACGTGGTCTAGCTGAAGGTGGCCCTGCCCGTGGCAGGGGGGTTGGAACTAGATGATCTTTAAGGTCCCTTCCAACCCAAATGATTCTATGGTATTTATTTTGTATGTTCTAGTTGGTGTTGGGGCTGCCTTTGTGAGAAGCATCATTGTTTGTAGTGTTGGTTTCAATTTTCTTTGTCATTATATGGCTACATCTGCCACAAACCAGCACCTGAACCTGAGATGATGGCTTTGGAGTGGGAGAAATTCCTCTGCAGCTCAAAAGAGGCAAGAATGGCTGAGAATTAGAAAAATGTGTTTGTTACCAGCTGTTGTCAGCACCATTGTCTGCTTCCTTAGATGCTTTGGGAGAATTTTACTTTCAACTGATAGAGTTTTGCAGTAGGTATTTCCTGGAAAAAGCCTTTATGGAGGTGCATATGTTTCAAGTCAACTTCTGATTAGAGCTTTAAAGATTATCATGGTACTCTGTCAACTTTTGTTTAATTCATTTGTGACTTGGCTTCCGGGTGAGGCTATTATTTGCTTGTTATTTGTTTTCTAAAAATGACTTTTGTTTTGGTTGAGTTGTCTTTAAAATGAATGCACATTTTTAATTATGTTGTCTGTTTTATCTTTTAAATGAGGCAGGTGCTGTGTGTTGGAAGTAGCATATGTGAATTTTCTACCTGGAATACAGAAATAACAGATGTTGAGCCATACAGCTGTGGCTACAGGGCAACTGTTTTAACACTTACTTTTACTTCTGCACAGTGACAGAAAGGTTGATCTTCCCTCTTCCCACCAGTTTACTCATCAAACAACTGGCAAAAACCTGAACTCTTCCTCCTTTCCTGATTCTTGTCTCCCTAGGCTGTGCTCCAGGTAGTGAGGGAGCTCTGACGACTTCCAAGTTGAACTGCCTATACCAGATTGTGGGTTAATAACAGTGTCTTTAGCTGTGATATGCAAACAGGGACATGGCAATTAGACAGTGGCTCAATTAGACTCCACAATACTAACCATAAGGTGGTGGAGGGAGGTGAGACCAATGCCTCCAGCTATGTGGGAACCTTTACAAAAGACAGAGTTTACAGAAGACTTTTCTTTTTCTCAAATAGACATCGGTTTCTTGTGTCAAATGATCAGTGCATTTAGTCTAGGCTGTACTAGGCAGGGAAGTCCTGCGTATATTGCCCACCTGTAGCATACTTAGGCAATGCTTAAATCTGCTCCCTGGTGGCTAAATCCAGCTGAAATTGATGGTTGGTGTGACTTAAGTAGATGTTTAAGGGTTATTGTGGATAGGGATAGTGATGTGAATCAAAGACCAGATGCGTAATGCGTAGGGAAACTTTTCATCCCGTCTTCAGCTCTAGTACCTGCCGTGGCATCTCTCAAAGACGGAGTGAGGTGTCTATCACTCCTCTGCCCATAATTGCTCCCAGAGTGGCCGATTACTGACTGAGAGGTGATGGTAATGAGCCCCATGCACGAATCCCTGTTATATGATTGTATGCGGTGTGGCTGCTGATGGTACAAAATATAAAATGCATTGTGCAAAAGGGCATCGCACAGGACTTGCACGTGGTCCTGCTGGGCAGGAGGGTGTTTGACCTTGGGAAAGGTAAATGCCTTGTGAATACTCGCTGAAATGCTGTGGCAGTTGGTAGTACAGGAGGAGGACCGAAACTGCCTTCTAGTTAAGTCAAGGAACAAAATAGCCTGAGGGGAAAGATTTTGAATTTAACTGGAGCCCCAAGGAAACCTGAAAGAAGGGATTAGGTACAAGAGCAAATGCATTCCCAGTCTGGGGTAGGCTGCTGTAGTGCAGCCTGTGGAAGATGTAAAGCTTGCACAGAAACATGATTTTAAACGCACAGCTAGGTAGACATCTAAGGTGTGTGATCTTGATGAGAATGGGAGAAACCGCTTGTGCTGGGATCAATGACAAGAAACAGCATCTGAGACGGTGCTATTTGGATTTGGTAAATAATTCTGGATTTGTCCTGACTTATGTCGGGCTGTTTTCCATTTGCCTTTGTATTTAGCAATCTTTCTATCCTCCTTGTAGCTGCAGTACTGGACTATGTTGGAGGTGCTTTGCATCCTGCCCTGCTTCTCCAGGGCACTGCAAGGCAGGAGGAAGCACCTCAGCAGAGGTGTGTGGGGATGGAGTTGGTAACGTTGGAGGTCTTCTGGCAGAGGTCGTTCTCCTGTCCCCCTTACTCTTCTGTTCTCTCATGTACACGTGGGGACTGAGTTTCCACCTGACAAAGGTTGGCTGTGTTTTTGTTGGGAGCCTGTGGGCTGTATTCATGCCATGGTGAGGAGGCTCGCTGCAGCATGTGGATCTTGATTGCGAGTACTGTGTTTGCCCAGACTGTCCCCCATTGTCCCCAAATGTGATTTAACTAAGGTTGTATCTTGCTGATACAGTACAGGCAGTTACTCTATGATGATTTTGCAAAATATGGTGCTTTTACCAAATGCTCCGTTCTCTTCATCTTTGATTAAGAGGAAGGAACCTGGAGATTTTTGCAAATCTTCTCTCACACAGACCATCAAAATTATTCTGGAGTTATACTAGGAGTACTGGGTACTCCTGCATGTCAGGTGCTACAGGGTGTTTGTTATTTGCTGCAGTTGTGTGTGAAGGAAAAATAGGAATGCATTTCCTTCTCACTTCTTATTTTCCTGTCCTCTTCTGAAAGAGGACATACATTTCTCTGTATATACCTAGAAACTTTGGAGACTTACTTTTCCTTTTAATAGAAGTACAAGCACGCACATCTTTCATCTCCTTGCTGTGGGAGTTGCGTATAGATCTAACATGCTCAGATAAGAATGCACTCCAACGGGTTCTGTAATAAACTGAATTAACTTAATTTTACAAAGTCATTTGATAAATAAATTAACCGAAGGGAAGAGGCTAAACCTGGCAGGGCACTTCTAAGAGCAAGTAACATGCAGAACATGTTAAATATTGTCTTCTCTTTGTGCTTTCTATTGGGGAAGGAAGCCTGTTTCTCTTATCCATTGTTGTTATTTATGTAGTAATGTTAATTAACAATGAAAGGAGCTGTTATTTCTTTACAAGTGTGGGAATATATAATGGTTGCTAGCATGTGTAGGAGGGAGGAACTCTTGTGCTTATTTCACTTCGAAGGCAAGGCACAAATCTGAGTGTCGTGATGGTGGGTGCAATGTAACATGGCAGAAGCTGGTGGGCGATTGACTCAACCAATCTTTTTTTCTAGTCATGTCTGATGCCTCGGATTTGTATATAAATGTATATATCACTGCTGTGCTATGGCTTTAGAATTTACTGCATCATTAGTTCATGACTGCAGTTGAAAAACCTAGGAATAACAGCACTGGACCAGGCCAGGGGATTGGTGTCTTGAGTGGCCACTGGGAAACAGGTGCTTTGAGGAACATTGCAATGAAGTAGTCAGTTAAATAAAACATTTACTTTTTGTCCCAAACTTCAGATTATATTTTTCTGGTAGATAAGCATGGATTCTAACTATTCAGATAAAAAAGCATCCTTAACAAACATGCTAAACTTAACACCTCTGACACCCATCAGTCCTTTTTCCATAGCAAAGCTAAATCTCGCCAGTTCATTGGCAAAACGTGGGAGAAACAACAGGTGGTGATGTTGGGGAGAAAAGGAAATAAAAGAAGATTAAAGCAAAATAGATTTTGCTGAAGGGATTCCTACCTGTTATAAAAGTTATTTTCAACTTAATAGTACTTCTCACAGCTGATAGTACAGACACACGAACAAAAGAGCTAAGTGCACTTGGAACAGCTTGAAAGAAATGTTGAAATGGCTTAAAATAAGGAGGGAATATTAACTACATAGATTTAAAACTACAGGACTACACTGTGTTAATTGCTCAAAGTCAGCCTTACTGCAGCGTCAACACCGGCTGGTGTTTAAAATGTCACAGGGGGAACCACCAGTGCCTCTGAATATCTGGCTTTTATTTAGGTGTCTAACTGGGACCAGAAATCTTCACATCTGGCCTCAGCTGCACGTGCGGAGCACTTGAAAAACCTAGTGCTGAGCAAAAGGGAGGTAAACATCCCTGGGGAGCTTCCCGGTGAGAAGGGAGCCTGTGCAACATCCTCTGGAGGTGCAAGGCATGCTGGTCTGCATAGGAAAATATAATGTGCTGGCTCTGTTGTATAGGGCTGGGAGATGAGAGTCCTTTGTCACTGCCACGGGTATCCTGCTCCCTGCAGAGCAGGGCTGGGCTCCTGCCAGCTCTTATACAAGTTTTATGAGGGGTCTGTTCTGCCCCCACACATTCAGCACGCATGTAACCGGCAGGCAGGCTCTGGCCAGCAGGATTTGCTGTGTTTGCCAAAACCTGCGTACGGTTCTGTTCTGGTTTATAGCATTTACGCAACTGTAAGTCTGGAGACTCGGCTGAAAGCAGTGAGCTTAGCCGGGCTTTGTGCTGGAGATGGAAATTTGGATTCTACTTGACTCATCAACAGGATCAAAATATATTTACTCTTCCCTTCAGTAACCATGATGAAACAGGTCACCATCAAGACTTATTGTTCGGTGCTAATCATTGAAGAGATTAAGAAATTGAACTAAAGCCAAACTGAGCATATGGCAAGCCAGTCCCAACCTACTGCAGTCATGAGCTGCCAGTGTTTGGAGAAAGGTGTTTAAATAGAGTGTCTCGTTACAAAATATTTGGTATTAAATTGATCATCTCCAATAAAGCATGTCCATTTAAACTGACCACAGTGGTATCCTGGGTCCTAAGCTGCCCTCTTTCCTGAGAGCAAGTCAAGAACAGGAAGGGATGGACTTTTGGGGCACATGCACAGTAAAACTAGTGCCTCTGAGACTATTCATACTATGCAGTAGTCTGTGGGGTGAGTGAAGGGGCATGGCTGCAGCGTTGGGCATTTTCCCTTCCACAGAGGACACAACACTGAACACTGTGGGGCTGAGCGGGACACGCAGGTCTGCCAGGGCTTTTCATTCAGGTCCCCCCCTCCCCTTCCAACTCATTGATTAGCAACCAGTGGTTCAAATGAAGATATATCACGTAAACCCACTAAAAATTTGAATGTACATTTATTTTAAAACAACTCCACCAAAAAGCTCTTTTTTTTCCCCCAAAGAATTCATCAGATCATTTTCTGCGTCTCAGAATTGGATTTTTTTTTTATCCGCTGTGCTTAACCGCGGCAATGGGAGAGCTATAACCTTCCAGTGTTAGGTAAAGTGCTGAGCTTAATCTGTGGCAATTGTGCTGCTCAAGGCCATATGCATTGGCTGATACTCTTCAAACATTATCGCCTCCTTTATGTAAAGTAACATTGATCGTTAGAGAAACTTTGGAAAAGGTGATTGTAGAGAGACCTGCCCCAATAACCATTAGTCTAGGTTCTTCTCTGTAGAGATCATTGGGGGTTACTTTCATTCTTCACCAAAATTCAATGTCAGAAAGATGGACTTTTAACAGTGCATGGATATACTAAAATTCCTTTACTTTATATTCTTTCTTTGTGTTGTAACATCTTCTCTAATTGTGTGTTACTCTGTGTTGCCTCCTGAAAGCAGACTGACTGATCTTCAAACTGTAACAATTAGGTTTCATATTCTTCTGTAATGCTTGCAGATAATACAGATACAGAAAACATGGAAGTCCCTTTCTGATGCATTGATGCTATATGTTTTTCTATATTACTTTTATCGGTGCTTTGTCCAGTGTTTTGAGAGATCTCGTGAGGAGGTTTCTCTCTTTTTTTTTTTTTTTTTTTTTTTTTTTTTCCCCCTTTTTCTTCCTGGGGTAGTATGCACCCACTTTTCATTATTGAACCTAAAGGTCTAATTCTGAGTGTTGATCCTCTAAGGGAACCTTCTGGTGTTTGAGACATTTGAGAGAAATATGAGTGATAGCATGTGTGAGACCAAAGGACATTTATCTGAAAGGTGCACTACCAGGAGAGGAATAAGAATGATACAAGACATTTGTACTGTGTTGGGGGGGGGGAAGAAGTTTTTGATCTAAAAAAAGATCTGGCCATGGTTAGATGCAAACCCAGGGAGCATGGCCTCAGTCAAATGCTGCTCAATGGCTGTAGCTTCTCTTACTGTGCTGTCTAAATCTAGTGAGGGAAGGGCAATGTGCTGATACTTAAAAAGCAAGAGGAGTATGGAGCAGAAGACACAAAAAGGCAAGAACGGTCTCTGGTTGGTTCAGGGGCCAGGCAGCTACCTTGAGCAGAGCAAACAATGATGCTACCAGCAAGCCAGAGTGTGCAAAATCCATTTGCGTGTATGATGCTCCCTTTTGTCAGATAAACTGCATGTGGCAGAGGAGCCGTAACAAAGAACGAAGAAAGATGATTAGGGAAAGCCCAACACATGGGCCTTTGAGTGTAGCCGCTCTTGCTCCGGACTTGGGATGAAAGCTTGACAGAGGATGAGCGTCCCCCGCCCAGCAGGAAACCGTCAGACTGTAAAACAAGTGAAAAGATGTGGGTGAGCAGGGAGGGAGAAGGCCCGCTGGCAAAGGCAAGCGAGAGAATTGGAGCTAGAGTGAAACGTGTGAGGACAAGCACTGAGGAAAAAACAGGAACAAAAGTTTGAGAGTGAATAGAAAACAAGTTATCACTTTAAATTTGGATGTATACAACAACTGAGTCACACAGACAAAAATAGGAGGAATGCAAATAACAGGCCAGATTTTTAAGAGCGCAGCTCTCTGATATGTAAATAGAGACACTATGTGGGGGATTCAGCTATATCGGTTCCTCCTTTTAGTCATCTTTCTCATTGCCATGACTTCCTCTAGGTTGCAAACTCTGTTTTGATGAAGTTAATTTCTTCTTCAGTGTTGGGATTTCTTTTCCTGAGGTTTTCAGGCAGCAAAGTGTGTTTTGGATACTGAAGCTCAAACACAAAAACATGATGTATTGGGTGGAAGGTAAATTTTTATGTTGGTGCTATTCTGGGCTGTTTAAATTGACTTTTCAGGGCAAAAAATCTTTTCTCTGATGTCAATGGAGCCAGATTAGCTACAGTAATTGACATCAGAATCTGTCTATTTACCTTTCTTTAATGTCTGGAACTCCAAATACAGTCATTCCACTGCAGAAATGCAGCGTGAGCCCTGCAGTTTGCATCCGGGTTAAATAACTTCTGTTCCCATGACAATTTTTTCTCTCCCTTGGAGGAATACACTATAGAAATGATACTGCCTCCACAGTGGCAGTTAAACGGGATTATAAGCTGTTGCTATTAGTTGCATTATTTTTACAACTTTTTTTTTTTTTTTTTTTTCCCTCAGTCCAGCTAGGGACTTACAATATTCTCTGCCTCAGAAATAACCCTTCTGCGTTACCCCTAGCAGCAGAAAGGCCTCTCAGTGCTATCGGTTTCTCCCAGAATCTAGCTATTTCTAAAGCATTTTAATATGAGCTAAACAGAGCAATCTGTCAGGGCAGTAGCAGCCCAAGGCAGGGGGCATACACCGACAGTAACTTGAAATGATAAACCTTACTGCCTACAGATTTTTCCAGCTGTTGGACAACAGTATCTGATGCCAGGAAGGTGGAAAATTGGGGTACAGGTGGGGTTACAGCTGTAGTGAACTTCTGATGCAGCACTTCTGATGGATCTGTGTGGAGGGTATGGTCCATGCTAAGAGTCTTTGTCCTGGGGGATGTAGAAACCGAGCTGGTTTTTGGCTGTGCCACTGCCGGCAAGATTGCTCACTGCTTCCTGATGCTCATCATTCCTCTTCTTCTGTGTCCCTTTGTTGCTCTTGCAGATCATCTATAAAAATAGGGCATATTAGTGCCTGCTGACAAGTAAATCCTTAGAAGAATTAAACAATCATTCGGAGGTGACTCAGACTCATGGTAATTTGCTTAGAAGAAGAAAACTACAATGTAATAGACTTTTTTCATGTATCAAGAGATCGTCTCCAGCCTCACTGACCTTTCTGCTTGCTGGACTAAAGACAGTGTAGGAGAAACATCAGTGAATTCCATTTATGTTGATGAATAACTGACAGTTATTTCTTTTGCTAAATCATTTCTGTGGTTTGTCTTGCTCTGTGCCTTTTAAATATTGCCTAGTTCTGTAGAAGGGGTACTTTGAGAAGTTATTTTGCTTTTCATATTTGTTAACTTTGTGATTGGTCATCTATTCTAGTACTTATTTGAATAGTCACTGGCTGTGTCAGGATAGATGTGCTCCTTAGGAGCAGACTTTCTCTTTGTGTCTCTGGTTCTGCAACTTGATTTACTATGAAAAAAACCCTAGCCACAAAGTTGTATCCATGTGCAGATTTTGAAGTCTTTTGCCCATCCAGAACTGGACTTCGGTTTGTTAATCTCCACTGATGACCTAAAGAAGAAGTTAGAGACTTAAGCAAATTGTTATTTTAAAATAAATGTAAAGAATCTCTGTTTCACAGATTCTTAGTCAAGTTTAATCTCTGTGAAAAGTGTGCCTGTCAGCAATCCTTCAGGCTGTCAGCTGTCCTTGGGTACCTGGAGCAGCAAGATCCTGCATAAGCCAGAGCTGTGCAGGGAGGAGAGATGCTGACATGAGCAGCGACAGGAGCATCAGGCTGCAAGTCCATGCATGGAAGAGCCAAGGGCATAACCCTTTGCAGGGGGGTTCTCCCCTCTCCCATGTGGTGGTTTTCTTCTGCACCAGACCTCTTATATTCTGCTGAAATACAGCCCAGTCTATGGGCAAACACCAAGGTGCTGGACCACATTCTTCCTAATCTTTAAATTTTATTTTTATGTTCCTCCAATGTGGAATAAAGGTGATTAAAATGCATTCAAGGCACTTTGGGGATGTTTCTGACCTGGCTGGGATTTCTCTCGTATAAAGCTCTAACAGCTCCTTTGTCATCGGGACAGGAGAGAAGAAACACAAGTTGTCTTTCCCCAAACACAAAGGCTCTTTGTATTAAATAACAATCCCTGTATGGCAGCACTGTCGAGACTGCAAGTGCCTACACTGTGTGCTGGCCTGTGGGCTCCAGCTGTTTAACCTCTGCAAAGCAGAGCGTAAGACGCTGAGCGGATGCAGCGATGACCCCGATCTTCTCTCCTACAGCTGCAACCATGGCGATTCATTTCCTGCAAAAACGGTGACATGCCAAAAACTGGGAGCAGATCTTAGGTGCTCAGCTGAGATCTAGTGTGTAGTCAACAGAGTTGTTTCCACCCTTTTCCATCTCGCTCCTGCCTTTAGAGCCAACGAAGAAAAGGACTGATGACTGTTGCCCACTGGACTGCCAGCAGATCCAGCTGGCAATGACCTAAGCCGTAATGATGACATGAAAACTGGTGCCGTGGCACATGAACCATGCTCCTAATCTGTGGTGGGACCTTCAGATTCCCAGTGTAGGGCCAAACCCAAACCAGCTGTTAAAAACTGACTCAAAACACAGCATGGAAGAGTTTAATAGCTGGAAAAAAATCTCTTGATTTACCCGGAAGAAGTAATTTTTTGCAGTTTCTCTAACATACATATTGCAGCTATTCTGTGTCAAAATCACTTATTGTCAGAAGTAGAGAAGTTAAAAGGAAAAACACGCTATAACGATACTCCTACACGCACTTTCACAGAAACCAGCTCTTTTCCAGTATCACTGTGCACCTTGAGTATATGTGTATTTGTGACACACAACTATTGGAAAAGCTACACGTTGGGAACAAGGTGTCAAAAGGGTATGGCCGTCTTTCAGCTCAGCTGCACAAACGAAGGGGAAGAATGTAACGAAGTCTACAAAGAAGCCCACGTTTACAGTCTGACACCACAGGTTAACTACTGCTGCAGGGTTGACTTCATGTCCTATGGTGCCAGCTCCTTTCTCCCTCTTCCCTTTCACTGTCAAAAGGCAGTGCTTTATAGTAAAGCAAAACCTTGTCATCACTTGGGGTTTTTTTTGTCTCTGCTATTGCTTAACTGTGTTTGTGTATTTAATCTCATAAATATTGAAGAGCTCATAATATGAAAATGTCTCTCATGAATTCTCAGACTATATGAAAAACATTATTGAAAACTCCTTTATCTCATTGTACTGATCAAGGAAAAAATGCCAAAAGCTTCATAATGATACTGATTCACTCATGGTATGCTGTTTTGGACTGTAAGGTCATGGTGCCTTCTCAGAACATGTGCTTCAAAGAGGAATTATGGAGCTTATTATAGTGGTATCCTGAAATCCTATGGCATGTGTTATACAGAGGTCATACTAGACGATTTAGCAGTCCTTTCAGGAAAATCTGTGAGTCTAACCAAAGTGTATAGAACCCCTTTGAAGACTGCTTGGGTAAAGCACTAATCCCTTTTCCTACTGATGGAAGAATTGGTGATATTTTGTGCAAGTGATGTGCAGCATAAAAAAGATGGTCCAGCTTTAAAGAAATACCTTAACTCTATAAACAGCTCCCTGTGTACCCACCCACTCTAGGAAAAAATATATTGTCAGTAATTGAGGTATAGTATGATCAGGAAAGGAAATTTCTAAGTGAATGTTTTTGCCTGCATAGAAATCAGTTTGATTTTGCTCCTCCTAACTGAAAATACATTGAGATAAAATCTATTATAAAGTTTCGCTTTTGCTGGCTGAGAGAAGCCTTACTGTATTTTTGGTGAGCTCCAAAAGGCCAATGAATTCTTCAACTTTCCTGTTCTCAGAACAGGTCTAAATGTTTTTGTGAAATACATGTTTGGTTTTGTTTTGTTCCCCCGCCCCCCGTAAAGCTTGTCTGGGGCAAGATGGTTCTGTTTTGTGACAGATTTTTAAGCTTCAGGTTTGTTTGTCCAGTCTCAGAATGCTGCAAAAGAACTTAAGAACATGTTGTGAATTGGACTTCAGCAGCAGGACCCCTTGCGTGGGGATATATGCATGCTGGTTTCCTGTTCCATCTATCTCTTCCACCCCATAGATTTCAGCAATTAGCCATGGTGACCAGGTTTCCAATTATCCAGAAGCTGGTAACAAGCTTCACTCCAGGCTTTAGGAACTAATTATGCAGACCCTCTAATCCTGGAGTTAGCTTTGTTTGTAACACATACACCATAAGGTGCATTCCTAAAAACAATAGAAAGACCCAGCACTGTGCAATGTCTTGAGACTATGACCTTCGAAGTCCAGTATTGAAACAGCTGTGTGAGCTTTCAACCTATAGCTCATCTCTGTGAGCTCCTCTCTCGTTCTAGAGTTTGCCAGGGATTATAACAGCAGCAATCAGTGCCGTTTCAGGTTACCATTGCCCTAAATGCCCTCCTTCTTCCTTCCGAGATAACCCTCTTGGTTTAGTCATGTTAGGCAACTGTAGCACACACAGGCGTTAAAGGATTACTGTAAAAGTCACCCACTAATACAAAACAGTTGCTCGACAGAATCCACAATTACCATCTCCCCATGCAACCCCACTTTATAGCTTTATTTTACATGACAAAATGTTCTTAACTGATCTAATTTAGATTGACAGCACATGGGCCGCAAGTCTTCACAGACGGAAAAATAAACGAGCGCACATTTATTTATGTATAAAAAGCAATGTGAACACCTTGTCAGTACTGTGACAGATCAGAATTCTGAAAATACATGACAGTTGAGCGGAGATGAGCCAAGAAGTCTGAAGCATCCCAAACTGCCACATACTGGAAGCAGAAAGACAGCCTCGAGAGCAATGGGTGCTGCACCCTGAATCTCCCAAGTTCTGCTGAGTGAGACCTCGGTAAGGGCTGAGTCTCCTCCAGAGAAATATGCTGCACAAGTTGTCGAAGAATGGAGGGGAAGAGCTACCTTCCAGTGGCTGCTGGAAACAATTGATCTCCCATTAGCTTTCCAAACTGGCCAAAACTAAGCCAGAGTCTGGGTAATTGGCTTTGTGAGTGACTGAGTCTGGAAGTCTGATAGGAGCTTTTTATAAAACAAAACCAGCTCAAAGCAGAGCAGCAGGCAGGCAGGATTGTAGAAAAGAGCTTCTTTAGCAGCATGAGAAACAGAACGAGGAGAAAGTTGAAACCTGAGTGAGCTTTGGCTGAGTCACTGGTTTGGGCAAAAATAACGCAAAGCTATGTAAAGGATTTTATCCCCCCCCCCCCCCCCCCCCCCCCCAATGAGAACATTAGTGAATGAAGATACAACTGTTCTTTGGGCTTCAGAGAAGACATGAAGTAGACTTGGGTTAGCTGACTTGGAAAAATTAAGTAGGCAGATTACCAAACTTGTAAAGGTGGCAAACTAATTTAATGACTAAGGACTTCCAGCTGATGGGACTCATATTGTAAAGCAAGTAGTGGAATTCAGACTTTATCTCCAAATGAACTATAATGCCCATGGATGCTGGAAAGGGTCTTTATTCCTTTGTCAGCTTCAGCTCCCTGGCATAAGTAATTTCCAAGTAATACTTCAGATGGTGATTATTAACATTTATCATAGCCCAACATTTTCATGCCTGATATAAATTAGAGTAACTCCTTTAAAACATTTGACCTATACTGGTCTACAGCTGCCATTGCTACTTCCGACCATTTTCCTCTGCTCTCTACTTTATTCCCGATGAATTTCTTTTCTGTGACTTTGTTCCCATCAGATTCTGTTTTACCGCTACAGATGGGTTGAGAAATGTTATGCTGTCATCCAGATTATGCTGGGCTGGAATCATACAATTCTCTTCGTTTCTCCCCAGTTGTTCTTTAGTGTGTCGGTACATTTGCATGAGAAGAGGATCTTTGTGATCTTTGTTCCTTAAGGGCCCATCTGCTCTTGCTGCTTATTTCCCCCACCTGAAGTCATAATCCTGCTTTTGATATGACAGTAGCAGGAAGAAATTATAGTGATGTCACAGAAAGAGGATTATGGCACTTTCAGGTACAGAAGCAGATGGACTTTACACAAACAAGGTGGCAAGGTTCTCACTCGTAGAAAGCAAAAGGATGGGAGAAAATGCAAGAAATGGGTATGTGTTCTGCCAAAATGGGTCTGTATATTGCTAAATGGATTTTTTTTTTCCAAAACAATTATGATACATTCTTAGCTCTTGAGATCCAATGCTGATTAAAGCAGAATAATATTCACAAGGCAGCTGTTTTATTAATTTCTGGAGAAACTAAGCAATCTCAAAAGGAAATCAGAGCCTCAGCATGCTACATATGGAATACAGCCATGGTAAGAGATTACACCTGTTGTTAAAAATTTGCGAAAAAAATTTAACACGCTGGTGAAAAGGAGTTTGGTTTGTTGTTTTTTTTTTTTTCCCAGTGTGGTTGCTGAGGCACAAAGGAACTTTCAGGAGTCAATGAGTCACTCAGGGTATCACTCAATATGACATGGCCTTTTGCTTATACAGGTTGGTTGCCTCTCTCATGCACAGAGACTCAGGAGAAAAAGCTAGTTTCCCATGCCAACATCTTGATCTGCAAGTATCTTTCTTCTCTGCAGTATGCATCCTCCTCCTGTCTTACCACCGTCTGTGTGGAAGCAAATTCTCTCCTGACACTGATCAGAAGTTAGAAGAGTAATAAAATTTCGCCTAAACTTCGCTCCTGATAATTCAAGCTCTTGCTGTCCTTTAGCTGTCATTGGAGCTACCCTCTGCTGAGAGTATATATTCTTTTCACTCCCATAGTCTTGATCTTCTGGAAATGTTCTTTTTTATATTTATACCCATATTTCATTTGTTATTGTGGTGCATTGCTTATGAACTAGCCCCAGAGCAATACTTTTGACAATATTTTAGGCTTTGATGATATTATCTGTTCCCTGAATAGAGAGAGAGAGAAAAGCTAGTGACTTTGATTTTGAAGGATAGTAACTGTATTATCCTGAACGCACACAAAGGTCCCTGCTCCCTTAGGCACTCCCTATGGTCATGGTAACATCTGAAATCAATGCTCCTAATTCATCCCCGACATAACTCAAATGATGGCATCTGGCCTCACACCCTGTTACACATGGATATGTCCTGTACCATCTCTGCTTACAGAGCACGGAGAGCTCACTATTTTGGAGTCTCCCAGTCCCACAGTTTCACCATCAGTAAATCCCAGTAAATCCTGCCCTCAATGGATTTTGTTCACTCTCTTTTTAAAGTAATCAGATAACAAACAACATTTGAATTGAAAATAGTCTGGATGGCAATGGAGAAGTTTTTCACAAAATTTGTGAGGCTCCATCCTTATGCTTTGAGGCTTAAGACTCATTGCCAGACTCAGAGATGCAGAAGTTCTCCCTTAGGGGGACTCCGTGCCATAATTTTGGCAAACGCTAGGGGATTTACTTCTATTTGCAAAGAATCCAGGATTTGACATTGTCGGATGCAAGATACGCAAAGAATTATTATGGCAAGTTCTGTGATTCAGCTAATGTGACGCAATATGCTTTTAATAGAAGGGTGGACAGTTGTCTATTGTTGCCTTCAAAAAAATCTTCCCCAGTGCTAGGTTGAGCATATTTGCACGTTTGATTCATGCTGAGAAAACCCAGAGGTCTGATAGACCCCTTCAATTCAGCTTGCAGTGGTTTTGCAGACTTCTTACAAGCAGGGACTTTCTTAATTCTCTTATGTGAGATGGAAGAGGTATTTCTTTCTTGAGTTTTTGTGGTTGCAGTCACATGGTGAACCAAAAGGGAATGGAGCTGTTTGGAAGATGCTTTATGTAGGGAGGAATGATAAGCTCTGGATTTAGGTATCTGCAGCCTCTGCAACAGAAATGGCAGGAAATCAAAGGGAAAACTTAGGCTGAAGGTGAAGGCAAAGTGATAGGGTATGGGTTTATCAACAGGGGAATGTTTCTCATGCAACAACAATTCCCCTACTGACTGCCGCGCTCTGTTTCTTGACAGAGCACTACAAAAATAGTCTGGAGAAGGGAAGCCAGGGAACTGAAATTCATAAAGTAGTATTGATGGTCCTGGAGTTTATAATAGAGAGAATGATTTTTCTTATCCACCTTAACCCTCCTTTTCTATCACTCTGCCCTGCCAGGTCTGATAGTGGACTTGTCAGGGTCCAAGTGCAGAGATGAGAACAGGGATCTGGGATTTCAGGAGTCCATTTCTGCTATTTACTTGTGGTACAGCTTGAAACAAGTAATTTATACCTCTTGGTGCTTTAGATTGCACTTGGTTAAAATGGGAGGAGGGCCTACTGCTAGCCTTGCAAGACTGACTAGCAATGTTTTGTCAGTGATGCTCAGGCAGGATGCTGTATGACTATGCAGTTTTTCAGTGTGCAGAGGTTATTTGTCTTATCTTCTTGTTTTATCTTGGAAAGGTAGGTGACAGCTGGTTGCTTTTATCTGGTCAGTGCCTGCAGTTGTGGGTTTTCTCATGTGTGAGCAGTGGACCACTTTGAGACAGCTGTGATTTATCTGAATCATGCATGTGTGTTGTATCTCTTCTGAAGGCAAAACCTCCTCTAGGCATGAGCTGATCTACCACTGGAGGGAAGATATATTGCAGACTTTTCTCCTCCAGTTAATTTAGCAGCCATCCAAATTGCCTCACAGGCAATCCATGTCCCACTGGGTTGATGTTTTCCAGCTGGAAAGATACAGCCTGCAAATAAAAATGGGAAAGAGAAGCAGAAAGGGAAGTTGGCTCAGCAATTACTAGGGTCGTCTGGAGCCCAGGCCTCAGTTTCTGCTGACCTTGAGTAAGTCATTTAAGCTACCCTAAGTGAGGAGCCGCTGCATCTGTGTACTCTGTTCTTCCAGCTCACGTTCCTTGGGCACTGTCGTCTTTGGTTTCCTCTAAATTCTTCATCCTCCTATATAGCTCGGTCATCTTACTTGTGCCTGTGCTGCAGCTCCTTCACCAGCCGGTAAGGGAGCCAAGGAGAGTCTGCTGTGGCAAGGAGTCTCCGAACTACTGTAAAAACACCAGCTCCAGGTATACGTGTCCATGGCTTAGCAAACAGTGCAATTACAAAGAGGAGATGAACCACTTTCTTTAACGTACTCTTTAGATCGGATTCCTGTAAAGTAGCTCCAAGGAAATCGATAGCATTTGTGTGCATGCATGTAAGCAGTAGCCACCCATTGCTCAAAAATGCAATTGGATAACTGTGTTATTTATTGTTCTTTATTTGCAAAATCATTGGGTCTCCATCCAGAACTGTGCTAGGGAGAGTAAAGACACCTTTTCTAGCCTTCCACAACGGACTTGCATCTTACAGTCCAAAATCAAAGACTACCTGTAGGAGAGCAAAAGAACAAGAGAGAGACTAAACTGAAATCTAAAGATAAGCAGCAAAACCAGTAGCAAAACTGGAAATGTCTTCATAGCCTAGGCTATAGCTATACTGTAGGCAGAGCCCGTTTCTCTTGTTCTGGGGGAAATGGCCCAACGTGGCTCATGTGCAACCTAATGGGAACAGCCCTTGGGTTTCTTCTGTCCCTTGGATCCTGCTGGGGCACTGCTCGGTGCTGGTTTCCCTGGGCCAAAACACTTGCAGGAATCAGGTTAACAGCTGAACTGTCTGGACGGCTGTGGATCAGTGTCCTGAGTCCCTGCTGTGACCCTGGTTGGTGTACTACTGCAGACATAGCCCTGCATGTTAACCTGCTGTTTTATCTGCTGGATTGCACCCTGCCCCACACGGTCTCAGCAGTGAGCACCAGCCAACTTGTTTTGACACATGCTGATTCTTGGTGTACTCTGGCTGCTTAGCACTGATCTGACAGGACAGAGCAGCCAAAAATATGTTTAAATGGCTCTTGAAAATTACCTTTGTTGCAAAGAGGATCTTGAGAGCATAATATTGCCAAAGCGGCTTTCTAGTAGAGGAGGAAAACAGGACTTGGCAGCAATCCTCTTGCCAGAACGCTTCCTTGGGGCTACATCATCCAGCCATAAATCTGATTAACTTTTCGATTGCTCTAATTCATGTTGAGATCTAGATGAGTCCCAGTTAGGCTTTGGTGTAGGAGAGCCCAACGGTGGCTTTGACTTCTCACTCTCTGGTCAGCCCACCACATCTGGACACTGTTGGGCCAAAGCAGAAAGTGCTGACTCTCTGTTGTCTCCTTTTTCCTCCTGCTCCCACCTCAGCTGTAACCCTCCACTGTGGGAGTCTGCAGGTACTGGCTCTGCCTTGACTTGATTCAGCTCATGTGGTGATGGTGGGGAGGCATCTCCATGCCTGCCTCAGTCTACCTTGCCTAGTTTAGATGAGCTTTTTGAGACAGAAACTCTCTTATTAAAAGTCCATCGCATAAGATACAGACACCCTATATTCTCAGTGCTGTGATCTGAGAAAGCTAACCAGGTATGCATTAAGAACGTGGGAATTAAACCAAATTATTTAACTTGGGGGTGGGGGGAAATGAAAACACTGAAAAATATCAAGTTTCCCTGGGAAAAATAAAATTCATCCTTAAATCACACCTTGTCAGAGGAATGCTGCAATCCCTCAATCTTTCAGCAGCAGCTGAGTTTCCAGTTCAGTGTAAGTGATCATTGCAGCATATAAATAATATTGTCCACTAAAACTAACTGGGTATTTTGAGATTTATTTCTTCCCTCTCCTGTTGTGATACTTAACTCTATTTTCACCTTAAGTCATTCCCATGTTTGTTCTCTTTTATGAATAAATATGCATAGAAACAGGTACCATGCAGCAGCAGTGCCTGGGAAACCGCCGTGGCTGTTGCTCAGGGCAGGGATCCGCAGGCTGGGGGAGAGGGGCCGGGATGCTCAGCCATGCCCTTTGTACGTGGGGTCCTATAGCAAAACAGGGATGCCTTTCCTTACCACATATGCCTGGCCTTCCCATCTCTTGGATGAAGTTGGAAAGTCTGTTTCAAAAAAAGGAAAAGACATGCTGTCCAGGTGTAATCATAGGTGTAAATCCTTGGGTCTAGCATCCTTATCCAAAATTAATGGCAATGATCTTTGAACTGTAAGGGAGCTATGGGGGAGCCTGGAGGAGGCGGGTGAAAACTTCATTGAAGAGATTCGGCACAAACACAGCAAAGTACTTAGAGCATATGTAGTTTCACTCATGGCTCTCATGTTAAAAGTTCAGCACATGCTGAAGCGTGTTATCAAATCAACACCTTAATGACGGTGATGAGTGGTGGGATGCCCTTTTCAGAGCAGCACTACGATTGCCTTTCTTAGCATATCTAAGATGAAACTGGATATTTGGTGGCAGACATTAAAGCTCTTGATGGCTCCTCTCAAACTTCCTCTGTTTTTATTTCTCTTCCTATAGAAAACAATTGCTTGTGCCCTGCTTCGTGTGTGCTAGCCTGCTGCAGCAGGTGCTGCTCATAATGCATAGCAGCCCTCCTACCACGCTGGAGCATCCAGGTGATAGACTTTTTAAAATAATGTGGGGTTTTTTGAAACTTCCATTAAATTAGAGCAGGGAGAAGTGACTTTGAGAGGGAGAGAGGGCAAACCCTTCTCCAGCAAAAATCACAATCCAAGGGCAATTGAGGCTAGCAGTGATCTCTCTTCCCTCGTAATGTACTACTACAAGTCTTGGGTTTTGGTTTTTTTTTAGATATGGGGTGGGTTTTTAATTGCCTTAGGGAGGGGAAAAGTCTCTCTTGGCTATCTGATGACTGCCAGGATTCAGGAATTTGACAAGGGGAGAAAGGAACAAACCAAAAAAATCCTGCTGTATTTGAAAGCATTTCCTGATTTGTAGGGTTTTTAAAAAAGCTAGGACTATTATCTAGCACAGCAAGGCTAGTGGATAAAAAGCCAGTGGGACTTTTTGTAAGCAAAGATCCTCCTTGGATGCAGTGTGGACAAAGATGCAGGTTAAAGAAAGTCTGCTTTGTTAAAGGAGCCAGTGGGAAAACAGTTTGCAGCATATTTTGGTAACTGGGGAGGAATGCAGGGGAGTGAGAATGGGAGAGAGATGCTGTTTATTGGGCAGCTGTGTCTGTACTTAAGGTCTGCAAGGTACAAAAGCAGGTGTTAGCACTGGGCTGTCAAAGGTGAGGTTTGCAGGGCTGCAAGTATGTCTGGTCAAGCGTGGAGGTGCCACGGGGAGGACAGCTTGCTCAGCATCACCTCCCCAGGAATGTTATAAACCCACCTGGTTGCTCAGACTAAAACAGAGACACCAAGCTGACCTTTAGCTGAATTGATCCCCGCTAGATGCAATGCCCCAGGAGGAGCAGGGATAGCAGGACCTGATGGCATGGCAGGCTGGAGCAGTGCCTACCAGCACAGGGGCTGTCGTGGTTTAACCCCAGCCAGCAACTAAGCACCACGCAGCCGCTCACTCACTCCCCCCCCACCCAGTGGGATGGGGGAGAAAATCGGGAAAAAGAAGCAAAACCCATGGGTTGAGATAAGAACAGTTTAATAGAACAGAAAAGAAGAAACTAATAATGATAATGATAACACTACTAAAATGACAACAGCAATAATGAAAGGATTGGAATGTACAAATGATGCGCAGTGCAATTGCTCACCACCCGCCGACCGGCACCCAGCTAGTCCCCGAGCGGCGATTCCCCGCCCCCACTTCCCAGTTCCTATACTAGATGGGACGTCCCGTGGTATGGAATACCCTGTTGGCCAGTTTGGGTCACTGGCCTGGCTGTGTCCCCTCCCAACTTGTTGTGCCCCTCCAGCTTTCTCGCTGGCTGGGCATGAGAAGCTGAAAAATCCTTGACTTTAGTCTAAACACTACTTAGCAACAACTGAAAACATCAGTGTTATCAACATTCTTCACATACTGAACTCAAAACACAGCACCGTACCAGCTACTAGGAAGACAGTTAACTCTATCCCAGCTGAAACTAGGACAGGGCCTTCCCTCTTTTTTCTTCTTTTCGTTTCGTTTCGTTTTGTTTTCTCTTTCATGCTTGCTCTGAGTGAGTTAACCCACCACGTTGAGACAAGTGGACTTAGTGCACATTTGGCAGGGCCAGTTCCATTCTTTTACTGTAATAGCATGTCCTCATAGGGTCAAAAAGTTTCTTCAGAGGCATTTATTCTACTTGTATTGAAATTAAAGACATAAATCCTATAACAAAATCAGTTTTGGATCTCGGACTGCTTCTTAATGGGTAAAGATGATACACTGATACAACGTACGCTTAGGAAACAAAGAGGGAGCGAAATTAAACGTTACTCTGATTTATATTCTCTAAAGAGTTATCTGTGTAGATCAAATCGTTCTTCCAAATGGACTGATGTCCTGTTAGCAGTGTCTTGGGCACAGGAAGATCCATATAGGACCAGCTCTGCTGTGTGCTGCGCTGCTGAGGGTGGGCTGACGGACTTGCTTCTTCCAGTTCAGAAGTGTTTTGTTTGTATGAAACATGGAACTGGGATAACGTTTTCCTTGTTTCTTTTGAAAAAAAAAAAAAAAAAAAAAGAGCTGTAAACTCTTCTTTTTGTAAGTAAGCTTCTAAGTGCTTGGGTTAAGGACAAAATTTTCCTGGGGGTGAGCTGATGGGTGCTGATGTTGCAGCAGCATCACTGTGACTATTTGGCCTGACTCCTTGGGCAGGACAGAGTACGAAATGGCTGCAGTATTATTTTTTCTTCCAGTTCAATAGGTGTGCTGAGATGAAAGTTGATGTTACCAAAAGAAAAGTACCCATGCCAACAAAATGAATGTTGTCAATAGAGAACCCACCACAGTCCTTGCTAGTCTGGTCCCATGGTTACATTACTGTCACTCTTGAAAATTTGTACCACATTTTAGGTTGAATTTCCTTTTGTGGCCAGAACTTCCAGCTGCTGGTTCTTGTCAGAACATATTGCACGCTAAACTGAGAATTCCTCTATTAATTTTGAGTTCTCTGTAGTTATCCTTATTTACCCCTTAATCTTCTTTCTGACAAGCTAGAATATTACAGCTTTTCTTATTCTCTAATTAGTCTTGAGGCTTTTGTGTCTTTAAGAGTTTTCCTGTACCCTTCCTGACTGGTAGCCCAGCGTAGAACATAGTGGTGGTACCCCCAGAGCCATTCCCAAAGGTAATTTTACTTCTCCTACTCCAAGATTATTTAGTGTTGGCATTCTTAATCATTATTTTCTTTTGTTGTTCACCCCAGTGTCGTGCAGAGAGCTCTCATTTAACAGATTATCCACCATGATCCCTCCCTAGGTCCTTCTAGAAGAGCTGGTTTGCAGGGGAAACAATCCTGCCATGCAGCTGTATCCTGCAGTATTGGGTTGGATTTGTGGAAAATGGCTTTGTGCTGAGCCGTTGGTCACGTTAAAGCATCCGTGCCCAGGTCACCAGGTCTTTCTGTGCTGGTGACTCGCTTCTGTTGCCATTGACCGATTCCTTAAATGTTTTGTCAAAGGCAGGCTTTGTCAGAGACTAATGGGTGTGTTTGGTTAGAGATAATAAATGTCAAAGTGCAGTTTAGCTGAGAGCTAGTTATTATGAAACCTTCTTAAAAACAGAGGTTGATGGGGTGAGCAATGCCCCATCTACAGCTATGCTGGAGAACTGTCGATGGGTTTGTCTTGAATTGATTTCCAGAGGCGACCTGGAGCTACGTGTGCACGTGAGTTCATGTGTTGGTCATTCCTGATGACGGCTGAAATCCTCATCATTAGCTGCCTGGAGTTCTTTGTCTCCAGTCAGTGATTTGCATTTTCTGTTTTATGTTTCATTTGTGCAATTTCAGCGAAGAGTGATGGGAGGAGGAGGTGGTCAGCCCAAGGTTGTAGCCGGCAGCAAGCCAGCAAACAAGCTGCATGCAGCCGAGTGCCACCTACTTTGATGCTCCCAGGTAAACGGTGTGACCTGAGCTCTGGCCCTCACAGCTGGCTGCTGCATGGCTTCAGCCAACGTCGAGGTCCGACAGCAGCAAATGAAAGCCGATGTTCATAGCTTAAAGCACATAAAAAGCTACCGACATCTGGCTTGACTCCATTCAAGTACAGCACTGAATCAGTTCCTGGAGAAAAGGCAATGCGCTGCTGAACAGGAGGCAGGTGGTGACAACCCCATCCTGCCATGGAGACCCTAAAAATAAGTCTTGTCTGACTAATCTGATGCAGCTGTTTGAGGGAATAAATGAGTTAACAGATGAAGGATGAACAGCTAATAATTTATCAACTGCATTGCTGAAATTGATATAAATCCTCCCGGTGAGGATTTTTCTTTCCCTTTTTTTGGCACATATTAGGGATGTGAGACTGTGAGGGCTCTCCTGCTCTGCTGCGTACTCTCCCTTGCTGTCTCAGACTGTCACATAATCATCATTTTATCTGCACTTTTCTATAGGAGAAATTGAGGCTGAGTTAAATTACACTGCACTTTAACGGATCCACACTGTGTAGGCGGTTGTTGGCCTAATGGTTTTACAGACGACCTTAGCAATGGGACTTGGCAGAGTCCTGCCTTCAGAGCTCCCTCAGCTGCGACCATTTTCCATAGAGATGGGCAATGTCCAGAGCCTGAGACTTGTCAGCTATGCAGTTTTTCACATTCAGTGTCTGTGAGCCTGTCTTCTCTTTTCTTTTTAAGGATTGTACATGCATATATGTGTATTTATGTGCATATTCAACCAAAAAAGACTTCTGTTTTGTACAGGGGATACAAAGGTGGGTTGTAAATGACATGGAAACTGAAACAAAGGCACGCATTTCTAACAGTGAGGGTAATTAACCATTGGAGTAACTTACCCCCTTTCAGAGTATCTGTTTCCCAAAGTCTTTACTTGAATATCACGTACTTTTCTGAAACACAGACTATAATTCAGTTAGCAGTTATTGGGCTTACAGCCAGGGTCACCGAGTGAAGCTCTGTGGCCTGTAACATGGAAGAGGTCGCCCTGGGTGATGACAGCAGTCCCTTCAGGCAATGATAATGGAAACGCAAAGAGGGTTGTGTTCAGGAGCCGGAGCTCTGCTGCTTGCTAGTGCAGCAAATGGAAATTGTGGGGTAGTTGTATTTAGATATAAACATGATATTTTTTAATGAACCAAATAGACAACTGGATAACATAATCAGTGCTGTAGACCCTTCAATCGTATTTGTTTTACTGTGCCGAACACTTCAGCTTTCTCAATACGCCAAAAATGTTTGCATTGACAATTTATCACTGTGAAATCGCAGCTGGAGGTTTTGGAAGGGTAGAGACAGATGGAGTTTCTAACCTCTGGGGAGGCAATTTGAGATGGAAAAGAAGTACGTTAACAGAATAAATTCTGCTAAAATTATGGTTAAGTGACTAGCTAAGAGTGTTGACCTTTAAATCACTGTATTTAAGCTTTGAAGTCAACAAATGATCGGGATAAGTGAGGTGGTGCTGAAAGAAGTGAATTGTTGTTGTAGGCTGTCTGCAGACTCAGGAAGACAGCGCGGTGTTGATGAGTTAATGTTTAAAACACTTTTATTCTGTCAAGTAAACACATTTTTAAGAAGACCCTTAGATCTGGGACACAGTCGTAGAAATTGCATGTGCAGGTAAGGTGAGGCAGCTTGAAGGAAAGGAAAACGTGCTTTGAATAACAGATGTGCAAAAACAGCAAAGGAAGGAGACTTAGGGATAAAAGCATGTGATAATTAGAAGGTAAAGATCCAAGTGTGTGGCAGATGCAAGAGAAGCTAATCAGGTCTTATGGCGAATAACCAAGAGGATTAGTTAAAATCAGGAGAGAGAATGGTTTCATTATACAAAGCCTTTGTAAAACCTCATTTGAAATATCATGTCCAGCACTGGGCAGTGGCTTTAAAGAAGGATATTTACAATATCACCAGAGTGTAAAGGCAGTGTTACAAGGCTTATCGAGGCATTAGGAGGGAGAGCCTGGGAAGAGAGGCTCCAGGAGCCACCTTGACAAAAGAGGGAAGAGAGGACTGGATTGCATTTTGTTAGCATTCAAAGATGCTCGAGAGCCCGAGGAAGGGATCCCAGCATGCAAAGCTGTGGTAATGTGAGAGGCTGGTGGGTAACGAATGTTTAGGGCTAGTTGCAGGAGGGATCTTTTCTGATTGTAATGCAGTGGTATAAAAAGTAGCTGGGTGAAAGAGCTGGTCGTCGTCCCATTGATGGTCACAACCTCAGCCTACCTGGGGTGTTTCGGAGATGGTGGATAGAGGGTGAGAGCCCAAGGCTTGTCTCGCAGATAGGCTTCTCAGTATTGATGTATCGAGGCCAACTGTTTTAAAAATAGTCGCAGCGTCCCATGGGACAAGCTTGAAAGCTGAATGACAATTAAAGCATAGGGTTGAGCGAGACTGTAAAAGCACAAATGCCTGTAGAAGCACTGCCCCTAAACACAGGCCAAGCATATGCTGTTCATGAAGACTGGAGAGGAGCAGTGCCAGGACCAAACTCACCAGCGCTGCCTCCTCCAGCTCTTTGAGAGATGCTCAGAGGCACCGTCCCCCAGAGTCCTTTGCAGGTGGGAATTACAGCAGAGAAGGAAAGGTAGAGCTTGCAGCTATAAGTAATGGAGGATTCAACACTGATTGCTGTGCTGGGGAGTGAATTTGCCTTCAGTGATGAGAAATACGATTTCACAGAAGAAATGCTGTGAGAGGGACTTCAGTGATTAATTCAGCCTGTGATTAGAACAGGTCATAAAGCAGAAACTCCAACTAACAACTACTTTGCAAAGTAAAGCATTGGTTTCTCCATGGAAGTTCATGAGCCGGAAAGTTGGGCCACGGTGACCTGGTGACAGCAACACGTAGGAGATATCCAGATCCAGTTTGTTGGACTGGGCATCAAGTCTGGTCACTAGTAAGAAGAAGCCTCATATAATTAATTGCTCATGTCCTCATTTTTTGAGGAGAAAGATATATATTTTTCTTTACTCCAGGGCAGATGGCATAGACATTAAACAGTCCAGGTATGTCACTGCTCATTTCAGTCTTAATGCAAACATATTGGAATTTTGATTATGTTTGTTCATTGTTCTTTGAGCCCTTCATGCAGCCTGATGGAATTGAGCTTGTTTATGAAGATGGAAAAGGAGGGGGAAGAATCATTATCATCTTTATGAGGTATTGCGGTCCCACCGATCAGCAGCCTGTTCAATTCTGAGTGGTAATCAACACGCACCTTTCATCTTTTTTGCTTTATGCTTTTACTGTGACCTATGGTCTGCCAGACATGGGCATGTAAAACAGAGAATGGGCAATTAATAATTTGCATTAGCTTGCATCCTTGCAGTATTATAGAAACATCCTTGTGCATGCATAGAAAAACAATGCTCCAGTGGTCCACAGGGCGTCCACCCATGCAATTTTTCATCCTTCTTAAAAAAAAAAAATAAACTAAGCCTCATTTTTTAATCCCATATGGGACAAAAGCAAAGGAAAACCTGGCCTATTAGAAAAGTCAGGAGATACCTCTGAATAGTGTCCACCATTTTTTAAAGTTACTGTTTTTAATGCGAGGTGCACAAAAATACACACAAATGTGAATAATTGGATTAATGAGAGCTTTGTCAAATAGTCTGTAAGATGGTGCCTGCTTGTTACAATCCAGACTTTAGAGCACACTGAATTGAGGTATTTTTAAGCTATAACTACACAGAGCAGCAACATTTTGGGGGAGAAATTAGAAATCCAGGCAGGGCTGGTTCAGACTAAGCCAGGACTCTAGATCATCAGAGTTGGGGCGCCTGCCCCAAGCCCAGGGAGGAGTGTGGGACTTCATTCCCTCTTCCTCCTGCGTTTCCCTGGAATGTGCTGCCAGGGAATGATGCCTGGATGCTTGTGAGCTGTCTGATGGCAGGGCCTGGCACTGCGTGAGGGCTGCAGCTCCTCGGCTCTGTGCAGGCTGAGGGAGAGACATTTCCCAACTGAACAGCATTGTCTGAATATAGAAATGCCAGGCAGTGCCTCAGACACTGGGATGTCAGGAAATGTGCAGGATGGCCTCATCCAGCAATGAGGAGGTGAAAATCTCTGAAGTGGGGATGGGGACATACAGCCAGACTGTATTTTCATAGGATAAAATGGATTTTCAAAAGAAGACAGAGGAATTCAGTGTGTTTTAGAGAGGTGCCTCGGCACCTTGGCCTCAGCCCTCCCACATTTTTCTCCTAACTTGGTACTACTGAACAGGAGCCACGGAGTTTGTATTCAGCAAACAGATCTTGTGTTCAGCATCTTGTGGCACAGACCTGAGAGCGGGAACCATAAACACCCCTTGTAGGCACCGGTTGCTGCGGAGCAGTTTGTCACTGCTAAACTGGCAGCTCTTGCTGAATGCATCTTCACAGACACTGAAGTCACTTGTAGCAAGCTCACAGGCCTTTGCATAGCTGGAAGTTTTCAGCAAAAGCAGTGTAATTCAGCTGTTACAGAAGTATTTACAGCTCCCGTTGGAGGCTGCTCTAATTCCCTCTCCTGTCTCTTGGAGTTGCTCACGAAATATTCTCTAGTACAAGAGAGCAAAAAGTTTTCTTTTTTGGTAGGAATCCGTGCTTCTCCACTGCCATATAGAGGTGTGCACATAAAAATGCATACTCGTGAATACAAGAATCAGTAAAATGAAATAAAGCAAAATGAAACAAAGATCCAAGAAAAAAATCTCTTTTTCTGAAATGAAGGGATTCTGAAGGGCTTTTTTTTTGGTTTATGTCTATGAATACATCACGGAAGAAGATCAGCCTGGGATGATATTCATCCTGAAATGAGAGGGGGTTTTGCACATTCATCTCCAGACCATGCATTAGAGCTCTTAATCCATATGCTTTTAGGTGGATGATGCGTCAAGCAACAAAACACAGGCTGGACTGGCAGATCCTTTCGAAGGGCCTGTCCACTGCTGGAGCAGTATTTGGAGCAATGGCTCTTGCTTTTTCTCTTAAATTGCTCGAGACACCGCACCATACTGACTGCTCCTTTGTAGCAGGATCAACGTGTAACACTTTAAAGACACTTTTTTTTTGCCTCTATAGTGGCAATCCCCTGCCTCTGAGACACATCTCTGCTGGACCTCGGCCAGAATATATCCTTTGCTGGGTGGAGGTGTCGTTGCAAGACATCTTTATTTGCTTTGGCGTTGGGTGGACTGCCTCTTGCCGATCCCTCGGCTGCTGGTTTTGATGGCAGTAGTGAAACGGTGCTCCAGTGGGCTTCCCAGTGTGGCATCCTCAAAGCTGAGTGCAGGGAGGAGGGGAGGGGGCATGCGGAGAGAGAGGCTGTAATCGGCCAGGGACGCTCCACGTCCCTGCGAGCAGGGCGGCTGTTTCAGATGTTGCGCTGGGGATCTGGGTGTTGGACTTCAGGGTCTGAAGCTGGAAACTGTTTTTTCTGTCTGTTTGTTGTAGAGTCAGGTGCTGTGCAATGTCAAACAACCCTCTTCTCTTTCCTCCAAAGCTACTTATGCAGTCCCCGCTACTCTAAGGTCTGAGGAATTCACTGTATTTAAGGGAATTATCTGTGTAACTGTAAGGTGAAGCAGGAAGAGTTTGTTCTTCCTGTGGTAGAGCCTGGGATGCTCTTCAGATACCAGCTAGCGTTGACCTTTTGGTTTGTCCCTTCTCACCAGCATCATTATCATCTGTCTCCCGCTGGATTCCCATCTTCTCAGCCCCAGCGAAGGGGAATGTGATAGTGGAGCGCTCCAGTCAATAGGAGGAACATGGTAATTTATATATCCTGCTGATGCTGGTGAAGAGAAAAGTAAATTTATGACTTGCCTATCCACATCTCTTCACTTCTTTGACAAGATTGGTAGGGCAAATAGAGCAAAATGTGTCTGCAAGTCCAAGGACAAGTGACTGCCTGGCCTGCAGCATCAGGGACTGGAATAAGGCTGCAGCACAGAGAAATCATCATCTAGCTTGGTATGTGAGGGTGTTATCCCAAGAGTAGTTAATGCATTCATGTTACTGCACTGTCTTCTATTGGATTCAATATATTAAAGTGTTACTCAATCTATTTTCTATTTAGTTTGCAGTAACCTCTGGTATTAACCTTTCCTTCTTTAGCATGTGCTAGAAGAACAGAACAGACAGCAAATAGAGATCTGCCTGAAATTATGTGGCGTTTGCTAAGAATGTAAATCTATTTGCAAATGTCGTGGAACAAACTTTGAGTGGGTGGAGTTAGCTAATAAACTAGAATGTTCATCTTTCATGTTGCTCAAATAGTTGAATTTAACTTCTTGCTAAAAGCAGTTGGGTTTATGCTGCATTCACCTTGGAATCCCCCATCACTGTCAGGGAACTGAGGCATTAGTTATCATTTGCTATTAAAAGAATTAAAAGAAAAATGTGCTAGAGTATGAAAGTCACAGCCTATGCTACACACGAAAGTGTAGAGACCCTGCTGTCAGTGGGAATATGTATCAGTGCTAAAAAAGCACTGCTCCAAAGCTGTTGGAATTTGGAGCCACATTAATCTGGAAGTATCCAAATACCAATCAATTTTTGCTTTATTTTCTGGTTTAAAATAATTTCTTTAGGCAGATGAAGAAAATAATATCTATCCCCAGCAGCTCAAGTAAAAACAACTGGCTGAGAGCGCATTATTATGTCAAAAAGTCATAGGATTATTGAAATATTGGTGAGCCAGTGATAGCCTTGAACAAGGTGATCACAGTTTTCTTACCAGCTTCCCTGATGGTTTCTCATTGTTCAGATACAATGCCAGAACCCTTTGGGTCTGACTGCAGTGACATCTGGCATACAGTATCAGAAACTTTTTTTAGCTATAATTGTTGAAGGTAGTTTTGTTGCTGTGAACTCATCTTCACCTTCTTTTTCAAATTATTTTAAAAAGTAAATTATATAATAATGCTTTCTACCTAGAGTGCTAAAAGCTGAATTGCAGAGAAGTGGAACTGAACTCCTTGTTGCATGCATCAGTTCTGGATAATCATCACTTTAAAATACTTATTTTCCTGCATTGTTTATAAAGAAACTGTTATGGAAACTTTTGCAAGAGAAAATTTCATTATCCTGGAACAGTGTAGTTGGGGAAAACAAAGACAAAAAAAGAAAAATGGTAATTAGTACGGAAACCTCACCAGGAAACATTATGCAGTCATTTATTCTCTCCTACACACCATACACTATCACATGATTCGTCATCTTTGCCTTACAGACAGTACAATAGAGTGCCCTAAAAAAGAAACAGAAAACTTGAAGGGCCAAACAGTAAATTTGGAGGTGCTCCAAAATTGAACCTACGCCTGTTTGCTTTACAGCAGCTGATAAAAGTCCTCGTGGTTTTGATACCTATAATTTTTTATAGCAAATCCTTCCTTTCTCCTTATTTCTAAAATATCTCATTACCAGGAACCACCCAGCACAAAGGTGGTACTGCCAATAGTTTTAACTGGGGGCTTCAAACAAAACTGTTAATCAGCCACCCACGACAAACCTCCTCATACTGACAGAAGGAGTTTGTTTCTTTCCACGTTTTAGACAAAAGCTCCTTCTCAGATCCAGGATCCAAGTGGGCAGGGTAATACTACTGGGCAAACAAACATATGTTTTACAGACTTGTTGGAAACCTTCCCACTTTGTTCCAAAAAAATATTGTATGGTGAGGATACAGGAGAAAGTTAAATGTACCTCTAAGGGAGCCAGTAAATTCCCTTCCTGGGAAATCTTTGGGAGATGTTGCTGTTTGCCGCAATCTGTTCTGCACCCAGGGCAAGAGAAAAAATATGCTCTTTAGAAGCAGTTCTGTGACCCTCCGGGCTAAATTGTCGCTGGCACTGATGAATTAGCAATATATCCAGACAGGGATTAGCATTACCAGAGGCAGGGAAATCGGCCTAACCTTCCTTCCAATTTGGTGATGGGATTTTAAAAAGGGGTTTTAGTGAAAACACTGGAGGAGATTTCTGTTCCAGTAAAGAGATGACATTGAATCATGCAGAAACACAAAATGATTCCTCAACTCCATATAAAAAGGGAAAAAAGCCCTCAAACCCAACCAAACATCTTGATGATATTTATTCATATATTTTACAAAACCCATTGAAGGTTATTTTGGCAAAAAAAGCTTTTGCCATATTCTGATAATTTTGTTTTCCTCCTTGAATTTGGTGGTCATCTGTGCTGGAAGGCAGATGTCAGTCTTTGTCGTCTCAGACAGGCTCTCAGGGTTAAAGGGTCGAGAGTCACAGATTGGAAGCCAAAGCAAGATGAATCAAGAAAAAATAATGTGCACAATTTTAACAATGAATGCAATTAACTGTTGGGATAATTTACCTCGGGGTATGATGGCTTCTCCATCACTTGAAGTCTTTAAATCATGACTTGAACGGTTGTCTAAATGATGTTGTGTAGCTCAGAATTAAATTATGTTGATGGAACAGTTGAATTTTGATATAGTAGGGAGTGATTATTTGTCCTTTAATGTCCTCTGCATATGTGTATGTATATATAGAGACACCTATACATATATATGAATATAATACTCCTAAAAGGTAAAATGCATTGAACACATCTCTATGTTGGGAAAACATAAGTCTCCTCTGCTTGTAGTTCCAGAGTTATATAATATTAGCATAAAATTCACATCCTACCCACTCCCATGCGTATATGCTTTCATTGCAGATTAGTGTTTCCCCATAGAAAGCTGTCAGAGAATAGCTTAATCCGTGATCTGCAGTCCAGCAGATTTGCCTGCAGTAAAGAATCTGTGGTGTCAAAAAGTGGGTTTACATTTTCATAGTTCTTACTGTAAAAAAATTGTTCTTCACTACAAACCTTCAATAAACATTGCTAAAATGCACAGTTTTAACTGGAAGAACAACCTAATCTGTGCTGCTGTGTGATGAAATGGGGCAAACTATTTCTTGTTGGAAGAGAAAATCTTAATTTTTCCTGAAAACTTTGCTCGTGTTTTAATGACAGGCATAGGTCAGGTTTGATTAAATTCATGACCTGTCTAGCTGCCCAGGTATTCGGTGCCACTGGGGAATCTGTGCATAATGCTTACGCAGAGCTCTTCTGCAATAGCTTCACCACAATTCCTCATCTGCAATAGCTTTCCCCACATGTTCCTATTGATTCATTGATCGATTGACTTCACAGGGCCTGCTCACATTTGATATTCGCTTATCTTTCTGGGCATCATCCAAATTTACTTCAAGAGGTGCAAGGGGAAAGTACAGACTGAGGGACAAGTATCTTCTGCTGCCAAGTGAATGCCGAGGTACTTGGTCCCCTTCGTGGGAGCCAGGGTGACAGCTTCACTCCAATGCATTAGGCATTTGTTCAAGAAACACAAGGTACTGCTGATGCTGCAATTTCAGCATCGTCCTAAGGCTTGATTTTTTTTGATCCTTGTTTGATGGGCTTAGGCATTTGGGAGTAGTAAAAATACTGCAGTCCTCACCAAGATTAAGGATCTTCTGACACAATCATAGGCAAGATAGGATGGTTATTTCAGCCTAAGGTTTCCACTGACTGTTAGGGTTTCTTTGATGCAACTGTCTCTAGTTTTGGGAGGCTGCGAAATGCTTCACTCAAGAGTTTTTCCTCCTCTTCTTCACCTGCCCTCCTGTAATAATGTCACCATGTAAATATACATTTACATTACTGCCATTGACACACACTGAGGATTGGATGCTGAAGGTTTTGACAGCCCGATCCTTCATGGTCTGAGCTGGAGAACTTGAGTAAAATGAGGTGCCTGCCAATCAGTTGAATGAGCCGTGTGTTGCAGCAGAGGCTGTCCGTGTTGTCAGTGCAAGTCAGATCAATTACATTTGAAACAAATCTTTTATTTTAAGCTCAAATGATCTATTTAGGTCAGCACCTTAGAAACTAATTCTGTGCCCCTGGCTGTGCAGCTGGTCCTCATTGCACACCACTTACCCTTAATAAGAGTTTAGATGCATTTTTTTATTCTTATGCCAAATGTCCTCAGTGTGTTAATGTAAAGTACCTAACTTTCAGATGATCAATTGCATGCCAAAAAAATGCAGCTTCAGCACTTCCTAACTCTACCTAGCAGGGAGTCACTAGGGAAAAATAAGTAGTTATGCTCAAAAGAGGATGAAAAATATTCTTTAAATTCCCACTGTTGCCATTTCATATTGCGGCCTGCAGACGTATCACTTTCTTCCATGGCTGCTCTGCGACGCAGTGTAAATCGGGATTGCCTTGAGGCTGGCGCGGGGATCCGGACAGCCATACACGCGGCTGTGCAGGCAGCAGCAGAAGCATCTCAGCCAGTCGAGGACAAGAATACACTGGGTTAGATTTGCTGCCCACCCAGTCCGGGACCCGTCTTCCACAGTGTTCAGTGCCAGATGTTGCAGAGGTATAAAAAAAAAAGTTTGGGATTTATTTTCCTTGTCAAACAGGTTATACCCTGAAAATCCAACCAGCTGGGTTGTTCTCAGCTCTTCAAGTGTCCTGTCCTCCTGTTAGGTTGTTTTAAATTTCTCTCTACTACAAAACATCTCCTGTTCTCTACTTGTATACAGCATTAATCACTGGGGCAATTTTATTTCTAATTTTTCTTTATTGGTAAATATTTATAACCAAATGTTGCCTCTTAATAATACAGTATGTTAAATGAAATTGAAAAATTGAGGTCTTGATTGCTTCAGATGGCAGCATGTTTGGGTCCGGATGGTGGTGTTACTCTGATGTCCAGCTTTGGATAATCGCATTCCCCACGCCTGCTTTTCCTGTTCCTTTTGCATTCGATTGGGAAATCTTCCCTGACCTCTGCTAACTTGTGGATTAATGTGTCTGAGATGTTTGCAGCGGTGAAAGGTCTATGAATAAACATTTTTGTCTTCCTTTGCTACGGCTGACAGTATTCTGGGGTCATTTGAATAGAAGCATAAGTTATTTTTATAGCTGGTTTGCTCCTGTGCATATGACAACAGTGTATCACAGTCCAGTAGTCTGCAGGACACAGAGATCAGCTGGCCTTGGTGCTTTGTTTTTAAACATCCCTGCTGTGTTATGGGTTGTATAATGCAAAGACACTGTTCCTCCTTAACTGATTTATAATGGGAGGGAACTTTTTTCTTGGCATAGGAAAAATTATGTGTATGGGCAGCAGTGTGCGGAAGTTACCATTTGTCCTTCCAGGAGGAAGGGCTTTTTGGGCACATGCTGGTACCCGGGACGGATGCGTACAGACATCTCTCTCTGGGAGATGTACCTTGTACAAATGCTGCGTCGTTGCCTGTTTGACTCCGTGTCGGGGATCTCCAATAGGTGTGATGACAGAATGCTTTCTACCCGTTTGGTTTTTGTATCATTTCTCTGAATAGAGCCTTTTAATATAACGGAACTTGGTTGAACAGAGAACTGTTTTTACATGACTTCCCCCTATTTCTCTTCTGAGTTTCAGCATGTTCTTTCTGGCTGAACTGGCAAGTTTATTATGTGGGTGGGAGAGTGAGCACGCCTGGAAGAGCCCAAATGTTTTCTCTTGTCCACCTTTAGCACTAGAGGCTTTAGCAAAAAGCATTTGGGGAAAAGAAGTTCTGAGGGACAAAGACCCTCTCCTCTCTGCCCAGCTATGTAAAGAAACACCACAGAGCCGGGAGCTGATACGAAAACTCAACCTGCTCACCAATTTTACTAGGTTTTCTTGCTCTTGAATTATGCAACTGCATAATTCTCTCAGTGTGAGTTTTACATGGCAGGTCTTTTGAACCTAAGAATTATGTATGAGCAAGGTCCTAAGGCCCCGCATGTGTGAGTGGGCTGTACATAGCTTTTATCGCAATACAGAGTTTCAGCATTGTTACTGACTCAACTAAATTAAATCTGAAATAAATGGCTTATTGGGTAAACATAAAGAACACGAGACCCAGAGCAAATGGAGAGAGCACAGTAGTAATTCAAATACGAACAAACAGCAGCATACAAGACAAAGATGGAACAGATAGAGGTGTTTGCATACTTTGCTAGCAAGATAGCTGTATGAAGTTGTTGACACTTCAGCTCATCTCAGGGGTATTCAAGGGATAAGTTCTGGCTGCTGTTAAAGGGTATGGAGAGAAGTTCGTCCAAGTGGTGGCCATTTGTATTTCTCATGTGCATATTTGCTCTAATGAGAGGTATCCCAGAGAACTCATGGCATCAGTTTGTACCCTGATACTGATTTTGAGTGAAAAGCACCGCATTGTGACTGACATGGCCTGGCTCCCAGTCTAGTCTTTGGGCAATAGGCTCAAGTCTGTGGCAGAGGAACTTCACGGGCAGCAGGACCAGTCTGCAGAGTGAGACAGCTGGTGCTGAGGACTCGATCTTTACATTGCACATTTCAGGGAGAGCTTTTTTCAGACTCTCTCTGCTCTGGTCCTGTGGTCCCATTAGCAATTGGAGCTTATTTTCTGCTTAATTTTAACTAAAAGGAATATAGTTTGCATGTCCAGAGAGCACTCTGCAATAAAACCAAAGCTTGGCTGTGATATGGCCAGAGACCATCATCCTGCCCCAAACCAAAACACTGTTGTAACTTCCCACAGGTACTGCTGTGGCAGGTTGGCCCTGGACCGGTGTCTCCGCTTGTTCCAGCATGGCAGAGTGCTTAGGCAAACCTGAAGCTCTCACCTGCTCCCATTTCCTCAGGGAGCCTGATCCTGCTCAAAAGGCCATCAAGAAGAAAAAGTTTTCCAAGGATCAGTCTTGTGCTTCATTGTCTTTTGCCGGTGTTGATGGCAGCTGGATGCTGTTGATGCTGCACCTGCCTGTGAACATAGATCCAGCGTGGCTGGATTTCACTCTGAGACCATGGCAGGACATCTGTGTCACCTGTCACCGGAGTTGCCTAATTTTTTCAGACAGCAATTTCACAGAGATGCAAAAAAAGACCTTTTCAGTTACAGCATCAAAGGCAAGAGGAAGAAGAAAGGATCCCAACCCAAAACCTTCTCTCCTGACTTGTCAGATGAGACTGGGAGTGATGGCTGTAGTCTGCACCTGGATGACAGGTAATCCTTTCAAACATAAAATAACTATACTGACAAGGCAGCTTGTGTAGCGGTGTACGGTGCCAGAGATCCCTCTCCAGAGCCTGTGCAGGGGCTTGAGTAAAGCTGCAGTGTGTGCATATTGATAGCAAGCAGATGAAGATTATTAACTGTTACCATTAATTTTTCTTCCTTTGTTGACTGAGGAAATAAACTTGCTCCAATGCTTGCCTGAGCAGAGCGAAAAACTGCAGTGTGATTAATGGAGGCTCATGATTATGCCTCATCTTTGCAATACTGGATCCCAAACTATGTTCCATGGTGTATTTAGAGTAATGGAAATCCCACCTTGCTTTGAGCAGGGGAGAGCAGAGCTGGATGTGTACTCCTGGTAGTTTCCAGCAGTGTTTAATCCCTGCTGTACGCTAATGGTGCTGTGCTCCCCACGCAGCTTTGGAGAGGGAGGCAGAATATGCAGTTGTCTGGGGGCCTGATCCAGACTCATGTTCCTCCTGGATCCTCTTTAACTACCCATGACTTGCTGTTAAAATTGTCTCATATGCTGAAGTGATCTCACTGAAAACCTTTTTTTAAGTGGGGCTGCTTTTTCTGGAAAATATTTGCTATTGGCCTAATTCTCATGTTTGTGGGTGTATTGTGAGCAGGGGTGAGCCTCCTCTGCCGGGAGTCCATGTGAGCCGGGCACACACCAGCTCGGCACCAGGGGCCGGGCAGCTGCGTGGCTGCAGGTGATTGCTTGGCTGGTGGTACCTTCTTTGTGCTTCTTCTAGTGCCTTGCATTTGAATGTCACAAAGATTATCTTGTGAAATGAACTATTGAAGTTTTAGAAGTAGTCTAGTGAGGTAGCCGCTCTGGTCAAATGTTTTGCTGGTGGGTGAACTGCCAAAGTGCTGCTCCAGCCAGAGCTTGAGAAGTTAAAGTGCGACGTGTTGCTGAGCCCTCTGAAACCTGGAGGAAAATAAACTATCTCTTCATCTCTTGGGAAGACAAGGTGAAGAGGCCAGCGGCTTAGAGCATGACTAATCTTAAGGGCAGCAGAAATTAGATTATTAAAGTAATATTCAAATGAATCTGAAATAGTTTCACTTTCGGGGCTGTGACCTGAAGTCACAGAAGTTTTAACTTGGTTATTATATCGAGGTCTATTAGCAGTGTGAGAGGAAGACAGAGCACAGTCATCACATGGAAGTGCAGGGGTGAGAATTAATAGATTAAAAGGAGGGTAAAAGCACAGGGTGCAGGGGGAAGCCTGAAGTAATGCACATCAATGGGAGTCTTCGCTACCCCTTGTGTCCTGGCCACACATCTTGTCTTTATCCTCTTTGAGCTGGGGGCTGTGTCTCTGCAAGGTCTTCCCCTGCAAGCAGGTCTCCTGTGACAGATTCGGAACTGTGCTGCTCCTTCCTCATTAGTAATTTTAAAAGTTGTACCTTCCAAAGCAGCTTTTCTTCTCCTTTCCTATCTCCTCCTGCTCTGTACTGCTCATTATGGAGGTGACAAATGAACTAGAGGTGACTGAGTCATGGACCTTCAATTGTTCATTGACCTATGCTGTCTTTCCTCTGAACAGATCCTAAAATTACAAATTACAGTTCTGCTATGATGCTATTTAGTTTAATTGGTATGTTCATTTTATGGAAAGAAGGTTACTGAACTCTCGACACTCTGGTGTCAAAAATCTACCAGCTCCTGACACCCAAATGACTTTGCATGGTGAAAAGAATAATCCACCATTACTATGCCGCTAACATTTATTGTTGCTGCGACTTGCACAGCTCCTGAAACTCCGGAGTTAAAAATGATGGAGTGGTGATGGTTATGGTTTTAATGCTTGCTTCTTTGTAAATTGCTATCTGAAGTGTCACTGAAACAAATGATTTGTAAGCATGATGGTGCACTTTGCCAGCTGAGCATCTCATTAGCATAGTGGACTGTAAACTGCTTTATCACTTGCTATGGTTTATAAGTGCATTCTAATAGCTTCCTCCTCTCAGGGAGGTAATGTTTTGCTTTGTAAATGTGAGCCTATTATATATTCATGTTAATCAGCAAAATCAGTATTCCCTCTTGAGAAATATGAAGATACCTGATTGAGAAAATACCTGCAGGTTCCCTCATATTATGACCCTTTTCTCATTGCCACAGGAGAGCAGAGTCAGATGTGCTTTGCATGCACCGCTTTCCTGTAACTCAGCAGCTTGGTGGGGGAAGAACTTCCTAAAGTCCAGCTCTCTGTTACTGCAAGTAATCATGTCGTATAATCCCTTGCCTTCCCCTTGACTGGCTCACCCTCCTCTCTGTAACGTTTGGCTGTTCCAAGAAGCTCACGTGCTTGGCTGGGCCATAGTTGTTCTTGTGCCAGCCTTGCTCTCTAGCTCCAAAGGTTATCTTCTGCTCAATGCTACCCCTGGGGGCCAAAAATAGACACAGATTTGGGGGTTTGGTGTGTGCCTTGATTCTTGGTTGTCTTATTTTAGGGGTGAAATTTTTGGCTTTGTACTAAGGGTTTCACTCTGCTCGTTTTTCTGCAAGCAGCATCATCTCTCAAGGCGGTTTGTCTGTAACGCCCTGGGAACACCAGGACTCTGCGGCTGCTGTGGCTCATGTACTGAGAATAACATGAGGCGGCAGTCCCTTTAATGTAACTTGGTGACCAAATTTCATTGACAATTTTTACATGCATTATTTTAGCTGCTGTAAGTTCTGTAATGAGCTTTCCATAAAAAAGATCTATTTATGTGTGAATATACACTTCCCCTTTGTGCTTTTCTTCTTCGGACAGAAAATTACAGTTACATTGCATGCGCTGACATTTTTCTCCTATTCTGCTTTCTTTTGCCTAATTATAGAACAAAGGGGTGAAATACAGTGACTAAGAATCCTATGTGTGCTTTAAAAGTGGCATGAATTAGAATGAAGAAAAGTATGACCATACAGCTTACCTTTAAATTGGGTTTACCTTGGCTAAATTCCAGGCTGTAAAGGAATAATCAGTGTTTGTGAGTTACCATCACCACAGCCTTAATAGTTAATTCCATCACTCTGCTGGCACACAGAAGGCTTCTGCTAACGGCTCCATAAATTCTTTTCATTTTTATATTTGTGATAATTAGTGTCATGTCATAAAGGACTACAGACAACATTTCTAAAATCAGAAGCTTACCTTCAGGCCTCTCAATCTATATTTCAATGGACTGTTTAAGTTAATAGATAGAGTAAAATCTTAACTTTATCCTAAAAGTTAAGAAGTGAGACAGGTAGCTGAGATATAATAGTCACATTCAGTAAAGCGTAAAACTCTCAGGGGCCCTGTATAAATGACATTTTTTCAGGCTTTTATATCAGTGCGCTTTGGAAAAGAGCAGACTGAAGCACAATGCCACACAATGCACAAAGCAGTGAAGCACAATATGAACATTTGGATGAGCCAAATGGTTGTCCTGTCATAGAATGCAGTGAAGTTTGGGTACTCTAAGCCTCTAAATATTAGTCTGCTCTACAGAGTACCTATCCACAGGCTTGGAAATACAGGTTGAAGCATCCATCCTTCAAGGCTTGGATCCAGAAGCCCCATGTTTCTACTGCTGATTAACAGTCGATGTACGTAGGTAGGGAATGTTTGTATGTATGTCCTTTCCTTCTAAGTTAAATGCAATAGACAATAAAATGATGACGAAAAATATAATGACCAAAACACTACATTTTTTACCATCTATCATCCGTCAGCATCCCCAAGTGCCTCTGTTTGATGGGCAAAATTTGGTCTTGGATTAAAGCATAAAACAAAGTCAATGGGAGCTGGACACACACATCTGAGGACAGAAGTTGGCCCTACAAGCTCTACATATGGTACCACTGAAAAGCTGCCAGGCACCTTTGGGATGCAGGACAGAAGGCAGATGGGTTAATAGTGCACAGCAGGCTGCCTTGCAGCACGAGGAAAGAAAATGTTGGCTGAAGACCTTGGGGCAAAACCAATGTCACTATTGCCAGAAAGAGCAGGAATCCGGATTCACAAATGGCAGGGGACAGGGTCTCTCAGAGAGATGTCCTCAGCGTGCTGAGTAATCCCCAAATCTGTCGTAAGCATAAAAAGGGTTAACCCTTCACAGTGTGTTTCCCAGCTATTTCAACAAGCTTCACCTGGAGTCTGAGCACGCCCAGGCTGTGCCAGTGCACCAGCCAGCATCGGGAACTCCGGTGTCGAGGCTGGTTGGCAAAGCTGGTCTCAGCTTGAAGGTGCTGTGTGTTCAGGGACCCAAGCGCTGTACAGCCACCCGTGGGACCCTGGGGAGAGCTTCCCCTTATTTTCAAAGATAGCAAAACTTCTCCACCAAATGACTGAATTTATGGCTTTCAAGCAATAATCAAGCTAGTGTGAATGAAACCAAGAGCTGAAGCCGGAGTAGCTGTTGTGTTTGGCACACCTTTGGTGCTCTTAGTGGGAAACACGAGAGCACAAGGGCTTTGCAAATAAAACTCTGCTAGTGGTGGGATTTTGGGAAACTGGGCTCTTTTGGAAACTGTAGCAGCAAGCTGGAAGTGGTATCCTACACAAGGGATTGGGAAAGTGCTTTAGACATTGATTTTTGGATGTTTCCTGTGTCATAGCCTCATCTGTTAAGTCACCAACTTTGGTGTCAGGAAATTGAGAGAGGCAGAAGTGGATGCACATTTCTCTCTTCTGCTGTTCTGAAAATGTGACTGCAAGTGCCAAACATGGCAGTTATATACTTTACTATAAATTACTGAGCAACTGCTTGTTTCTCCCCGATCGTACTATTTTGAATGGACTCCCAAGAAAAGCCTGAGCTTTTTTGAAAGGTAGAAGAGGATCTCCCACCAACACAGATTAAAGTAGCTGTGAAGTGCTTAGGCCAAGGAAAAGGATTTGGATTTTCCTGGATTTGGTTTTTTTCAGCTGTGGAAGAAGGGAAATGTTTCAGGTCAAAGCATAAGCTTACATTTTTCTATTTTAAAACCACTATATTGCAACGAGTATCCTGCCAGATTTGACATATGCATTCAAGGTTTTAGATAAGGAGGACATGATAGTTTTGTACGTGAACTTTTTGGGCAGATCTTCTACTTCAGCAGAGCAGTGGTTGGTGGAAGTTATAGTGGGTTTGGAAGAAAAGAATGGAGACAAATGTGGCTGTAGGAAAGGGCTGATTTAGAACAATCTGGACCCAGCCTGAACTAAATCCAAGTTGTCAGGTAGCAGCTGGTAGGAATTAAAGTTGAACCACATATAAGCACAATTTCTTCTGCTTTCTGAAAGGGCCAGAAAAGAGAAAGCAGGTGACAGGGGCTCTATGCTCCCCAGCAGAAATTCTGGATTTAAGGAAGGCTTATAGTTGGTATTATGTGACCTGACTGTTCCTGCTGTTTTTTTTTTCTTACCCTTGGTCATGTCTATTTAGCTTTTGATCATTATGTGTCAGGGATTGTCTGTGCAGTAGGGGCTTGCTTTTCTGCTGAGTAGATCAGTAATATAATAACGTATTTTCTGAGCAGATGTGTGCATAGGAGAGGTTTCTGTATTTTCAATAGGTCTGTGTCTCCTGGATAGGATTCTCTGCTGACTATTAACCTCTGACTGAGGCTTTTCTTGCTTTAATGTGGGCTATTTGTAATATTTTTCTATTCTGTCAAAGTCAGTTCCAGGGAACCAACATCTTAAAAAAAAAAAAAAAAAAAAAAAAGAGAGAAAGGGCAGAAAGACCAACAGATGGATCATGTTCCAATAGTCCTTGCTTCCTTAAGAAACCACATTAAAAACATACAAAAGGATGAAATAATCTTCAGTTGAACCTTTTCTATCAATTTACTATTATACTGACAACACTTGAAAGTGAAGACCATTGCCAGCTGTCCAGGTTTTTGCACAGCACTTTGGTATGTGATTGCTGCACCTTCCTGAGGTTTCCCACAGCTTCATCTGAGTATGTGCAAATTGATTAACTAAGCGTTAATACTAAATACCTCACATGAATTTGTGGAAATCTTGAAAGTTCTTCAGTTCTCTGTAGAATGAGTTAAGTCTTGGAGAAAATTTGTTAGGACAGCACAAGGTCTTATCTTTTCCTCGGTATGCACAGGTACCCCACGACAGGCGTGACATCTGTTGTGGATCTATCACTTGGGAAACTTCTTCACTGCTGCAGCTCCTAACTCCCACCACCTCACACATTGCTTCTCCAGCAGTTCCAGGTCAGCTGCTGATTCTGCCCATGTGTCCCAGGAAGTCCTTCAAAACTGGTAAAAATGGCAGCAAAATCACACATGTATTCCTTGCATTGCCCTTTTCTGCCCAGTTGTCCCACAGCTGACTCATCCCCCCTTGGCTTTTTTTAGTAGGTTTCCCAACCAGTACTGCAAATGTGCCAGTCATTGTGGTGCCGATCCTGGTTTGCCAGGGGCTGGACTGGATGCACCAAGCATTTTTAAAAAGCTTTACATCTACTTACCTTTGGGGTAGTAAAGAATTTAAATTACCACTGGCTGTGCTTTTGGGAATGTGTTGTTAACTAACCTTTTGCTCTGCTGGCCTTTGGACAGCTCTGATTTTAATTTATTCTGAAACTTCCCATGCCATTGTGAGGTTCAGCTGGGACATCTGTAATGTGTCTGGAGTAATCACACCAGCGTTTTATCCAGGGCTGTTGGTAGGAATGGTTGTCTCATTGGGAGTAATTATGGGAGTCATGATACCTCCCTGCTGAAAGACATCCCTTCCTGCATGGCACAGGCCGGGTTTCTCTGTGTACTTTGAAGCAGAAGGTCAGCTCAAAGGGCATGGATATTTATTTCCTCCTGATTTCCATAGTCCCAGATGGAGAGGGTGGTTGCTCTTTCAATAACTAGGAAATTGCATTTTCCAGGTTTTTTGTAACCAGCTATTTCACCAGTTCCAGACCACCAGAATTGCAGGTGGGAGCAGAGTTTAGATAATTCACAAGCAATCACGTAGCAAGAGTTGCTCAAAGATTGTATGAAATGTAGAATGCACCCCAAAACCACAGGCGAAATCAAAACAGAAGGTAACTGGGTATATTTGAGCAGACGCTGTTCCATAACCTAGTGATCTGATTCTCGGGTGGACAAGATGTCTGTATCCATGCAGGTGATGCCCAGAAACATGATCTCCCCCATCTGTTTGGGGTATCTTGGTGGTGTTACTCTGCTCCATGCCCCTGGGCTTGCAAGGGTTCACCACTGGATACTAAACATACGAAGCCCACTGTGAATCCACTGAGCACCTTCAGATGCACATGGTGCCTGGCCCAACTCGCAGCTCTGCTGTGTGATAAATGTGCCTTGAGAACAGTCTGGCTGCTTGCATATTCTAAGTTTTCTTTGCACTTGCTCAAGACATGCATGTAGATTGTGCCCCATGGCTCCACAAAACTCAAGAAAATCCTGACCCTGAAAGCCACATTTTTTCTTTCAAATGGGTTTATAAATGTTGTTGGATTTGACACCGAGCTTGAAGTAGGTCAGAAGTAGCTGTGACTGTGTCACCTACCAGGAGAGACAGAGAGGCTGGTTGGTAGGAGAATGAGTAAAGTTGTTACAGGCAAATTTGTCAGACATGGTGAAGGATTCCCACAGGAAAAACACCAGTTCCAACTTCAGTAAACAGACTGGTTAAGCAGTTACTTCCTATACATGGGAGTAAATGGTCCCTCTTGAGACAGAGTCATGGGACCTGGCAGACCCTGTGAATGAAATTTTGGAGGCTGTGAGCTGAGCAGCTTCCTTGGCAATAGATACAGAGGGATGGGAGAGGGTCTTTACTACCAACCTTTAGCTGTTTGGTATGACAAAACCAACGCCAGTGACTTGTTTGTCTGACAAAAACAAATGTCTGAAGGTTGCTGTTTAAAGTTTCTGCTCAGATTTACTTGGACTGGCCACGGTGTCTTTTGTGGTACATCATCTGATGCGCATCCTTTAAAATCTTCGTTGCTAATAAGTTTTTCTAAAAAAAAAGACTGTAATTGCATTTCTTCAGGTGTTAATTGGAATATTGTACATAAAGGTGAAGTGATGCCTGAGGGCTAATGGGTTGCTACCACCATATTCCCAAGGAATAGCGAGAGATGTGTGAGCCTGTAACAAGAAACTAGTTAGGTTTTAATTAAGGGTTTCAAATACCACCGGTGCCCATGCAGATTTCATCCACTTCTTTACCAGGCGTGCAGGGGGGTGATTACCTGGGAGGAGTCTTTAGTGAATCAGTTGTGAAAATGTTGCATTTTTGCAAAGATCTGTAAGTGAAAGCAATACTGTTGAAACTTTCTTGGATTTGTCTTCAGTCCTTCTGGGGAGGTGACATAACCTGGAAGTTCTTCTAAATAGTGTTCAAATGGCTGCCTTGAAATGTGGCTTATGGAGGTGATCAAGATCCTTGAGGGTTACAGTACATTATGGGGAAAGAACCAAACAGATTCCTGAATTCTTCATTAAAACATCAAAAAGCAATCAGTGTGTTGGATAAAGTTCAGTAGGGCACAATCTTACATTTAAAATGGCCATGACTAGCCTGGGAGCCCATCTGTCCTCTTAGCTCTTCTGGCTGAATGATGCTGCTCTGAAGTGCGATCTCATAGAGGATTTGGATCTCTCTAGCAGTCTGGAGGGCAAGAGCAGGGCTGCTTGCCTCCCCGTGCGCACCAGCCACTGCTGCCGGCGAGGCCAGGCAGCAGCTGAAATATTCAGCTGTGTTATTGGAGAAATGCTCCGTCGGTATGCCTTTTTGGGTTCCAGCTGGGAGTAAACACATTCAGATAGAAACACAGAGCCAGGATGGGGGTCCCTGAAGCAGAGGGAATGTGTTCCCACTGCTTTTTAGCAAATGCATCCTCACGTGGACCACAGCACCACTGTTTTAAACATTAACCTGTTGTGTCCGGGGGATTTCTTTTTTCCTGCCTTCTCCAGATGGTACTTTCTCCTGTTTTTCCAGATTTAGTTACGTGTTTTGAGCGTCTCTGATTCCTGCTCTCCAACACATCCCGCATGTCTGGGTGCTGCTGTAGCTCCAGAAAAAGCCATTGTGGTCGCGGGATATAAGTGCGTGCCGGAGGTGGTAGGTTTTCTCCTGAACTGGGAAGCTTTCTGAACGTGTCGCTGGTGAGCGATTAAATTATCCATTAAACACAGAACCGCTTGTCAGGCAGGATTACTAGCTGAGGTTTGGATTAGCCCAGCTTTATTTTTTAATGTACCATGGTGTGTAGTCACTTGCAGTCCCGCTGCATTCTGGCAGGATTTAGACCCTCGGACAGAATATAATTAGCATTTGAAAGCCTATAGGTCTCTTGCTAGTTTTACTGGTGAAAGTGGAATCTGTTCTTATGTATAAATAAAGAGCAATTCGTTATCTCAAGACATTTTAGACCTCAAGGAAAATCTTTGACTGTATCATTCTGCTCATTACAACAGGTATTATAATAGATTCCCACGGAGAAAAAGGCTTGGGTGATAACATTCAAAGGAAACTGATTGGAAAATCTACATGGTTTATAAAATACCTCTTGCTAAAGCACATGAGAAGTGTAATGAAAGCATAATAGTAATTATATGAAATCCATACAAGGGATTCATGCTGATACGGCATTTTGCAACAAAAATGAATTCATGTGATGAAAGGAGAAAGGAGACAAAGGAATATGGTTTTAAAAGACAGCACTGGGGGAACCTAGATGTTCTGGAGAGGCTGGTGTTGACTGAAATAAAAGGTCAATTCTTGGTTTTGTCTGGAGCTGGCAAACTGCTGAGCCAAGCTGTCAGAATTGCTCTGGCTTCCCTTGGTGAGTCTGCTGTGGGCAAGTAAAATCAAGCAAACTTTGCTAGGAACAGAACTGCTGCTCAACAGGAGAGAAGCAAAGCCATGTTTGGGTAGATGGATGGGTTTCAGACGCTCCTTTCTGTCGATAGTATCATTCAATTTTTACCACTTGCAGTTTTGTAGTGACCTCAGTAGTTGGGTTTTTTTTCTTTTCTTAATCTTTAGGTGTAGCTGGGTAATTAGAGAACGTGCCAGAGAGCCCACAGCATTCAAACCATGGCTGAGGCAAATTTAAGTCCATCAGTACTTCAAAAAACTCTCATGTCAATTTTTTAATGAAATTTTATTTGAAAAGGTACTATATGGCTTATGCTCATATCTGTCTCATTTTGCAATGTGCACTGAGTGACAAACTAATAGACTAGTATTTCTGCCTTGGTATTGCTTCACATGTATCTCTACTACCTCTACTTTATTTTTCCTCTAATGACAACAGCTTAAAGTGTTATTTCATTTTATCAGAGCTGTTTTAATCCAGAAAATAAAGCAGCACACTTCAGTGAGCACTAAATTGCAGCTGCCCTTAATTATTCAGAATACAGTATTTTAACTATTTAATTTTAATGCTATACCGTGACATCAAAAGATGTAAAGTAATTTTAAAACACATTATTTACACTTGTATAACTTCAGGAAATAGGTGGATATTTTTTCCAATACAAAATTTTCTGTTTTGTCTTATGAGATTTTTTTTTCTGTGTTGAAAATGTTCCTTTTTTTTCAAAATCATTGCACTGCAAGGAGAAGAAAAGAATGAGTTTCAGTAAGGAATTCTGTCTAGAACAATACCTTAGACCTAGCTGTTTTGTAGGAATGCTGTGAAAGTCCAAATGAGACTTTGTATAGTCCTGTGAAGGGCAATTCATCTCGCCCTTAGACAAGTTTTATGCTAGGTCAGGTGAATTGCCTTCAGAAGAACCTGTATCTGTGCATTACCATTACAGAGAGCTATGGTGCTGTGCTTGGGCTAAGATAACTAATTTTCATATGCCAGATTTAAGACAGATAAACCCCTTCTTTAAATTTCTGTAGCATGCCTTGCTCTACCGTGCCACTTCAACACGCAGCACAGGAACAGGGAGGAAATCAGTCTGGACCTGGTTACGGGCTCAAAACTTCTTGTAGCCCTGAGACTATTTGCATCAAAGGCTGGGGTTTGAGCCACGTCCTGTAAAACCTTCCTTTCGGCAGTTTCACTGTGCTGTCTTTGTGAGATCTCTGCAGAAAATGTATCTTCATCTCATTCAAGAGTGTGGGAAATCCAGCCTTCCTTTTCAGGCATTTAGAGAGAGGGCTGGACATGAAATGAGGGAGTTTTATCTTTTGTGTATTAGATGTGGTGCTGTGATCAGTAGGTGTGTGGGGTTTGTCTCTTCGTTTCTGAAGCACAGCAAGTGTACGTTATTGCCACGTTGCTGTTTCATACATTGGGAACTGGCGAATAAATAACTGCCGGCCGGCGAACGCTGCTCCCTGGCAGATACAGATTCCTGGCACTAAAGGATTAATGGCTTGAATAACTTTTTCAAATACCATTCTGCTGAGGCAGCATGAACGGGGCTCATGGTCACTTTTTGTCACCTAATATGAGCCCTAAAAGGTTCAGTAAACGACACTGCCGAAATGGAAAACCAGATTAGCTGTCCTATCTTGCCACCGAGCCTGCCGTGGGCTGTGGGGGAATGGGTCTGGGCTCACTTATCTTCCCTAAGCCACAACCAGCGCAGACCTTGTGGTCAAAATACAGCCTCTAATTTCTTTTTCTATCTTTAGTACATACTTATTTGTGTGTAGTTGAACATTTTCATTCGTTCTGATTTCATTATGGTGAAGTAATTGACACCGAGTGGAGTACATTGGGCATGACATGATTGCTGGTGCAGCGTGTGATAACATGCATCTGGGAGGGATGGTTCGTATGGCTGTAATAGCAGGCAGAGCTTTTCATCTCCGTGTCGGATTCAAATCCCTGACATGAAATGAATTAGGAGGATCAGTCTAGCTTGTATCCTACTGGACTGATGCCCTTCACAAAGCACATTATTACTCTTGGTCCCAATTTTCACCTTTGTTGCAAACTCAGCCCGCAGTCCAAGAGCCTGAACAGACATGAAAACAGAAAATGAGCTTCCAGCTTTATCCCACAAGCTCTGGCCCAGGCCACTCAGGATCAGACAACATCAGGGAGAGAGTAAAGGAAAGGTTCAAATGCTGCTGTCCTGGGTGGAAACATGAAGAAGCTCAAGTCAAGGTTTAATTTTCCAGGAACTACCGATTCAAAAATTACAACCGTTGACATTAATAATAAATTGCACTCCTACGTAGTTCTTTTGGTTTAACATTTCCCAGGGCCTCACCTGGGAAGCCAGCATCATGACCTCATTTTACAATTTGCAATTGTAATTGCAAGTTGACAATTTACAGTTCCCACGGGGAAAAGCAAGGCAGAGATGAAATGAGATATTGCTGCAAGGACACAGTGCAGAGGTGATTATATGCCCCCGTTGCTGAGCCCTGGCCCAGCGCTCTGTGCCCTGGCTGTAGTGCAAAATGACCAGTAGTTTGGCTTTACAGGTTGCCCAAAATAACGAGCGTTCAATTCTCAAGAGATGTATTGCAAGATGCTAGGAAACTCTCACCTCCCAGATCTTTTGTACTATGCCAGAGTCTTTTATTTCAGTTTTTTTGGAAGCAGACCTGTTGCTTGACATGTATTTATATATGCCTGTTATAATCGCATCTGTCAGTTACAGCTTTTACGCAAGTGCATTCAGATACAACTAATTGAAGAGCTGAGGGTTAAATTTCTCCTGCTTAAACTGAAGGTCGAACTTCTCAGTACATCAGTGAAGCTGGCCCTTAATTGCTAGTGCTCATTTCAGATAACGAAAGCCTGCTGTTTCTTCAGAGCTCTCTGCAGATTCGTAATTTCCAAGCTATGAGTTTGCACTCCTCCATTTTCATAATTCAGTAATCTGTTACAGTCCAAAAGACTTTGATTTCTGACTGTCAGCACTATGTAAATCTACAAGTTCCTGTGTAGATCTCTGAACGGACATGGTTTCATTTGGAGGGTTTACTCTAGCCCTCGCCGGAGCCCTGGGCTGCAGCGCAGTCATGGAGAAGTGGGATTTGCATGCCTGCAGTGGGAAGACGCAGAGATATTTGTGCTGCTCTGGTTATATAGGCTCCTAGAAACTAACTTATCTGCTTCTGAAAACAAAAACTAACCATAACTGAGGTTCAAATCATTATAAAGGATCCAGGTCCCAGGGGCCTGAACATGGAAGTGGGTTTCAGGCCACTTATCTTCTGTGTGAGTTGGGCAGGTCACTTAATCTCCCTGTCCCTTACCTTCCCCTTTCATAAACCTCAGAAAATTTGAGAGGTGTTATTTGGGAAGTGCTGTGAGATTTAGAGATGCAAAGTAGTAACATCTGATGTGTCTACAACTACACATTATAATTGCAACATTACTGTATAAAATGAATATTTAAACAAAATATCTATATACAGATATCAAACTTTTAAATATCTCTTCTAAGTAAATTTATTTTGAGCTTATATGTAAACAAAAATGGGCAAAATGTGCTCTTTTGCCTTCATCCCTAGAAAGGCCATTTTATTGAGAACATGCTATATAGGGGCAGGGTATCTCTCAATTTGGAGACAGCAGGTTTCCCTCAGTGGTAAGCAAGTAACCAAAAGTGAGAGTTAATTGCATGATGGAACGAAGGTACCAAAATAACTTATTTTATGTGCCAAAAAGAAGGGAAGGGAAGCAGAAAATAGGAGAAAATGTACAATAAAATAGGTGTAGACAAAAGAATCGTAATTAAACAAATTACTACAATAGAAAAACATCTACAAAGAAGCAACAACATAGGTAACATGCTAATTTCCAAAAGTGCTAGAAGACACAAATAATACTGTATTTTTCCCAAGCAGTTGGTGCAATGAAAAATGTGTACTATTACATGTGTCTGGCAAAGGGAGACCTTGTGGGAAAAGAAGTCATCGAAGAATTATAATATGCCATTATTATGCCCTTGGAAGCATAATGGGGAGCGTGCTCCGAGGAGCAGTTTGGGAAGCAGGGAGGAGGGTGTGAGTTATTTGCAGACGTGAGTCCAGGCCCATGGACAGTGGACAGTGTGATGCAGGGACATCAGTGCCCTGTACATTAGGGAATATATAGTGACCTCCTGTAAAGGGGCAGGTGCCTGGCTGATCCTCTGCCCGCAGTGTCTCCGTAAACCCCCGAGCCAGGCACATACCACTCCGCACACTGCGATTACTAGTGCAGTAGGTACAGTTAGAGATAAATAACAAGCAGCATAGTAATAACAGTCCTGACAAATAAATAAAATAAAACAAAACCTACTTGTTGTCATAAGAATTGTAGGCTCCTGGAAATTAAAATCTGTAGCTTGTGCTGTACAGAACCTATGCCTTTTTATCACTGTGCCCTAAGATGAAATGTCTCCTTCCTGCTTTTATTTTTTTCCAACGTTGCTCTTGGATGGCACATAATTATTGCAATTTGCATGTTGCATGATGTGGGACTGTACCTTTCAAATGCCAGCATGTAGCTGTGAAGCCTAAAGGAAGCCCGGAGGAATCCTAGGAAGCACGTGCTGACCCCGAGACCCGCAATTGCTGTAGTGTCAAATGAGTCAGACAGACTCATTTTTGGTCTAACTTTCCTCCAGCTGGCAAGGATTCCAGTAGAGGCCAATACAGAAAGCTTCTGAAAAAGCCGTTTCTAATTCCCCCATCACCCATCTAATTCCTCTGTGCTCCTCCAGTTTCTGAGAGGGTCAGTCGTGCTGTGCCCTGACTCTTCACTGAATGCCAAGGCAAACAGAGTTATCCCCGGAGATGTAGGTGGCAAAGGTTAAGAGCTGGAAAGGGGTGGATGGCTTTTTGCTCTACCTGTTTCTGCATTTCTGAACACTGTACATTCCTGTACAGGAGCATCGTGGAAGCTCCATAACCCTGAACAAGTCCCGGTAGTGTTAACAGGAGCTACGTTGCACGAATTGTGTATTGTCCAGCCTGAGTTCCAGCTGAACCCCGAGAGCTTTTACTGTTACGTGCACACTAGCAATATTTTATTGATCTACCAGCCGTGGTTTCTAGGTTATCATTGACAAACTTCACTTCAAAAGCCCAATGATTTGGTTGTCGGAGAAGGTTGGAGTCGGAGGGTCCCTGGGTGCAGCTCCAGGCGCTTCCTACCCAGGGAAAGGACTTGCCCGCAGAAATAGAAGCCCTGTACCACGCGTCAGGTTCGCCCCAGGAGACAGCGCTGCTATGATCATAACTTGCCATCTCGCAGTGATAAGTAAATGATTTCTTGGGGTTAAACATTTAATGAGACTTTAAGTTTATTATTGTAACAACTTTTACTGGCATCTGGCACGTAACACAGATGCATGAAATTTTGTTTAAGCGTGAGAAACATTAACAAAGCAAATTGCCTTTGCTTGTGTGTGTTTCAGAAGCCCTTATTCCACAGCTGTCTTACATCTTACACTATGTGTATATATACACATACACACACACACATACTATTGCTGTGGTTTGTAAACTCTCTTCATGTCTGCATTCAAATAACAACCTCTGGCCTAACTAGGGGGGAACATTGCCAATGCTTGGAACATCATGAAATGACATGAAATGATCTTCTACAGCAGGAGAGAGGGAAATAAAAAAACAGCCTTGATAACACACTCCCTTAAAAAGCTGCACAATGAATGCAGACCACAAGGACTGCTCTGTTATGAAAAGTATTGTGCACCGTTGTGTACAGGTACAAACCCTTTCAGAGAAGGAAGAGTGCCTTGTGAGCTCTAAGCTTGACATTTTAATAAGGGAAATATCTCATTTTAACTGTGTATAGATTATTTTCCCCTGAGGCCGATACTTATTTTTGGGTTTGTTTTTTTTTTTTTTCATATAAAGGAAACAGGAGAGCTATCAGCAGCTGCAACCAGTGTATATGACATTTTAAGGCAAACTCCTATAGCAGATAGCAGAAATACAGTATTTGCTTAACACTGTATTAATAAACATGTCCTTACTCATATATTCTCTGATAAGGTCTTCAAAGGCATAATGAAATGTGGTGATAGAGTTCATATGGGTAGGAGGTTGGTATAAACTCATGCATATAACTGAAGAAAGATGTACCTTTATAAGAAATGGCCAAACTGCACTGCTCTTGTTCCTGGTGGGAGCAGTGACCTATTTTTACCTGTACTGGCCAGATGGGCTTTACTTCTCCTGTGTAAGCAGGCAGTGTCTCCCCATAGATGTTCTGCCAGTAGGGAAGAGGCAAACCTGCGATGTACCTCTGGTCCCCACCATCAGCCTTCTCTGCCAGGTTTCAGCCTTCATCTCGACCTATGCTGTCCACCCGGCTGTTAACTCTCCTTCTCTTCTCACACTTGCTTCTTCCCATTTCTCTGATTTTCCCTTGCGTATCAAGACTGCAACTCTGCCAAGTCTTTCTGATAGCATCTCCTTGCTGCTGCGTACCGTCACTCTAAGGACTGGTGTTTTCAGGGCCAGTGCAGTCGTTTGTCTGCCCAGTCTCCAGTAAAATCGGTTGCGTTTCCAAAGCTGTGAGGAGACTTTGAAAGTCGTACCTGAGTCTTCAGAGCTAGCTGGGTCACAAGTTGTGCCTGCTGTCAACAGGACAGGATCACAGTGGTTTGTGGTCCTCCTGCTCCTTTCCACCTCATCGCTCAGGCAGGATTTGGATTACCTCTTCATTCACTGCTGAGGAGCAGGAGACCCTTGGAGATAGGACCTAAAGTCCACCTCTAGCAGCGGCCAGTGCCAGTTGCTTCAAAGAACTGACTATTTAGCACAACTGCTACAAGTGCTATGTGGTAATTTGGTCTTCCCAGAGCCCTTCTTCAAGCCTACATCCTGGTTTAAGACTTAAAGCAAAAAGTTCGAGGTATGCCTGTAGGCGTTCTTTTTTTTTTATTAAGTCACTCTGTATCTAGTCATGGTCTCAGACTGAAAAGGGCTTTTGTGTGCATTATCCTGAATACTTCTGCTGTACTTCTGCACCATTTAGGCATCTTACCCAAAAGCTGAGTCTTTCTTCCTGCCTACTCTTCAAATTTTCCTGTTACTTATTTTTTTGTCTGAACTCTGTAACTAGGTATGGTCAAAAAGTAGTGTTGGCAAAAACCTAACCAACCAACCAACACATAGAAGGCTGTCTGTTGAATTCATTTTCAGTGCACACTCTGTCAAAATATCATGCATTGGGTGTTTTGATACAGAGCATGCCTGAAGGAGGCAACGTACGTTATGCTATATTCTATATTTCCGCTTCTGCAGGTTGCATGTTCTGTTTCAGTACAAAGGTGTAGCACAAATGGAAATTCTGTACACACAGAGCTACTGATATTTATCCAGATTTCTGGAAGCTCAAATCTCTCTTAATCCACTGTTTCACTCTGCTCCTGAATGTCAGCTTTTGTTGCATACATCTTTTTTGAGATACATAAAAAACCAAAGCTCATCTTTAATATCAGTATAAGAGACGGATTTTATGTTCTGTAGGTTTCAGTTGCTTACTCAGTTGTTACGCTCAGATATTCAGTGGTAAGCTTTTTATTGTATACTACAAATTCCTTGAAAGTGTTACTGTTTTGTGACCTGGAAGATTTACAAAATACTTTCATGTGACATACATCACACTGGGACATTTCTTGTTGCCCCTGGCATGCAGGATGGGTTATTGTATTGACTTGATTATTGGGCATTTGATAAACCTAATAAAGCACTTCCCAAGATCTGTGGAGCATTAGAAGTAAGTTAATCCTGACATCATGAGATGATAAGACTTTTTTTGAAGAGTGATTCCCTGAAATCAGCCTTCATGCTGGAAATAAGTGAAAGCTAATTAAAAACTACAGTTCTCAAGCAGGGATTACAGAAACCTTGGCCATTTAGCATGAATGACAGTACAGTGAGACATTTCCCCAGCCAGTTTTCACAGCCAGAGCTCTAACTATGAGGCAGGGAGGATGATTTTCTCTTCTAAAGCAGAACATTCCCCTGTGCTGTACTCCTCTTGTCCTCTTGCTGGTTACATTTCTCAAACTATTATGGTACTTCTATTATATTTGTATATTTTGAATTAACATTGAAAGAAGTGGAGAGGGGTGAGAAAACCTGGAATAGAACTTGATATGAATTGACATCTGGAAACTATATTGATTTATATTCATGGAGAAATATAATCTAAATATGAAGAGAAAGGAACTAACAACATGTATAACTGCAAATAGGTTATCATATTATCTTTGCCTTTTACTTCCCGTATTGCTCCTGAAATATGAAGGGCTCTTTTGCATTCCTGGTCTTCTCTTGCTACTTGTTGCTTCTGGTTTTGGATGAAATGATACTGATTTATAGAAATAAATAGAATAAATTAACAAATTAGAAAATAGTGGGTTTTGACTGAAGATGTGTAAGTGCTTGGATATTAGTTAATGAGTTTCATGTGCATATCTAATTGGAGTATTTGGGCATCCATTTTGTAGCACTGAGACTGCAAGCTGTGCTCCAATGGTAAAACAGTGGTAGCACTGGGAACCCCCTTTGGTCTGCTTTGGTTCAAAAGCTCTGGACTTACCGAGCATGAGAGTGTCCATCCTAGTGAAGGACATATCACATACTTCATTCAGCAGCAATGTAATGTCTGGAATGATGATTTTGAGAGATGTTGAGCAACTCCTGTCATTACATTATGGTTAGAGCACTCAGTATTTCCCAGGAATGGCCTCTGGGGACGGAGAGTGAGAGTGAAGATTCCCACCTCTATTTTAGGCAGCATTAGGCAACTAATTGAGTTGTGTTTGAATGAAGTCAGAAGCCTGATTTCCTTACGGAGTGAGTGGAGAAAAATTAGGTGCCTTTGGGGATGTGTCTGAATCAGAATGTCAAAATGCTCCTAGAAGAAACCTATCCTATAGAAAAGGGTCATTATCTGTAAAAGTCAGGCCTCCATTAGGGTTTTTTTGGGTTCCAAGATCTGTTTCAAGTCTCAAAAAACTTCTTCTAGGTAACTTTCCAAAAGTCAAAGAAAAGAAGTTCTAGAAGCAGTATTCAACCTCCATGTTCTAACTCCCAGTGCAAGTGTAAGACACAGAAATGTCTTAATAATAAAAGATTGATCTAAAATACAGAAAAAAAAGATCAGTTTTAGGAAGAGAAATGTTATTTAGCATGCTCTCAGGAGCATGTAGCAGATTTCAGTTGCCACGGCTGTCTTGTGGACGGTCAGCTGTTGTATCTGGGGAAAAAGTGTGGATGTCTCCTGCCAGCACGGAGTGACCGACGCTGCAGAGTTACATGGAGAAACATTAAACCCATGGCAGCCTCTGCTAACTGAGATAGCTGCAGGTGCTGAATTTATTCCAGCAATGGGAAAGTGTAACTTTGAGTAAGTGGATTGTTAATGGCCAGTTCTTTGGCAGCCCAACAATAGCACAATGAGATTAAACAGCTGTAATGATCATTTGTCTGCAAGTATCAGTTTACTTTCCATTAAAAAATATGGTAGCTTTTCAAGCTGAAACATGGATTTTAAACCAACAAGGGGTCTATAGGAAAAAGAGGTTTTGAAGTGGCAAATAACTACTGGCTAACATTTGGACTAGCATTAGGCAGCATATTCTGTTTCTCATTGGGAGACATGGCTCGGCTGGCGAGCTGAGACGCTGTGGGCTATTTTTCCTTTCATTGTAATTTTGTCTCATCTTGGACACAGTCCTCCTAGTAAAGGACTTCATATTTGAACAAATTGCTTCTCAGTCTGAACAGTCCAACACAAAAAAGAAAAAATGACCAGATGCTTGTCTCTTTCCCAGAGGGAAAAGCACAGCGGTCTAACCGTCAAGTTTGACATACCTAATCAGTAGTTCAAGCCCTGGCAGTCATTCAGAGGTAGATAATGCAGACTTGATATTTTGGCTGGGGACTGGATGGTGTAAAGAATTAGGCCCGAGCAAAACAGTTTCCAAAGGGAGCTGACAGAAGATGAAAACAAAATTTGTTCAGTAGCGTAATTTGTTGTCAACATGACTGCTCTGGGTTCACTGGGTGTTGGGACAGGTGTCTTCTGAACCATGACATGAGAAAATCCAGAGGAAGGCAGAAAAGAGGCTTAGCTCGTGAAGCTGGCAGAGGGCAATCTGCTCTGCGGTCACACAGCCCTGCTTTAACCCATACTGAACATTGCGCCTGCCCCAGCCTGGTCAGGCAACGTTTGTGTGAGAGGTGTGAGAGGATCTCAGTAGCTTTGACAGTCTGTAGTCAGTAGCAAGGAGTTTTCCCAAAGTGAGCCATAAGTGACCCTGTGGTCCCCTGCCCAAGGCAGAGGTATGGCTGTAGGTACTCATCACAGGGGCCACCTCTGCCTGTGGGTAGCTAATATCCCTTTGATCCCATAATTACATATTATGAGTGCTGTCACTTTTCCTGCTGATTTCTGCAGGGATGGGTTCAAGGCCAAAGATACGCAGCAAAGAGAAAAACTGGGCATGTGGCTTTACTTCCATTACTGGCAACATCTTGGGATCATTGATAACGCTAACACAGGATTCAAATTCATAGCTACGGTAAAGATTTAGGCTCTTCTACAGGTCGGGTGCAAGAGGAGAGCATGATTGTGCAGCCTTGCTCACAGATTAGATGCTGTCTGATGGACAGGTGTGCCCTGAGGTGTCAAAATCAGTCGCTGCCCCAAGCAAAGGGACTAGAGGGACACATATACAAGAGTATTGGGTCTGTCACAATTTAGCAGTAAGGTGTTGCCAATTATGAATTCAGCTGGATCTTATGGAAATCTCTCCCATATCTGATTTATAAGAGTTGCAGGCACTTCCTTACAAAATTCCTGGCATTTAAATTTAGAGGTCATAAATTATTTTCTTATCATTTAATATTAGCTATAAAATATCCATATTTTAATATATTAGTGTAATCTAAGTGTTATTAGCTGTAATCTTCCGAGACCTGCTATCGACTGAGAGTCTGATTTAGCAAAGCTTTTCTTTCAGCTCTTGCTTCCTTTTGCTCTTGCGACTAATCTGTTGACATCAGTGGGGCTTGTCTGATTGTTCATGCACTTAAAATCAGACACGTCCCTGAGAGTCTTTTGGCAATCTGTCTACGAATAACTTCTGTGCCCTGCTAGTTGTATAAAAATGGGTTTGTTTGCAAACAGAGGGGTCATCTGGCTGAGGATGAGGGTCAACAGAAAGGAAGGATGAGGCTCTTCCAGAGTTTGGATCACCTGATTTTAAAGGAGATGTCTAAGTGATGCATTGAAAATGTGTTTTTTCACCCTATGGACTGTAATGAAGAACCTCAGATGATTAGGTCAGGTGGAGACATCTTCATTTTACATGCCAAAAATTTAAGGCAAAAGAACACGCCAGGATTGTGCCAGTACGTGGGGAATCTAGCTTTTGCTGTCAGCACTGTCACTTATTTCCCAGGGCAGTTTAGGACAATGGATTCGTGATGCTAGGGTTCCTCCAGCACCTTCTCTGGGGAGCAGCAGCATTTGCTGAGGATGAGGATACAGTGATCAGGATTTGCTCTGAACTCTAAAAAACTCAGAACTTGAAATCCATGGAGGGGATGCACAGGTTCCTGAAGGGAAATCAGTGCTTGCAGGGAGAGGTGCCGGTGGTGGGTAGGACTCGCTAGGGCTATAGGAGTCTGTCTGGAGGACAGAGTTGGTAAGAGGAGACACTGTGGCTCAGAGAGCTTTGCTCTCGGGAGGGCAGAGTACAGAAAGGGCACCTGGAACCCAGAAAATACACTGAATTGGTTCTTGAGCGCTGTCATAAAATGAGTGTAGTTTCCAAAATCATTAAAAATGAAGCAAATTCACTCTTCAACCTAACTCTGACAGGCAGCTTCCCCACGTAAGCATGAGGATTTCTGAAAGGGCATGCTCTAATTTCAGTAAACTATGGGGGCATGAGGCAGTGTGTTGGGCACAGGTAGACTTCAAGATAACCTTCAGGAAAATGCAGAGAAAGAAGCTGTGCCTTTTGCAGAGGGAGGCATGAATTGCTGAATTTTTGTAGCATGTGCTGGCACAAGGTACTCTGGACTTTGCCCTCACTCTCTTTAGGGAAAACAAATCTTTCCAGGAGACTTCAAAACTGCTTTAGGAGAAGAAACATCTTGGCAATCCATCAGAGAACATAATGCACCGGAGGCACCTGAACATCTGATGGTAAGTCACTGAGAATTTCACAGCTACATTTTACTCTGAAAGAAGGTCACTTTCATAAATTTATAAGGCTGAGCTGACTCCCATATGGCTTGATGTCCAGAAAAGTTCACAGTTCATCCAGCTGGGACAGGACCAGTACCCACTTGCCTAAGAACAGAAAAGTTGGCAGTTTTTGTTTGTGATCCTTTAGAGAAATGCCACTTGTACCTTCATGTAATTTCCGGGAAGGAAACTTTTCCTAAGAAAATGCCCATCTGGAATTACATCAGTGAAAATGGAGGATTGCTGACCTTGAGAAGAGCAGCATGTGAGCGAATGTTGCTGAGACATCTCTCACTGCTTGTGCTTGATAACTTTGAGAGGATCTCAGCTGCTGAAGTCCAGGATCATCAAAGGAGGAATGACTGGCATCTTTAAAAGTTTGGATATTGCAGCAGACAAACCATTTAATCCTATTTATTACAGCAGATTTACTGTCCTTTGTTCAAGTGACAAAGTTGTTGTGGGAGGAGAGGGGGAGAACTAATTTATTTTGATGAAATAAGGGAGATAACAGGAAGGTCCAAAATACAGCTGCATCCCTATAACCTGAAAAGTGAACTCCAGGAGAAGTGTGGCTGGTATTCACATATTATGGTATCCTCTCTGCCGTTCCTGGCAGCGCAGCAGTTGCCAAGCCTGTGGGATAGATCTGCAACTACCCCTTGCTAGGTGAGGTTCCCTGTAAAGTCGGAGCTTGGGCTGAGGGTGCACGTGATCTGCGAAGGGCTGTCTGGACCAGCGTGGATGTACGATACATGCAAGTGGTCACCTTGTCCCAGAGGTGAGAACCAGGGATGGTGCCTGACTGACCGTGCTCAGCCGCAGGGAATTTAAAAGCACAGAGGATGTGTGCTTGTGGGAGGGCCCGGCGACTGGCAGCAGCCTGGTGGATGGCCACCTTTACCTGTGATGATGTGACAGTTTTATTGCTCAGGATGGAATTCAGCTTAAGTGCTGCACGGACACATATTTAGAAGATGCTTGGTGGACAGAAGAATGCGAACCAATACAAGGACTCTGCAGAAGAGAAACAACATTTAGATATACCAGCTTGACTTACAAGTGGCAAAACAGGAACAGCGATTAAACTCTAATCACAGGAAAACTAGAACTTATCATACAGCGTTAGAGCTAGATTTCTCGAGGCGGCAAATCCAATACTCTGCTTTAGAGGAGGGTGAAGCCACAGATGCACTGCTTCCTTCAAAAAAAGTGCTGAGGCAATTGAAGTAGTTGCTTGTCTTGCCAAAGCAAAAAGCATTCTCTCTTTTGCACGAAAACTAAAGACTCTTACTTTATCTCATCTGTCTAATAAGCTCATTAATTGTAAGCCATTTAGTTAATTTAAGGTTCTTTGTAAGAGGGACTAAATTCTGCTCTGATGTATGTTGCTGTACTTCTGGAGTAACATCAATGTGGCTGTTATTGTGGCTACTTAATGATTATGTTAAGAAAACTGCAAGCTAAACAAAAAGAACAAAGAAATTAAGTTAATTATAACAAAAAATTATAAACTCTACAAAATGCATTAGGGGGCACTTCATAATGGAAAGATGCCACAGACATGGAAGAACGTACACAGGACGTTTTGATCTTTAAATGCATTCCTACAGCACCCGGTAGGAGAAGGTATGCTTGGCAGCAGGTGGAGATGGCAGCTTGCACGTGCAGTGGCTGGGGCACGGGTAGGAGGAGGGTCACCGTGCGAAGACTGGAGAGCCAGGTAGGAATGAAGTCCTGGGATGGGTGGGAGCCCACATCAGGGAGAGCAGCACGTTGAGGGTTGGTGGGAAGAAGAACAGGTAGGAAAGGAGAAAACTTCCCTGCAGCTTCGTTTGACTTGCACCAATTTTCTAATTATGTTTAAAAGGCACTTAAGTAAGTGTGATGAAATTATGTGTTCTGATCTACTGCATAGTTGGATGAATTCATAAAGGTGTATAAAATATTCCTTGTAACAAATGAAAGGGGAGTGGTAATTCTGGAGAACAAAATTACATGAGAAGGAGGTAATTGCACATAATCTTACAGTGGATAATAGTACCTTAAACATTACATATTGGGATGTAAAAGTCGGTAAAAGAAATGTTCAAGTTTTTGAACAGGTCTCTTGAGGTGGAAGGAACCAGATCCTAGAAAAAGTGGTAATGTGTTGCAGAGTGAACTCTGCAGTCTTCTGCCTTGAATAGTCCATTGAGCACTGCACATCGTGGTGGTTAGAGAAGGAAAAGCCTACTTGTTCATTCCGGGTGAGATGTACAAAGGAAATCATACGTGATGGAAAGCATCACTGTGGAGCTGAACTCCTATGGCCCTGGGGCAGACTCCATGGTGCGATCAGAGTATCAGCTGTTGCCAGTGACTAGCGGATATGAGATTTTAATTTCGTGGACAGGAATGGAAATCTCCTCCAGCCTCGTGAGTGCTTTTAACCCCTCACCTTCAAGGTCACACTCGCTCTTATAAGTTCTCAGCCCGTGAATCTCCAGGTTTTTTCTGGCATAGTAGAAGGGATGGGTTTTGGCTGAGGAAGGCAGCAGGTTTTACTGGAGACTATGTATGTGCAAAAAAGCCTGTTGGCAATAAGCCTAAAAGTAAACCCAGGGCTGATTTTTAATCTCCATTGCAGGATCTACTGCAGTTTTTAGGATCTGGATCTGACTTGAAGACCCTTCCCAGGTCTTGGCTCTGGGACTTTTCCATAGCCTAAGGGAAGAGGGCAGCTGAGCAACACAGGCAGTTGTCGCCCGTCTTGCCGCAGCAGGATGCAGTGACTGACGGGGCAGTTGTTTCTCCTAAGACCCAGATTTGGCTTTATGGGTCTCTGTACCCCTTTACTTCCAAAAAGACCAGCGATGCTTGCTTCCACTGATGTGGAGCCCATTTGTTTTAAGGCACACACAGCAGCCTTTTATCCCTCAGGATCTGCATTCAGATTGAAAGCAAAAGATGAGTTTAGTGGTGAAAACCTGCTCACCCATTTCTGAAGCTCATAAACCTCCAGTGCACAGCCCAGCACAGTTGGCAGTCTGTTCCTGAAGAAGCTCAAGGCAAAAAAAAGAGAGATCACATGTCAGCAAGCACAGCGCTTGCCTATTTTCTGCTTGGTTCACATCAGCTCTGTTTGTCCTCCACTAACATTCGCTCAGAAGTTGGAAAAAGTACATAATTGCCATATAACTCTGCTGGACAACTTGGGAGAGTACAGCTGCTTCTAATATTCTGTCTTTGCTCATTGTTTACTTTCACATGCAATTCAGCAAGACTGACTATGTTTTCACTACTAGAAGACAAGCAAAAGTTAAATAGAAAACCAAGATACGGAACCTGCAAACTGCAATGCAAAAACTCCCAGTGACATCTTGAACCAGCTGGGCTGCGATGGCATGGTTGTACCAACAGTCCTGTTTTCTCTGTAGCCTTAGGCTGACCAATCCAAATTTTACATGTCTTTTTTATAAATTAGAACATTTGCTTGCTTCATCCTTCATCCACATTTTGCTCTTCAGGTTTCACATAGCACAAAGAGTCATGTGCTGGGTGATAGATTCCGGTCCTGCTTGTGGTATTCTTGGTCACATAGCCTTGCACCTGCAGATGTTATCGTGCTGTTTCTTAGGGAGAGGTCTGCTCCCCAAAGGACTGGTAGAATCTCAGAGAGAAACTCCCATCTCAATGTAGTTACAAGTTGTAAATAAGATTATCACCATATGTTGCTCTGTGTGTTCAAATAGAAAGGGTCTTGGCCACATACTGGCAGAAGTCTTGGTTGTATTTAAAACAGAAACCTGCATTTGCTCAGCTTGCTATTTCCTTGGAGCCAAATCCATATTTAGAGTTAAGGCTTTTTTGTATTTGTAAAAATAGGCTTTGCAGGATGAAAAGTGTTTCTGCTACATGAGCAGACACTCAAGGAAAGGCTGACTTTGGAAGGGCAGTTTTTAGAAACAGGTTGTGAAGAGCCACTTGGAGCTCACGCTGAGAACAATGGTGGTGTGTAGCACCACAGAACTACGGACTTGCGTGTTGGAACATGCCAGGAAAGCAGAAGGGAGAAAACCCATCCCCAACTACAAATGCCTGCTACACATAGTCCTTTCCCTTTCAATAAGGGCTGCTCTCTTATAGCCGTCATGATAATGGACCAGGTGCAACTTCTCGTGCGGTTATCTCACATTGCAGAATACTTATTGAGAATAGAAGATGGAGCAAGACTGTTCAGAGAGAATCCCTTTGTGCATCTGTGGAAGTCCAGAGCTCGGAGGTGTCCGACCACCAGTAAGAAAGTCAGCATTGCGAGAGCTGTGTTGAACACTCGGGCTATAATTTCGGTGCACATGCAGAAGGAGTGATGGTGCTACTGAAAACAGAGATAAGGCAGGTCACAGATGAATTGAGGAAAAAGAGAAGACCAAAATATGAGGAAAACCAGAGAAGAGCAGAAGCAAGTTGCAGACAAACAGCAACAAGCGCCGGAAATAGTCTTTGCAGAAAGGGATGTCTCGCAAAGCCAGAGCAGAGGATTTGGTGTGTGAAAGCTCCTGGGGACGGCAACGGGAGTGCCCTTGAGAGCAGGGGATGGTGAAGGTGGTGGAGCAAGGTCAGTCCGTTGTGAGGAGTAGGGTGGCAGGGTGCCTTCCCCAGGGCCCTTGCCTTGAAGTCTGGGTAATTTCTAGAGAGAAATGCCCCACGTGCAGCAGTCTACAGGCAGGTAATGAAGGCATTTCTAGAAGACTTGTGCCTGACCGGTGGAAATTACCTCAGTCAATTAGTTGTCTGAGCTCCTCAGCTTTCATTTCCTACCCAACATGTGCTTTTTCCAGCAGCCAAAAAGTTATTGAACTGCGTGTGGCAGCTTGGTATGTTCGGCTTCCAGGAAGAGCGGGTGGAGAGCGGCCAAGTAAGCTGTACAAGGTTGGGGTTCCTCGGCTGCTGGCAATGCTTTTGCTGCTGTGGAGACCACAGTTTGACCTAAGGCATGACACGCTCTAATTAAGCCAAAGCAACGATTGCAGGCAGAGCATATTGGTTTGCTGATTATTTTAAGTTATTCTTGCATAAAGTCATGCTGAAAGTCAGAATCCCAGAAGAAAAACATCCGAGCTGCAGACTTCTTCTTGGGATTTGAATCCCGTTTCCCCTGAGGTGCGCTTTATGTAAATGTTGGAGCTGTTGATTCTCACTCATCCACAATTCACGCTCAAGAGAAGACACAGCCAGTGCCACCACCATGGCTACGCGCTCTTTCTCTGGCAGGAGAAGGGAGCCTGGCCGCGGCCCGGGATGATGAAATGCCCTCCATCCCGCCTTCACGCACAAGCACGTCCAGCGATGCCGCAGCACGCTCTCAACCCTGACAGCCGGCGACTGGGGCTGCTGCGGGGCTGCACGGGGTCTCAGCACCCGACTCCCGAGCGTTCAGCACTTGTGAACTGCGACAGGTTATCCTGAAACAGCCCGAGAGCTCCTAAACGGCAATTTACCCTCTTAGATCCGGCTCACTCGCTGCCGGCTTGTAATTGGAAGTGCTCAATCCTTTTTTCTTAGCGTTTCACCCCAAATTATGGATTTTCTGGGTTACATCATGTGTATCCAGCGCTGTGTTTTGGCTGCCATTCAGCCACCCCCTAAGGTTAAATACAGGTGCTCCGGACCCCACGTCCTGAGCCCTGGTATTTGTTGCTTTGGAAGCGTTGGTGCCGATGCTGAGCCGCGGGATCTTCTCAGGGCTGACTTGTGTGGTCCGAGCCTACGGTCTCTTGGTTTTTGCTTTCTGACTCTCTCCTCTTTAGATAAGTTGTTTTTCTCTCAAGTCCAAAATGAGATGTCTGGGGGAGTCCCGTCTTCCTCGCTCAGAACAGTTCTCTGTGCTGGGAGAACCGTGCGGGTTTCTTTCCCCCGAGCGTTCGCGCTCTCCTGCGGAAGAGCTGTGAGAACCCAGCTGCCGTGGCTGGAGCTGTTCGGAGGAAGCCGAGGACATCCCACGGGAGAGAAGCAGAAAAGGCTGGGGAGAAAAAAAAAAAAAAAAAAAAAAGCAAGGCGAGAATCAGAATTCCCAGCTTCTCGGTACGGGCGTAACCGAGGCAGACGCGGGACCGGGGGGCAGAGGCCGCCGGCCGTTCCCCGAGCGGCCCCCAGAGGGCGCCGCCGCTCCCCGGCGGGGGCGCTGCCGCCGCCGCGGCCGCCGGTGCTGCCTCAGCGCGGCCCGGCCCGTCCTCCCGCCGCCGCCGCCGCCGCCGCTCCCGCCCGCCGCCGCCTCCCGCCGCCCCCCCGCCCCTATGGCCGCCGCGGCTGCACGTCCGGGCTCGCAAGGCTGCGGGCGGCAGCGGCCGTAACAAGTGAGACGACGCCGCCGCAGCCCCTTTTCCGCCGGCGGCTGCTTGCGGCGTTGCCCCGCGCCTGCCGGCAAAGGAGGCAGAGCCGCACGCTCCCCGCGTTGCACCGCTCCCGGTTTTTTTTTTGGTTTTGGGTTTTTTTTTGGTTTTTTTTTTTTTTTTCCTACGCGTGCACCGGGGCTTCCCCCCCTCACCCCCCTAATTTTTATTGTTTGTTTATTTATTTATTTCTTTTTTTTTTTTTTTACTTTGCACCGCGTTGGACATGGAGCCGCCGCGACTCTTTTGATGCACGCCGGACGGCTTTTTTTTTTTTTTTTTTTTTTTTTTTTTTTTTTTTTTTTTTTTTTTGGGGCAGGATTTTCCTCTGTATGGTTTTCCAGCGGTGGGAGGACCCTTCCCCATCCTTCCCCGTCTCCTTGAGTTAGTTCCCTGCACGCTCGGGAGCCTCGGAGCCTCCTGGACTGAATGCAACTTTTTTTCCTCCCTCCGCACCCCTTCCCCCTTGGCTGATCCCTGTCAGCAGGGACCGAAAAAAAAGCCCCGGCGAGGAGGAGGCAGAAGGGGCTGTGCGTGCATGTGTGGTTGCTGCTGGTGCCCGGCACCCGAATCCGTAGGTGTGTGTTGAAATATGGAGAATAGTCTTGGATGTGTTTGGGTACCAAAGCTGGCTTTTCTCCTCTTCGGGTTTACGCTGGCGAGTCTGCATCCTCGAGTCTCCGGTAAGTCAGCTCTGCCTTATTTCCCTTTGCGCTCCGGGGCGAGGGTGATTTTTCTCCGCATCCCAAAGCAATGTGCCCCTTTCTCTTGTGCTAATGGACTTTTCTCACCCTCTGAAAGCACGATTTGGTTTTTCGGGGGGTTTTGTTGTCGGTGGTGCTCGCCAGCGTGAGCTTTTGCATCACTTCCCACAGATGGGAAGGGGGAAGCGGGGTTAGAAGCGCCTTGCGCAGCCTTGGAGAGAAAGGGCAGCAGTGGAAAGGAGGAAATCCGTGGAAAATAAAGGAGAAATGTGGCAGGAGGTGGCATAATAGGTGTGTAAGCGTGTGTGCCGTGGCAGCGGTAGGGTTAGTTCCCCTTCTCTTTTGCACCTGATCCCGCTTGCGATTGGATATATTCGCCTATAGCTTTTGGGGTCTGTGTGCTGAAGCCGAGGGAAGGGGTTGCCTTCACTGGGTAAAGGAATAAAAGCAGCAGATGAGTTAGCAAGGCAGAAAACGCGGTTATCTGCAAAGCCTCTTCCAACTCTATTAGGCTGCGATTCTTTGGGGCTGCACCTCTCTCACCGCACTTGGCAGGCACGTTTTCTAATTAAAAATGGCAAAGCCAGTTGTGTGTGGAACCGGGGTAGGGGAGGAACGGAGGGGACTGACACAGCGATGCTCCGGGGCTACTTGTGCGGGAGGTAGAGAAGGGCTCGGCGGTACACAGATCTCTTATTCAAAAAGAAAGAAAAGAGAAATGGGAGCGTGAGCCAAGAAGTGTTAGGAACTAAGAAAGTGCAGCTTTGATTTGCAGCAGGCTCGGGGTGTGAGTGCATGGTGGAGGGAGATGCGTGCAAGGAAATAGTATTCTCTAGTGCTCATTTAATTTTCTCCAAAAGGAAAGGAGGAACACTTCAGTAGCAGAAACCTTGGGAAGGGGGAGTCTGGAAAATACAAAAAGGGATCTGAGCACACGTCTGTGCACACTGCTTTCGCAGCACCAACGGAGGAACAATGGGAACCAACTCCCCACACCACGCACACCAGCACTAAAGCAGGTTTTTGTGATGGGGAAAGTGCTGCATATGAAGCATTTTGCGAAAAGATCCTCAGTGTCTTCTGGCAAAGCTCAGGTTATATCAGCTGTATGCAAATGGCAATCGCCCACGGAGGTGGTGCTTCCTTTAGACAAACGGGGGTATCTTTTGATTGTCCTGATTTTGGGGAGTTAGCAAGTAAACTGGAAGATGCTTCTCTGCCAAACCAGGAGGTTTATTTTGCATGCGTGTGTATGCGCGTTTGTGCATGTGTGTCCCCAGCATTGTCCTCTGCAATTACTTGCGTGGAAGGTGGGACCCGGGCAGTGGGAGCAGGATAATGAATAGGTGTCTCTCTTGCCTTTCCATCTTAAAGGCTGGGAGACATGGCAGTGATCCTCCTTCATGAAAGATGATTGACTCGCAGGCTGCTTTGCTGCCAAAGGAGGGGATGGAGCGAGAGCCTCTGTGCGTGAGCGCCTGAGGAGCAAAGGAAACTGTGTGCTGTGTCAGGGGCCAAACGTGCTGCAAACCCACTGCTCCCACAGCATCGGTATTGTTTTGTGGTACACGGAAGAAACAGGCTGTTTTCCAGCAGCCCGTGTTGGCTGTGTGTTTCACGCCCCGTCTACGATACACAGGTGTTTAGCGCACTGATTTTGAAGGTGGCATCTTTGCGTTGCCCCCAATTCCTTCCGCTGCGCTTCACAAGCTGCAAATGGGCAAAGTTTTCCCAGCGTCGCAGCCCCGGGGGCAGTCGTGAGTTTGTGCTTTCCTGAGCACCCCTGTCGCCATCCCAAGTCAGCCGACAAAACCGAATAAAGCGGGTCTTGCCCCTTTCGGGTAAGGCTGCAGCCTCTGCTCGCTCACCGTGGCTTTTCCACTCCACCCGCGAGCTGGCGCGCTGTGGGCAGGAGGTGCAGGCAGGAGGTACGGGCAGCACGCTGTGCCTGGCACGGTCCCCGCGCAGCAGGGCACGGGCGGGCGGCGAGCACTGCTAACAAAGGGCTCCTGGAGATGCTGCACAATGGGGCCGGCTCCTCTCTTGCTCCCTGCCCAAAGCCCAGAGCTGCCGTGGGCGTGCAGGGGTGCGTTCAAAACTTTGGTACCAAAGGGCAGCGGCGCATCCATGTGTGGGCAGGGACACGCTGCTTCTGCGCAGGAGTCAAGTCCCGCGCCTGTCGTTTGCCATTGTGTGTGAGGGGCAAAATGTTTTGGGGGATGAGATGAAAAGTAAAGCGCAGCATCAGACTCTTCCTGGTTAAAAATGTGCAAAAGTGGACGGAAGAACAGATGATGGGCAGCGTTTGCCATTTTGGAAAGAGACCGTGGAAAACGTGTTCCTGATAAAGGCAGATGTAAATTACGTAGCGTTTGGTCGTTATGGTGCTGTATGGCTTGTTCTTTGCATGTATTAAAGTAATCACAAAATACCTTCCCTTTTTTTTTAATCTGTAGGTGGGAATTTAACTCAATCTCAAAGGTTTTTTGTGAATGGCTTCTGTGTTTGGTGTCTTTGACTCCCACTAGATCTTGGTGAGAAATTTAGTGTTAGTGCAGCATGTCAGAGCCCAGCGATGTCTGGGTACTATGGCAATCACTTCTGTGAGTGGTGCAGTATAAATCACCAGTGACCTGTCACAGCATCCATTTCACATGCGCTGCAGTTGCCCTCTGTGTTATGAGCCTTGTGAGCCACCACATGTATTATAGGAGTGGGGTAACCTCCGTGCATTCGCAAGAGTATTTTTAAAAATGGAAATGAGCTTGGTTGAGGATGAGCAATTTACATTTGAGTAGTTTTCTTCTTCCTATAGTTTGTTGAATATTTTTGTATTCAGGTCTTCCTGTTTTAGGTCTTTTTGTCCTCACTTCCCCCTTCTCCACGTCCATATGGATACAGGACCAGTGCTGGCTTCGGATATACAGTCTGGAATGTTTGTTTTCAATGAAATTATGCCAAGTGTAATGATGACCAGATTTCACACTCGGTTCATTTATTCTTGACTGCTACTCCCTTGTCCTTCCTAACACAAAACTTAGTGTGAAAGATCTATTCCAGGGCCCAAGACATGAGAGTGCCGTCACGATATTCTCCTTGTGTTTCTCTTGTTTGTCTGAACCCATCTTTGCCTGTTTTACGCTGGGGGACAGTAAGGTCTTTGGGGCAGGACTGTAAGGGCTTTGCTGTGCAGTTTCACAGCAGGATCGTGGTCCGCAGGGAGGGCTTCCAGGATCAAAATGATTAATAAAAACATCTACGCTTGTCAAACTTAGAGAAGAAAATCTGTAGGACTGCTTGTTCCAGATGCAACTTGCAATCCAGGTGAGTTTGTCATGTCATCCGACCGAGCTTAATTTCAGAGCTAGTGCACTGACCTGGCTGTTTGCATTTTCCTGGAGCAGCCTGGATGGAGATGGAGGAGCAAGTGCTGCCTTCTCTCAGCCCAGCCAGGTTTTCACACTGCTGCCAGGGAAGCAGAGCGCCTTGTTTTGCATCCCCGTCCTGTCTCACGTTTTGACTGGCAAAAGACTGGTGCTGTATGTGGGCTGGTATTTCCCAGTAGGCTGTTGTTTAACACCATCCTGCAATAATCTGGGTTCTGCCTGAGCTTGGTCCCTGAAGCGTGTGTTGCATGTGACGCCTGGGTTGGCCTCTTCTAATGGGAGACTGCTGTCAATCCGGTTACATGACAGCTAAAATAACTCTTTCAGAGTCATTCATCAGATGCTCAGCGCACGGATTTTCCACCAGATGTCCTTTAGAGGGCCAGTACTGATTTTTTAAGTGTTATTTTTATGAGATAAAATAATGCTACAGAGTTGAGTGTTTCCAATGCGCCTGCTTGCATGGCATGTCCAGCTGCAAGGACAAAACTCTGCAATGGGTTTGCATCTCCATTTTTCGTCGAAAAGGTTGTTGCAGAGACTTCAGCAAATGTGCTAATGTGAGTAAGCTGTGAAAGAAGTTTGCCCTTTCCTGGTATTTTAACATCTTGCCAGACTAAAGCTCGCCTCTCTGGTTCCCTTCTATGCTAGCCTAAGAGAAGGCTTAGCTGTGCCACTATGCAGGTGTAGGGACACTCAGACCCGAAGGCTACACACGAGCCAACAGGTAGGTTCTCACCTCAGGTTTGCTGTTGCACATCCCTTGATTGATGCAATTCACAGAAGTTAGTCACTCTGTGCATTGAACAAAGCGGTTGTGAAAGAAGCTGACGCTCAAAGAAGGGACCACGTTTTTACATGCTTAATTTTCCTTTCTGCTGAGATGCAGATCTGTAACAGCGTGAGTCAGTGCAGCCAGTCTCTTTATTGTAATACAAATAGATGGAAATTTCTTAAAATGTTGGCCTTGCCTGAATAAAAAGTATACTGATAAATTCCACTGAGGCTTTCATGATTAATTAACTGAAGGCAAAAAAAATCACTTGCTCTGTTAAAATTATCCCTTGGGTGAAACATTGACCTAAATTTTTGTATTTCCATTGGAATCCAAAGTAAACACGCTGGCCCTGTCCTCGTTTTCATTAGATCCCTCTTACCGCAGCCACGGTGCCCTGGGCTGGACGGAGGTGCTCCTGCCCGGGAGCGAGGGCATCGGCTCGGGAGGCAGCACCCGGGTCTGCAGGGTGCAGAGCAATCCCCGCTGCTCTGGAAGGCATCCGCCACCAGGTGCTGCTTGCTATTCCCCAAGTCTCTGAACACCCTTACTTTTAATTTGCCCAAGTGAATTCCTTTCTCCATGCCGGCCTTAAAATTCATCTGCCAAAAAATAGGTACCACGGCGTTCCTGGTCAGAACTGTGAGGTTGTGCCCCAGGCAGAGCTGGCCTCAGGTGGTTTGCAGGGAACTGCCTTCAGTACCCGTGTTTATGCCATTTTCTGTCTGGCTCCCTGGTGAATGTTTCTGATGCTCGCTTTCAGGAATTTCTTCTCAAATGTTTGTTGTGGGGATGGCTTAAATTGTTACTGGTTCTGGTCCTTGGGAAATAAATCTACTTCACGTGTCCATTACTTATCTCCTCCTCCCCATCCCCTTCTATAAACTTCACAGTCTCTTTGACCACTTCTGCTGTTGAAAAGCAACAGTGGTCTCCTCTGCAAGATAAAGGATGCTCGATGCTGGGGAATCTTTTTTTTAATACTGGTGGAGAGCCTCGGGCGTTTGAGATCTGCTCCTTTGGGTCTTCTGCACAGCCTCCTGTGAGGAAAACTTATCAAACTATGGAAAGCGGTGACTGAAAGTGAAGTGTATCTCCTGATTTCTGACAGTAAATTCACTGGCAAAATAGAGTATATTATTCCTGAAAGATAACACATCAGATAATTGTAAACCTAGCAGAATTGTTTCTTTCTGACAACGTTTCTCAATTTCAGCTTTGATGTGAAAGGCTACAGCTAAATTGGGCTAATGACAGAACATCTTGCTCGAGAGTTTGGAGATGTCTGCACTATAAAGGAAACTGAATTCTCAGAGAGGCACGATAAATGCACAGTTAAATGTCTCAATTTCTGTCTCAGTTGATGGCAGTCATTTGTCGATGGTAATGCCAATATGTGCTGTAATTTTATAAATGCTCCAAAGTATTCAAAATACATTGAAAACTACTCTAAATTGCTGCCTGAAGTTTCAGCAAAATACTGGTTGTCAAACAGGGAAGCTGAAGGAATAGTATCTCCTTGGAAATCACGTTACTGGCCTGAAAACTGGGTATCTCTTGCCCTGCGAAGTAGAGTTTAAAGTAGGGAGGCTACTGATGTTTTGGTGATTTCGTTTACTTTTATGGTGCTTTATGAACAATCGGATTCACTGAATTGAAAATGTGCACCCAGCCCATGGTCACACTTTCCTGGGCCGGAGGGCTCACAAGGTGCCTCCCCTCCCAGCTTGGAAGCAGAACGTGAACAACCACCAGCTTTGTCATTTCCAAAGCTTTGATACCAATTTCCACCTGTTTTGGGAAACAGGTCTGGACCAGCTGAGAAGTTTGACTCATTGAAACAAATACTGTTGTTCTCCTCTGGGGTCTTACAGCAAGAACAAAGGGTGACAAAAATAGATAAAGTGTAAAGATACTGGAAATTATACAGAAAAGCTCCTATTCTGTGCACATAGCTTCCTGGACAATGAAACACCCCCAACTACCAGTGCAGGTGTTTATGACAACGTTTTAGTTGGAGAGGGTAGGGTAGTTGGGCGCTTACTGTGACACTGTGTTACGAAATGCAGAATTTATCCAAATCACGGAGGTGGTGCTTGCACGATATGGACATACCGTGGGATGAGGATGTACCGTGGGAGTTGAGGCTGCTTGTTGGGGAGTGGATGGAGAGCTTTATAAATTGCAGGGTTATGACTCTTTTGAGAGGCTCTGTAGATTAGCTGAGCTAAGGTCAGCTCTTCAATCACCAGAAGAGCTCCACAATGAATGACAGTCTCCTAGTTCATATTTTTATCATTTATATATAATAATAGTTTCACAACCTGGTGTCTACGTTCTGTATACCCTGTCAGTCAATGGGGGATTCAGGTGTGCTGACAGGGACTGTGTCTTGCACAGGTGAGGAGCTGCATTTCTCTATTTCCACATTGCCTTTGCTTATTACTTTCCCTTTTTTCTCTTCAGTATCATAGCTCCGTTCTTGTCTCCTATTTCTCAAGTTTTTGTTTACTCCCACCGCATACCTTCCGCCGTCTCCACAGTTGCCTGATGCTCTATCAAATCTCGGTGCAGCACTGCAAGTACAGGCTGGTTTAGTAGAAGTAGCAGCAAGGTTACTCTTGGATATGGGTAGCTTCTACAACGAAAGATTAAGAAAATAGAGAGATAATTGGTCTAAAGCTAACTATTATTTTAGTTCCCTGCTTGCTCTGGGGTACACTCAGTAGAGAGAGATTGTCATAAAAAATAGCGGCACAATGTTTGTATTCTCTGCCTGGCTGGTCACAGATGTGAGTCTCAAGGCAAAGCAGCTAAGGAGAAGTCCTCACTTGAGCCCTGTATATGATACACTTGTGCATGTACTTGAGATCTTGTGGCCAGGATGGGAACAGATAATGTCACTACAAGAGGAATCATTTGCTCATTTAGTCTGTTCTGCGTATGGACAATCCATGTAACTTCACCTATTTACCTTGCAGCGCTGTGATGGGCTGGAGAATGTTCTCTCTTGGCATAGCTAATTGCGTGCACTGGGTTGCTGTTGGCTTGCTTGTTTTTCCTTTGTTTCTCATTTGAATTTGCTTGGCTCCAGTTTCTTGCCACTGGTTCTTGCTGTGCCTTTCCTTCCCCACTAAATTAACAGTGAATTCTCCCTGAGAAGGTATGAAGTACAGTGAAGGCACATCTTCATATCCTTTCTGACAAGCTAAACAGATTGGTGCTGGATGGATGCTCCGGTGCTGCCCTGAAGGGCCAGGCAGCCTGATCTGCCTGTGCTGCTGCCCGTGCAGCCGAAGCCTGCGCCCGTCCCTGGCCCATCCCACGCCGATAGCTGTGCTGCTGGCAGGAGCAATCCCGGTGAGCCAGAGGCGGTTGCTGTTGGCATAGCTGAACACTGACCTCATAAATATTTTTTTTAGAAGCTTAGTCCAGGTTCCTCGTCCCTTTTTCTTGGAGTGTATTTTGAGGAGGAACATAGAAGTGCCCAGCAGCCAAATCTGGTTCAGCGAATTTGAGAAATCTTGGTTCAAAAAGTGTCCAGAGGCTCATGCCTATGTTAGCGGTGTGACCTACAGCTAAACTGGTGGGCATTTCTGTCTGGCTGTCAAGCTCTGAGAGCAGTAATTAGACAAAACATGACAGCTCTGGACAAGGTCAATTGATATAATTGCATAAAGTGTTTCTTTCTAAAGGCAGGACTCTCCAAAGTGTTGCAATTAAAAGCTAAAGGTTGCTTCCCTAGGAGTGCTGTTGACTTATGAGCCACGAGTGGGGTATCTTGGGGCTGACAGCAGGTACCGAGCAGAGTTGGGTGCTTCATCCTTAGCCCACAGCTACCCAAAAGGGCTCGTTCGGTGCAGAGTTCATGCATGAACCCCCTTTCCCCCGAGTCTCTCTCTGACGCTCTTCCTCTCACTAGCCGAAGACTAAAAAGCGTTTTAAAAGCATTCTTTGGAGTTTCTATCCACAATATTCATTCTTTGTTTCTTCTTAGAAGCATCAGGGGAAGAAGACAGATATTTCAAAAGGCTCTGAGGGGTCTTTGTCCGTATTCCCTTCCTTTTTTTTTTCCCTTCTCTGCCTTCTGATGATCAGAAGAAGAGGAAAAAACCCCTTGAAACTTTCCCTCTCCTTTTCCCTGGTGCTGAAGACACTCAACAGACTGCGGTCATGGTGAGACCCAAATGCACCAAACTGTTGACTGCTGAAGCAGCAGTGCGTTTTCTTGCTTAGGTTGAGGTTTTGATTGTTGTTGTCTTGGTGGCAGGCGCTTGTGTCAGATGCCAGGGAAGGACCGATGCAACTTTTCTGTAGGACTGTAATTAGTAATCATGGTTTTGTCTGGAGTTTGTGCTGAACCACCCGCAGAACGGCCTGAGCGAGTGCCATGGATGAGGGTGGTCCAGCAGAGGGGGGTGTGTATTTTAGGAGGTGGGTGTAGATGGCATTTCATGTGTGTGTGTGTATATTTATTTATTTATTTATTTATTTATTTATTTATTTTATGTGGTTGCAGTGATGTGGGGTTTTCCCCGTATTCATCAAATTCTGTAAATTTCATACTCATTTTCCAAATGTCATAGTGCTTGTGTTTCTCTTATCCAAAGTGAAAATCCTTTTTCCTAGTTCGTCCCTCCTTTGTTGTATTATAGATGCTGCTGAACATGCTGTTGGCGTGATTGGTTATCCTTATTTCCTAAATGTTATTTATAAACTTGGCAAAAAGGCTCACAAATCCCCCATTCTGCTTTGGAAGGAAGCTTCCTACATGGTTTTCTGCTCAGAAGATTGAAAAGGTTTAGATGAATTATTGAGGAGTCTGTCATACATATGAAAGTAGTTAATGGTCTTAGATTTAGACTTTGCTGTTAAAAAGGACACTGGGATTTTTATGTATTTATTTAGGGGGGCTCTGGACATTTTTATTTTCCCTGGACACAATGAAAACCGTGTCCTCCTGTGTGAAGAACAGTGTGAGGCGAGTTAAAAAATTAAATTAACCTGACAGCTCTTGTTTTACCGTTCATGATTAGGAGGATGTAAAACAGACAGTTTCATACCGCTGGATAGTGTCAGAATGGCTTTTTTCAGTGTCCACAGAGATTTATAAACGTAGAAATTTTCTGTGCCTGTGACAGAGACACCAAAAGGGGCTGATAGCTCCCACGGTCCAAGTGTTGATAGGACATTTAGCAAACCAGCCGTATAAGGACACTTAGAAAAAGGTATTAATGCACAAGGTTTTAAAGTGCTGTAGGACTGAGGGTGTTGCACGTGCAGTGCTTTCTGCAAAAATCATATGGTTTTATGTTTTTAGATTTCTGATGCTAATTGTTTTTGACATTAAAAGTAAGGAGATAGTTTGTGGAAATTAAAACAACTGTGCTTTGCAATAGTAGGTGTGTGTTACAAGAAATATATTCAGTTCTGATGGAGGCTGTTACACGTGGCAGTTTGCTATGATCTCCCTCTCACGCAAACGTTATTCATTCGTTGTTTTCATTAATCTGCAATAAAGGTCATCTGGATGAAAGATTCAGGAGAAAACTGGGTAAACAGCTGTATTTCCATACTGCCCACACAATTCTCTAAGCCCGCAGTAATGGAGAATAAATCAGATTTTTTTAATCCATCAAATTTTAATGATTTGAACAATTATAAAAAGAGAGGGAAAGGTCGTTTCAATACATTAGGCCAGATTCTTAACCTGAATAAATCTTCACTGACTTCCGCGGAGATACCTTCACATCAACAAAGTCCTCCTAACACAATTTGTTGTTGATCATTTGCATTCCTTATATGCTCACATAGACGCTGATTCTCTGCAACCAAATAGCTTTGCTATAGCAGGTGTATTGATATTAAAAGGGTTGTTAACATCTCTCCAGAGGGGGATATTCTGTTACCAGTAACTCTATCAAGCTTTTCCATCTGCGTAGGGAATTTGTCAGAAGCTGGTGTTATGTTATTAAAAGTATTAGTTATCTCTTGATTTGTGTCTAATTGAATTACATCATTAATAGAACTCAATTACAATCAATGGAAAATGATATCATCACAAGGACAGTGGCCACTCAAGGTTGTGAGTAATGCTTTGTGCTCAACCAACCACTCACAAATGGGGCAGCGCCATGACTCTCTTAATGAGCAAATTTTCCGATCCTGACTGAGGGGAGGTTTCCTACTTAAATGGGCACGCTGGCTTGGAGCCACCCAAATCCCTTGGCACCGTTGCTTCATTGCAAATTGTTTTTTGTGAATCAAGTATGAAATGGTTTTCATCTCAAACGTGCAATAAAATAATACTCTGGTTTCCCCCCCCGCACCCTCCCGATGCTCCTTACATAAACTTAATCTGTCTTTATCACAAATTCTTGAAGTACTGTGGAGTGAGGCCGTCGACAAAGAAATCACAGGGGGCATCCCTGTGTGTGCCAAGTCTGGGCTGTTGGTGTCATATTGTTACTTACATTACTCCTTTTCACATCAGAGCTCGCAGAACATCCCAGGAATGACAAGTGCATCTGTCGATAACTACAAAACTAGCTAGCTTTCCAAAAGGCACCAAACCCATGAGACTTGGGAGAACGAGCTCAAATCCAAACAGAGAGAAACGGGAGCAGAGTTCAAAGTGGCAGTATCAGAGTGGTGGATTTCCATTTTTTTGCTGAGTTGGAGATACTGGCCATCCGAATGAAACATTGCTCCTCAGGGAGGTGGAAAGAAAGGTGTAGACTCTTGCTTGGTTGTTTAATTTGCTGCCCACCAGAGAGGGACACCAGCTACTACTGGTGACAGCGAGACCTCTGGCTGCAGCAGAAGTGCAAAAGAAAGATACTACAATGACAATACAGAACAAACAAGATTATCCATCACCCATGAGACTCAGAGAGCTATACCGTCAGGAGTATGTTGTAGCGGAACCCTGGGCTATATTATACCATTAATTTTTTTTTAAGTAATACTCTTGACAGGTTTTAATGGGAAATTCCACTTACAAATCAATGGTATGATTCAGTCCTGTATTTATTAACACATTCCTCAGATTGCAGATGAGTGAAACTACCTGAGTACAATTCAAATGGCCCTTAAATGTGGAGTGTGATAGTATTTTGAGTGTCCGATAATTTACATTGCCAGACTGTCTCAGTAAATGAGATCTGTCTCTGTGCATTAATATGCCAAATACCTGATAGCAATAACTATTTCATTAGTTCTGATTGTTCCTGACATCTCCTACATCGTCAGGAGTTTCCCTGCATCACCCTGTGCTGGGCTCCAGGCTTTGCCACTAAATGTTCTGTTCCCATATGGTAGGTAAATGGGTTGTGTCAGAAGTGAGTAAACCTTTATACAAGGTCAATCTGGGTCATTGCATGACTAAAAAAACATCAAAAAATGCAGCCAGCCACTCCTGGAGCTGGGGTTAACTTTCCCTGTTTTCTCAGTCAGCTAAATGAATGCTGATGCAGAGGTTTCCATCCCAACTGCATCTCCTTGGCTGAGCTCTAGACCTAAAGGTCCCGTGGTCCTTCCCATAAGGAAACCTGATGCTGAGGCCAGTCCCCTTTGAGGTATAGTTTTTTCTCTAATTTTCTATTGGGTTTTCAATCATACCAGCTCTAAAATCACATTTTCCCAAACTGCTCTGTGATGCTGCCACAGCCTTGTAAGCGTCCCGTTGTCGCTTCTCCACGAAGTTAAATGAGGATGGGGAGGTGCTTATCACAATTAAGGCCAAACAACTGCAAACACCTATGAAGGATGGTAAAATGCTTTGAGATTCCTGTAGTAAAAGGGTACGACACAACTGTAATGTATGGCTGTCATAAAATGCGGATCATCCTAATGCTAGTAAGCTCTAAATGAGACTAGAGTTAGCCTGACAATAAATTAGATTTTAAAAGGTAATTCAGTGAATGTATGATGAAAATTTGGCCTCTTAGTATACGATCTGTCAGCAACTTATCTGAATTTGTTTCTCATTTTTTGTAGAACATTTCTTGATGGCATATACATTACTCTGTAATATAAAAAAGTGAGCAGCTAATGGTTTCCAAAATCCATCCCTAGGAATAGCCTGTTTGGCTCCTGGGAAGAAATCGGTCGTTTGAAATTATAATCGGTAAACATTTTCCCCAAAATGTTTGGCAGATCCCTCCCAAAACTATGACTGAAAAAAACGTATTCCTTCTTTGTGGTTATTAGTCTTAAAATGGTAAGTGCTGGTAAGTGCTGAAGGCCTTCCCTCACCCCTCTGTTACTACATGAATTACATTCTTGGCATTCACAGCCCTAATAAGCTGAGGAGGGGATGAAAAATACCCCTCTGCGTTCCTTTGAGCGCCAACAGGTGACTTCTCGGCATTGCTTGTAGGGTCGTTTTTCTGCTCATTAATGGCCTCCCTGAGCAGATGCACAGTAACCTCGCACGAAATAAAAGTGGCAAGTCAACAGGCAAATAACAAGTCTGGGGGCAAATATCAACTATTGCTTCACGGTTTGTACTCCAGGAGTAACCATAATGTTTCCAGCCCAGGACTTAATTGTCAACTCTCAGGACTAGAAGGGCTACAGCTAATGAACACATCCCATCCTCTGCTTCTACCTTCTTGTAAATCCTGCTTTTTACTTTTTTTTTTTGTCCTGCAGTAGTTTTGTTCATCATGACAGAAAGTCGATTTAAGCGGAGGAGAAAGGAGTAGGACAATACAGCACACGACAGCACTGCACTCGTGTGCTGCAAAACCTGGTGAAGGCTGGACTCTGCATCCAGCCCAGCAGCTCTAAATGCTAGAATGGCTTTTTTGTGCCCTGTAGCTTTGGGCTTTAGTTTTTTGGTGCATTTCCTTAAATACATAACAGATAGGCATCTGATGTCTAGGGGAGAAAACTCCTTAAATGATTACAAAAGAGGCAGGTTGGAGGAAGAGTGGAGGAAGGGGCCGTTGCAGTCCTGTTAGCATCAGCCTTTGCAGGTGCCTAGCTGCCATCTTCTGCTTGTACACCCACAGTTAAAACAGCTGCCAGATTTGGGATCAGAAGGGAATTTTCGCCTACTGGTCTGATTGCCAGGGACTGTTTTTCCCCCCTTTCCTGTAAAGTGGGGTCTGCTGGGCTTCCTAGCATCTTGTGCAACATTCAGGGACATCAGTATCCTCACGTCTCTTCTGGTAGTTGCAGTTTCTGGTCTTTATGAGGTCTTTTAAAAGGGTGCCTGCAAGTATTTTGGGGGTTCGTGGCATGTGGTGAAGCTCTGTGGACCTTTCTGCAGTAGGTGTCTGTTGTGTAGCTCTTCTGTGGAGTGGGCTTGATGACCCATGCGGGAGGGATCATTGCTTTGACGTGTTTGGTCAAATTGGAGCCCTGCCTGCTGGGACCTCCCTGCCGTGAGTGACATCCAGTGGGAAATAATCTCTTTTAACTTCACGTTCCTGGAAGGCTGTCGTCTAAGGCGTAGTAACGTATGTTAATCTCAGGAGAAAAATAGTCACCTCCAGGTGGTGAATTGTCTGACCTGCCTTGATGTCTAACTCAGGATAATGCTAACCTTCACAAGGTACCTACTTTATTCCTCCGTAATTGAAATTCATTTCTATGACTGTATAGTATTAAGAAAACCTTAACATCAGGATTAAATAAGACACTGACTTTTTCCGCCTTGTGCAAATGATTTGTAATGTGGGCTTGGTATTGAATTAACAAAGTGACCTTTGTGGCATTTACCTAGAGCACAGAGCATGGGCAAACGAGAAAACGGAGCTGCTGTAATTAGGGGCACTGCAGACAGCAAGGCTCTTTTATCAAAGCTTGCCTTGGAGCATTGGATGCCTCAAGCAAGAATCTGTAAGTGGAAGCAGAGGCAAGGAAATGCTTATTATCAGAGGGTGAGGGCACATCCTCTTGAAACTTTGTTGTCTACTAGATCACGCAAAAGAAAAGGAGCTGCAAGTCGACAAACTCTCCTGTATGTTAGAAAAGAGCAAAAGGCAATTTCCTCTGCCAGTGTTTTCAAGCCATTCCTGTGACACTGCTGAGAGTGACCTGTTTGCTTCAAGAAGGACACCCTCCTCATTTTAGGTAGCAAATCAGTCAGGGAATTTTCTTTTATTTTTAATGAAAGACTTTGTAAGTGTCCCATAATAAGAGACGATTTATTTATTTTATTCTTTTTGTAACAAATTAAACATAAAATAAACAGAAATGTACGTTCTGCCAAGCTGAACCAGGAAATATCCCTCCTGCCCACGTCTAAAGTGAGACGACTTACTGCCAATCTTACCGCGGTAAGCAGTGAGTGTGGATCGTAATGAAGACAGTGTATAATGATTAAAACATAAACACGCAGATTTCCTCTCTTCCCTTCATCACTGAAAGGAAAAGTAATATTGAGCAAGTCGTAGCTGTCGGTGCCCGTATCCTCGTGGGGCGTGCAGCCCTGGCTCCCACCCTGCCTTTCTCCAGCTGTTAGCAGCTGTCCCAGGCTGATGTGGATGGTCAGCGGTGGACAGCCAGGGGGTAGAGCAAAGGCAGCGGAGGCACTCGGGGTCTTTGGCTGCTCCCAACCCTGGAAGGTGGCCTCATCCTGCAAGGAATACGTTGCCGGCCATTTCTCATACTCCTAGCGTGCAGCACTCTGCTATTTAGTGTGTCAGGGAACCAGTTGTCTTCATGACCTAATGGAATAAATGGACATTTGGATGACTCTGCACTTAAGGAGATTTTAAAAAAATGAAAAATACTCCTTAGCCTACTGTATAAATAGGTGCATTATTGTTGGCCATACGCTGAAGCTCCATGTTGCTCTTAAAGCAGCTTGTAATGATTCAGAAAATGCTTGTTTGCTGGTAAGACCAAATGATGTACAAAAGTCCCCAATTCCTCTTCTGAGAATGAATCTGGTAGGGCGACGCAGCTCCACCGGCATTATCCAGGAACGACCACTGAGATTCATGGAGCGACACCCCAGGCACCTGATTAGACAAAATCCTGCTTTAATTCCTGCCATTCGTTAGGGGCCCGACAGTCACTTCTGAGTGTGTGGGCAGCATTTTGCTGTCTGATGACTTCTGTGGGTGCTGTGCACCTGTGGACGGCGGATGAAATGCAGTCCTATGAATATGAATAGAGGTGGTTTAAATTCTGTATGTGGTGAGTTTGTACGTATGTAAGTAGGTATGTTTGGGTGTGCATTGCTGTACTTGTGTGTGTTTTTGTATCTCAGGTATACCTGGGTGTGTACCTATGTGCATGTACATGTACGTAATGTATGTGCACACACATAATAGCTACAGTAAGAGAGAAGGTGCAAGTTCTTAGTAAACTATAGTTAGAAAAGCAAACGAGCTTGCTGGAAGAGCAGAAAGAAGAATTGCAAGTGCACAGTGCTGTAGTAATTACTTTTCTCCTTTAGATTGTTTGAACAAACAAGCTAGAAAGATTTGACTTGAACTGAAGGTTTCAGTTATTACTGGGAGGGGTAAAATAGTCATTATTTGGACTTCTGAGAATCAGAAGTTCAATGCCACATTAAACACATCCTAGCACTCTTTTGCCACGGTACACAGATGCTGATTTTGTAAACTGAAGTAATAGCGTGCGTTGAAAGCCGGAGAGGAGGCAATGTCCCTCTCCCCTTAGAGAATTAGAAAATTTCACATAGTTTTGATCTATAGTGTAAATCAAGCCTATAAAGTGGTGTGCTATGTCTTCATTAGGAGACAGTAATCATGAGACCATGTAGCGTGATGGTGCAGGATTTTCTGTTCTTTTGTTGCTGGGTGGGGTTTTTTTGAATTACGACTACTGAATATTGGTTTTGCACTCATGCAAAAATATGACTTTGTGAGCTAAGTATAATCAACAGAAGCATACACACATTTTCACTGAAAGATGTGGTGCTTTATTAAAATATTGTATATTCATGATCAATGCATGGATTCCTGAGAAATAATTTTTGAAGTAGAAATTTAATGTCTTCTCCTGTAAGTTATAATAATTAACAGTACCCAGGGACAGATTTTGTAGGGATAAATCAGAAGTATGACTTCATGCCAACTTTTGGCCCCCTGGGGTTTTCTATTTTCACTTCCAAACAGCGATAAATTATGCATGTTACATACAATTAATGTGTTTTTAATGAACAATTAGAAAATTGCTGTGGGATGAAATTACTGTGAGGTAAACTTTGACTTTTAAAGGAAAAACTGCCCTCTGCTTTTATACATGTGCCAAACTTTTTCTCTACAAGTTTTATTGTCTTTGCAATCTCTTTCAATGTTTTTCCTGACACCTCTAAGTCTGGACCTCTGTAAAAGCTGCTGCTTGCATGATAGGAAAAAAGCTGTTGGTGTTTTGAGGTTTCCCGTGTTGGAGCGGGATTTAGGCACAGGCTGGAAAAAGTACCTTGGAAAAGCAAATCTGTTGTTCCTTCCCATTCCTGCACATCAGTAGTCACCTTAACCCAAAGCGGTCACACACGTAGAAATGCTGGGACAGGAATCAGGTGCACGAGGCATAAATTCTGCACTGTGATAAATCCCTGTCATGCCAATGATCTCAGCCAAGGTTGAATTTGGGATTAGGATCAGGGCTTTTGGCTTGATAGACACTTGCGGAGATTTCAGCTGCTGTCTAACTGGATTTATTCTATTTGATAGCATTTGGTTCCAACTGACTTTTTGTAGAAATCAGAATAATTTTCTCACACCTATGCTTCATGAGATGATTGGCTTTATATGAGCAAAGAAGGTAAATGTGGAGAAGGGCAGGAGAAATATTGATTTGTAATGCATTAAGCCTGAGCTTTACATACATAATTTGGCTCCTGTATTTTGTGATGGAAATGCCTGTCTCTCAAGAACGTTTGGTTGTAGACATTCAGTATTTTCCAGATTTAAATTGGTGATGGGTGGGTTTAGTGTGTTATATCGACATGCTGGTTAATGTTCATCCTGGCATTGGAATCGCTCTAAGATGAAAATCTTTTCCCATCTTACTGTCCTGTAACTGTGAGGGTGACAACACGGTTGCAGCTGAGCGGCACTCTCATTGCTTTTGGTTTGCACAGCAGCGGGGCTAGGTTTTCAAGCACTTAACATTCAGTTTGTGCTTAAATTTCTTAAGTAGTTCAACAACCTGAAGTTCTGACACTTGCGAGGTGAAACAAAGTCACAAAGTCTCTCTTGTTCGTGAACAAATTAAGCACTTACTTAAATCCCATTCTGCACAACCCAAATCCTGCACAAGTATAAAAGCTTAAGTAAATGTCCCTTTAGAGCGCGGGAGCTGCAGGAGCGCCTGTGTGTGGTTAGCAGACCCGTGCCACGCTCAGGGATGGCGGCTGCGATTCAGGCTTACTTTGCAGTAAAGTTTGCAATGCTGTGTCTTCCCACTTCCTCATAAGGATCTAAAGGGGCTTTCTTATGCTGTAGAAGCTGGTGTGCAAGCCTGCGTTTCCACCAGATTTGGCTTTGAGTAATTAGAAGGACAGAATAATTGATTGGTTATGTTTCTATTTCTGGGTTGCTCATTATTTTAAAGTGAAGTACTGTAGATGGGCAATCAATATCAGAGTAAAGGTACATGACATCACCTTCTGTAACTGCAGATTTCTCTTCCTTTATTTTGTCATTTTATGAAGTCAAAAGACAGGAAAACTACAGTTGAATGTCTGCTGTGACCAAACCTCTAGAAAATATCCTTTCTTGGCGTGAAGCCCCCGCGGTGTCCTGGGATCTTTCCAAGAATGGTGAAAAGTCCTTTGGCAAACTTTCTTGAAAGGACTCAAGTTAAGTGGAGACCACATTGTCCAGATTGTTTTCATCTGAAGTTTTGAGCTCAGAGGCTCTTTTTTGATCAGATGTGACCGAGGCGTTAAACCGCCAGGGAAATGGGGTGTTTCAGACCCATAGGTGGTTATGAAGAGCCGCTCAAGGAGAGGCAGCAATGTCTGTATGCTTCCTGGGCAACAGAAGGAGACCCGAAATCGAGACACCAAGCCGGGCTCCGAAACTTTGGCTGCTGCCAGACGTGTCTGTATTGGAGAAGAGTGGGAACAGCAACGTTCGGTGCAGTGCTCCTCTGTGCCAGTGAAGGGGCTGTTTTAACGTAGTATCAGCCTCAGAACAAAACCGGGCTTCCAGCTCTTGCTTTGCAGAAGACCTGGATTTAGTTCCTGCTGTTGCTGGCCCACCACCACCAGTGGTTTATTTAGTAACGAGATGAGTCAGACATTTGTTGTGCAACGTTAGAAAGTTAATCGTGGTAACAGCAATATCCACAATCCTTAAAACAAGCCGTTTTTCACTCTTAAAAAACAGGACAACATGATCCTGTCCAGGGCCAGCCAGAGCAAACTAAAAAAATTCTGCCAGCTCTTGCCTCTAATCAAGAGCAATGATGTCTTCCTTCCCCCTCACATGGAAGATTTGCTGCGGCTCCCACTGGGCTGTTTGTATTAGAAATTAAATGCAGTCAGACCTGGTTAATCCCCGTCTTGCTCAGCCGTATGCCTGGGTGACCAGAAGCCCCATGCAGCAGACACGGTGAGGATGCGCCCTGTGCAGGGCTGGACTCACGGGGCCAAAGAAGCGCGACGTTTACACCGGTTTAGATTAACTGGGCTGGATGGAAAAGGAACAGAGCCTTCCCTGCTCTGTTACTGACTAAAGCAGGAAGGCTATGGGTGTTTTGGTGCCAAGCCCGCTTCTCCATTTGGTGACTTGGGTGCTTTGATGGCTTTTGTGTTGTGTGAAAGACAGGAGCGCGTCGGGGCTCTGAAGGATGGAGCATGGTTGCTTACGCTGGTTCTGCTCCGGGATGACTTTTCATGGTATTTATGTTCCTTTTCTCCAGGGGAAAAAATAACAGTAAGAACAGCAAAGACTGAATAATAAACATGATCTCCATTTATTGTAAAACACCTCTTCTTGCATATACCCTTAATTTCTTTTAAGGCCAAAAGCACTTGGACAGAAAAGTCCACAGAAGAAGGAAGGGGGGATTTAGCTGGCCTTTATATGCCCTGGTGGGATAGATTTGCCAGCAGGAGTATCTTCCACCCTGTGGTGGTGGGCAGGAGGTTCAGTAAGTGTTTCGCTTTTCCTTGATTCATCTTTCTTCAGCTCTGAAATTGGGTCGATCCTGCAGCATTTATCTGAGATGGCGTTAATTGGGCGGATCCTGTATAATCTGATTGTGGCAGTAGGTGACGGTGAAACCTCTTCCAGAAAAACTTATTGGGGCAGTTATTTCTGAGTGAGTTGTTGCACGAGATGCTCAGAAGAAAGGGAAAGAACTGCATAAAGAAGAAAACCAGAGAGAAACTGGAGAAGTGAGTTGTACGTCCGAATTAAATGCAACGGCAGTAATTTTTAACATGAAAGAACCAATTTATAGGAAGCTGGTGAAGTGAGAAGTGAGGTGAAATAGTGAGAAACAAGGCAAATTGCAAAGCATGAAGACACTGCCTATGGAATGGAAAAACGTGGAGCAGCCAGGCAGGTTAGAAGAGCACTGCCTAAATGAGGAGGGATACCCTCGTGTCCATACGGTAGAAATGGGTGTGACTATGCATATGTACATCACACAGTGTGGGCATTGTACAGAACAGAATAACCAGGGGACAGCTACACTGAAACTGTAACTCCCCCGTTCTTAAATACAGTCCCTTGGACCCTTCTGTTTTCACTCATTAAAGCACATATGCATACACTTTCAGGTCAAATTCAAGGAAAACTTGTAAATAGTTTCAACTGGAAAAAATACATCGTCTGCATATTTCACTGTTGATTTTTTTTTCCTTTCTGTGCAAAACCATCTTTGCCAACCTAACGTTTGTGTTTGCATGCACTGACCCAAAAAGCAATTATTTGCACATCTCTACTAAGAGATCTCAATGATAGAGCCTTTCGCTCCACCGCCCCACACATACGTATGCACGTATGGGTATGTGCACTCCATATAGCATGGGATTTCCAAATATGCATAACCTCTGTGTATTTCTTTTCTGTTGAGTAAGTTGGATTCTTAAAATACGTGAGCTTTCAAGTACTTTAAAGTCATATTTCAAATTTCTTACTTGAAACTTTGGGTTTCGGTTAGTTGGAGGTTTTCCTGGTTAACACCCAGCTGAAAACAAGAGCTCAAAGCTGTTTGTCACTTGTTTCAATTTCTGGTAATTGCAAATAGATTGAAAACATTTTATGCAAATTTTGTTCTAAAAATTAATCACCCTCTGCAAGAAGCCAAAACATGATGTTTTTTAAGAGACCTGTTTTGAATCTTCAACCGTATGCATGCTGGACTGGCGTGATAGATGAGCTCAGGGCTGTGCTGTGACTCCAAGCTCAGAGATCAAATGTTTGATGGATGCTCATACAAATGTCTGATGCTTAAATAACAAACTAAATAGCAAAAGGTTTGGAGTATGACTTCCAGGAATGACCAGTCCTGCGGGAGAGTGGGTATGGTGGGATGTGAATTAATGATCAGTCCCTTGTGCTGTTTAAGTCAATGAAAAGTCAGGACTGACTGACATTTATGTCCTGTTTGTCCATACAGGGAAAAGATTTCTAGAGGAGCAGTAGATTTTGCAAATGAAAATCAGGATGCCTTTTCTAGCGGTGCTGTCACTGGTGATTAGAGGTAGGGAAGGATGTGCAGTAGGGATGCGTGCAAGGATGCGCCTTTGGAGCAGAGGTAAGACGGTGGATGTTGTGTGCGGTACTGGACACAATACCAGAAGCAGAAAATGCTTCTTGGGTTGGTGTCGCTGAAGGGCATTTATCTCACCAGAGAGCTGGCTGCGCATCCTCCTGTCCTCTCCCAGTCGTGGGAGGGAGGACACTGTTGGTTAGCATGGTTTATCCAAGAGCTGAATCCAGCCCAAAATCTTGAAAATAAGTACAGTGTCGAGTGTATAGGCATTTATCAAGCATGGGCAGATGTGCCTTTTGTTGAGGACCATGAGCATCATATTCCTAACGTCAGTGCCGGGCCAGCCCAGGGGCTGAATTATTTGTGCTCTTGCAGGGAGCTGCGAAGCTTTTCAGTGCTTTACTGCAGCATAAATCCTGTTATTACCCTGATCTACCTGCGCTCTTTTGGAACGTGAAAAACATTTTCCCACCGACAGGAATATTTTCCCCAAAGTTCCCTGTTTATTGACGGTCAGAAGCAAAAAGTCCTTAGTGTGTGATAGAGAGGTCTGGGGAAAGCAACGGTGTGCCTCTGAGGGGCTTGGGTGGTAAAACAGAACTAATAACTTTTCAAGGAGAAATTGCTTTGGGTTTGCTTCCAAGGATGGGAAAGGATCAGGTTTTGGACGGAGACTCAGTGTTTGGCTTCTCATATCTGAGCTGGACAGATACCAGTCGCTCGTTTGTTTGTGTGGATTTCTTGATCCAGCTCTTCATTTTCTGTCGGTCTGAGGGTTGTTTTGGGAAGGGAAGGTTGCATCTGTGGGTCTTGTCTATGGGAGATTTTGATGTTCATGGAAAGATTAAGGAGGCTTTTGAACATTGTCCCTCAGTTTACCGGAACACTTTGGCTTTTTTTCATTTTTGTTATTGTTTTATAAAAGGATTGTCCTTGAAGCCGGAACACAGAAGTAATTTATTTCAGTAAATCAAGTGCATAATAAATAAGTGCATGTAATTATTCCCACTTTACTTTTCTCACGAGTATTTGCTGCTGTATCTTGCAAAGTTATGCCTTAGCTAAATGGCATGGATGAGACACTCCACTATTTAAGGACACGGGTACTGGGTGTTCCCCCACCCCAGTACTCGGCTCCAGTTCAGAAGTAGTGCTGCCTTCTGCGTTCACCTATGGGGATGTGGAGGGATGAGGACAGCTCTGTGCGCTTCTGGGAATGGCCTCAGTTTTCTTGTGAGCATCATTTCTTTCCACATACGCTCTCCTTATACACAGGTTATGATGGCCCAGAGTCATCCAGCCTAGCTTGCAGTGTCTACCTGCGGTGGGAACGCAGAGCCGGAGCCCGTCTGCCTCGCTCGGGTATTTGATCTACCCCTAAATACTGGGTGCCCAAAGAAACAGTCCTTCTAAAGCAAATGCCTAAGCTCCCTTTTTAGTCACTGGAGGAAATGAGGTTACTTTAAGGACCTCCAGAGGAAAATCCTGTCTGTCAAGTTAGTGCCAGGAGCTAGGCAGGCAGGCTGGCCCCAGGGAGTCTTGAAAGGCTTCAGGCTGCTGACTGCTTCAGTAGGCACCAACATTCGCATGCCTGCTAGAGACCAAATTAGAGGGACCGGATTTCCCTGGCAAGAAATTTCCCTCTTCTGCCTCCTAAGTGGTCGTGGAAGGAAGACGGACCCTACCAGGACTCGCTAACGATCTGAAGGGGCCCTTTGCTCTCCGTTAGCAGCAGAGGAGCAGGGCTGGTGAGCAGGGACCTCCGCTGGTGCCCAGTGCTAGGTGAACCATAAGGTCATGGTGAAACGTCTCACACGCTGTTTAACGGAACCTGACAGAGAATAATTGCCAGGGCAGAGGATATGCAGCTCTCTGTATGAATTACTGACGTACACACGGATAAGGATTAGGCAACGTCTATACCCTGCTAGACCCTGTGAATGTCATGCATGCCTGTGGCTCTTTATAGGTGATTGAATCTCACTGCTGGATGTCTGGATTTATAAACCAACCTTCCCTAGGAGTGAAAAATCAGAGGCACAAGCAACTTGTATAACGCAGGTGACAGCGTTAGCTTTAGCAACAAGCACTGCGTATCTTTTGACTTTGAGCTTTATGTCATGGGGCAGTGTGGAAATCACGGAGGACAAAAATGACAATAAGCTAAGAATGATAAAAGAAAACCTATCCGAATCAATTCAGTATTATTCAGTGAGTGATGGAGAAAGTATATGAGGATCCTAAATTTGTGTCACTTGTCTTATGAGAGTTTAGCGATAAATTGCTCTCCCCTAAGCAGGACCTTGATTGCAGTGATGGACAGGCGGGTGTGGAGACTGGAAATCAATAGCTGGGATAGATTCAGACAGGAATCATTAGTTTGCAGGCAATGGAGACCAAGATCTGTGCGGCTCAGTCACTCAGAGCTCACGTGGCTTCAAGGGGACATATTTTCTGGCAAAACCAGCAGGATTTGGCCCTTACAATTTTCTTAAGTACTTTCCAGAGGATTTATGAATAAGCTTTGGGTCCAGTTTTATTAGTAGTAATTGTATAATACATCAACTTATTCTGGCTGAACATTTTTCGTTCTAATGTGTGGTCTCGGGGCAGGAAAGCCTATTTACTGCACAGCCAAGATGCGCTAATTTCGTTCATTAACCAAAGCTTTTGGTTCTCTTGGGTACCTCTGTCCTTCTTTGTATATCCAGGCCCTTTTGCTTTGTCTTAGATAAAAAGATGCATGTGAGGACAGGACAGAAGGAGATTTGAATTTTGGTCTGGAAAAATCACACAACTTCATTCCCCACGGTAAAGCCAGCAGCGGAGAAATTGTTGGCAAGTCCCAGCTGGGACCTGTCTGTGCCAGGCATTTGTTTGGTGAAGTGACCTCAGGAACTATTTCTGTGGTAGAAAAACAGTAAATGACTTTGCTGAGAGCCAGAGGTAAACCATCAGGTCCATAACGGGGAGCACAGACAGCCTGTTTGGGGGAGCCCCTTCCCCCCGGGTCCATGGCCATTGGAGCATCTTCCACCTTAACAAACCGCTCCTGTCGACAGCGGGGGCTTCTCTGTACCCTGGAGGATTTCTGAAGTCACATCCGATTTGAGTTGGAAGGATTAGACCACAAAATGTCCCCTTACTTAAAAAAGCTAATTTCACCAAGGGACTGGAAGGCAGAAAGGACTGTTTTTCTCCTTGTATTTTGATTTTCTCCTGAGCTAAGGTCACCAGCCTTTGCAGATGGAGATGCTCAGAATTAGCACTCTGCTATTTGTCAGCACCTGGCAGATCCTGTGGGGCACTTAGATGATTGCATTTATCAGCAGCTTTGTTAAAAGTATCTTTTTGGAACTTTATATTTCATTCAGACATATTTTGGTACAGATAAATAGGTGTAGATAAAACCACATATACATACACACACACAGTTACATGCTTATAGTTATCTGTAGAAAGATAAGGGGCCCTGGGGAGATTTTTAGATACTGGGTTACTATCAGAGGGACATAGGTACCAAAGTCTTATTTGTGCGAATAAATGTATAACCCAGTCAGTTACTGCAGAAAGGTCAGAATAAAACCTGAGGCTATAAGAACATTAAAAGTATTTTCAGAAACCTAAAGTTTTTTTTTTTGTCTGAGATGTGGTAATGAATAAGGCAAATGATGGAGGACTTGAATTTGGCTCATATTACAAAATTTTAGAGTTTAATTAGTTATAACACTTCTGTCATTTCATCTTCAAGCATTGTATTAACTGAACAAGTGTTCACTGATGATCTCCATATCTTGGGCTTAAAAAAATTAAATAAAGTTTTAATGCAATTTTTTCTGAGTAGAATTAACTGTAGAAGGATTTTGCTGCCAGAGCTCTAACATTATATCCAATCCTATAATAAAGATTTTTTTATTACTAACAAAATAATTTCACATATTCAGTATTACTCATTCCGGATAGAAGGCTCTTGCATCCTACACAGTGTTATTCTCTCACAGGAATTCATTTCCTGACCTGCATTTTTGGGACAATACGGCTTTAAATTCAGCAGAAAACCCCATAACCTCTAACAGCCTAGCTTTCAAGTTTATGAATTTTAAGTTACTGTTGTAATTTCAGCAGGTCTGGCTCCCACTGAAGAACAGAAAGGGGAAGGGTTGCGCTGGTATGTACAGAGATACAAATTCCATCGCAGATATTAGTATTAGGTAAAAGCTATTGTGTACACCTCAGTTTAGTTATGTCTATATTAAATCCTGTAGGTGTAACTGACATTGATAAATGAAGTGGATGAGCATCCTCACTCCGCCGTTCGGGAGAGACTAACACAAGTGCAGCAGAGCACGGTCTCCGCTCCCCTTCCCCTGCTCCGAAGAGCTGCCCGCTGCTCCCTGCGTGACCAGGGGGTTTTAGTGGGTGTCCGCTGTCCCCACGGCAGCAGTCTCTGCAGCGCCGGGAACCCAGCACCCCTGTGCCGGCGGCTCTGCCCACACCCGCGGAGATGCTGCCCGCGTCCATCGAGAGCCCCCCGTGGGTGCTCGGACTGTGGCGAGGGGCTGCACCCCAGTTCTGGTCCCTGACGGTGCCCGGGCCGTGCAGGAACATGTCTGCAAACGTGTACTGGATAGCGGGATTTTTGATTGATCTAAAAGCAGAATTTAATTGGCTGTTGAGCATCTTCTGTGCTGTTTGAGATCATTACAGGGTCCCATACCAAATGTCTTCTACAAAGTACCAGGCAGTGAAGTAAAAAAAATCCCAAACCCAAACCTTAGTGAGTGACACTGAAATCAAGTCTCTTTGGTTAATAACTGCGGGTGAAATCCTGGCAATCATCAAGAAATCATTTTTATTTGCCCAGCACTTCTGTGTTGTCTTGAGTGTAGGGATAACAAAGCACTTCATAATTAAATTAATTTCACAGCATCACTGTAAATGAAAAAGCACAATCACTCTTGCTATTTTCAAGACTGTAGCTTAGGGCTACACGGGCAAGATTTTGAGATGAGGCTGGAGAGTTTTAGCTGAGAGCTTGACAAGTGAATGAAGCCCTCGGAGACAAGCTTGGCCAGCGCTCTGATTTACCAGCCACTCTTGCAAGTCTGGGGGAAAAGGGGACTTTTCCAGGATCCCCCAGGGCAGAAGCTCCCCTTCCCTGTCTCTTCCCTTGTGCCCGGTAGTGAGCATCTAGGGAGCTGAGTGCCAGTGGCTCCCCAGCATCCATCTCCTATGTACAACTCGAGTCGAGTGGAAAAGTGCATAGAAAGTGGATTTTTGGTAGTAAATGAGGCCATAAAATAAAATGGATGGTAACTGATATAGGGAGATTTCTTGTGTCCCCATTCCCAACCCATGGGCAAAGTCCCACACCCCATGAGTTGTGGCAGCTGAAACATCAAGTCTTTTTACCAGAAGGGTGAGATTTCTGGAAGGGAAGGGGAGTATCTGCCCGATGGTAATGTAGTCCTTGAATTCTCCAGGACGGTTCAGGAGACCCGGGGACCCTTCTCTCCCTCTTCCACTTCTGCAGACACCAGGTCCCCGTGCTACCTCCTCATTAGAGCCCGTTGTTTCTTCCTAGAGAAGCTGGGACTTATTTTGGGGGCTCTGGACTGATACAGGCTGTCACTGAGAGTTCATATGACTTTTAATCAACTGGTACTGGAGCAGGGGCAATGTGAGTCTGGGTTGGATTTTCTGTTGGTATTTTGGATTTCTTCATTTGACACTAAGGGAAATAACTCATATTATCTTATATCTGTGTTCCCACAAGCCACCTGCCTACTGAACATGCAGTTTAATCAAAGTGACAAATCTGGAGCTAGTGAAAATGAACCAATTAACTGAACTCAGTGCATTTTCTCCCAATTTCGCTTAGGTGAATTTAGACTGTTCGGTTATTTTCCATTCTAAATCTCCGGCAAAATATCACACTAAGCTAGACAGCAGTGCTGTTCCCTGTAAGGAGAAGAATGAAACACAGTAAAAGCCTCAGGGAAGAAGGTACCAGTGTTTTCACAGCTAGAGTGGGCTTTTTGGTATAACAGGTAGTCACGTGTTTCAAATTCTCATATTTCTATTCTAAGCCGCAGAATATTCACTTGGACCTTCACCTTTCCTTAAGTTGTATTAAATAGAGTGTATATCTGATATAATATTTATGCCTTTCACTTCACAGCTGAGATTTAAATACTGAAGTTTTTATATCCATAAAAAGTGCAAATGAAAACAGAATATTCACAGATCATTGCAAACCACAGTGCATTTCCTTCTGGATTACTTTGGGGTAATCACCGAAGGGATATTTTATACCTTCTAAAATAGTTCCTTCCCCTTACTTGGTATTCAATGTGATCTCCTTGTCAGCTTGTTACTCAATGATTTTACAGCTGAATTTTTGTGTTTGCAGACCGTTTATTTTTTTAGTTAGGTTTCACTGAATATAAGGCTAGAAAAAGCTGGTGTGGTTGTTCAGTCCAGTCTCCCATCGTGCATCGGCCACTGCATTTTCCCCATGGTTCCTGATCAGAAACTTGGTGGTGGTGCCTGGAGCCGCAGAGGTTTTGCAGGGTGCTGGTGACCGCTGGATTGTGCGGCTTGGTGTGTTGCTGCAGGGTGGTTCGTGATGGTGCTTTGGTTTTATGGTGTGACTGAGAAGGAATTTGAGACAGAAATGTTGTAATATTGAAGGCACAACTGTATGGGCCTTGCAGCCGGTGGAGAGAAGGTGAGATAGAGGAGAGCGGTGACGGTGTCTACTGTACCAAGTTGGTAGATGATCTTTCAAAGATGAACTGAAGGTGATTCTAGACATTTCACAGGGGTTTCCCTGGATTCAAGTTGTGTCATTAAGTACTTACGTGGAAAGAAAGGGTAAATCCTTTATTTCCTGCGGTTTAGAAATAAGAGACATTCAGACTTAGTGGAAGACTGAGCTCTTGTATAAGCTGGGATTGGAGGAAGAGACCAAGAAAGCAGTGCCGTCCCTTGGGGAGCAAACCCGCCTGCACCTGGGAGAGGGGCTGCCTGCCTGGGCAAGGGGTTTCTGTTGAACATCTCTGACTCTGACACTTTACCAGGTGCTTGAAAGGGACTGTCTGTGCCAGGACTCTCAGGTTGTGCCCAGCCTGCTGGCTTGCGACTGTTGGAGAACAGCATAGGGTTCAGGTACCATGGGTGAACGGCAGAAGAAGGGTCCCATTGGTGTCCCAGCCCAGCGTGGCTTTGCTCAGCGCAGTTAGAGGCAATGGCAGCTTGCTAGTGGGGAAGTTTGCAGGCTGGGCTGGCTGTTGGGGAATGGAGAAGAAATAAATTGAACTCGAATTGAGTAGCAAATACCTTGGTAGTGCCTTTCCTGCTTATACTGAGATGGCTTTTCAAAGGCGATGTCATCTTCTGATGCCTGCTGGCAGGAGGTAAAGTTTCTAGAGAGTTAAATGCAAATCGCTCCCTTCAATATATGCAGTTCACTGGCACTGGGGGAGTTACACAGATTTGACTGGAGACAGAATTTAGCCAGCAATATGCATATTCAAGGCATTTTCAAAAATCGGAGTCCATTCAAGGGGCTGCTTTAAGGCTTTGCTAGAGCCAAGGCCGAATCCAGCGCGGCTGCTGCCCTCCCCGCCCCCATCGCAGCCGATCGGTAATTGTCGGAAACCCAGGAGCGAACAGGTAGGCACGAATGTCTGGCAGCCCAGGATGCACCTTGATTGACAGCGGGCTACTGATGTCTGTGAGATTACAGGCGCTGACTTCTAAAGAAGAGCTTAATTAGCTCCGCTCCAAGAGGTCCATTCTCCCCTTCGTACGCGTGCATAACTCCAGTTGACATTAATGTGAGTTACATACTGGGAGGAGAATAGACCCAGAAGAACGTGGGGGAGGTGTGGGACAGAGAGAGACAGAAAACGAGATGGTGGGGGAGGAGGAGTGAGAGAGGGAGCACAATGGAAAGAAAATGTTGGGGGAGTAGGTGCATGCCCGGGGAGGAGAGGCGACCTGCCTCGCTGGCCGTAAGGATGCTGGGAGCACGGGGACGTGTTCTTGGCTTCCCCCTTTTCTTGCCCGGGGAAGTAAGACTGTGGCAGATGACTGAGGACTCTTCCCCAAGGGTAAAATCCTTGGGAAATCTACCTCCCTCACCTCTTTTCTGTCAGAGACTCCAATTCCCATCCTGTTGCTCCGTGAAGCACATGCCAAAATTCCGCCCTGGTTTCAGCAGCAGCCAGATGTGCGACAGCCAGATGCGGGACGGACATGTAGGGATTAGGGGAGGGAGGAGAGGATACGCAGGTGCTGCGGCTGGGGGGGCAGATGGCTCCTTTTTGTAAGGAAAAAAAGAGGGAGAGGGTTGGATGCGTGAACAAAAGCTCCTATTTAAACTCTAGTAAAGACAAGAGAGAACTGAAATGGAATAAGACATAAACTATAGAAATGATGAATGGCTGCATTTGGTATGTCTATATATGGGAAAGGAGCTGCTGTGCATAATTAAACAGTGGATAAATGGAAATGTACATGGTCGCTACTAACTAAAGAGCATGATAAATGAGTTATACTCCGTCATGTTCATATATCGCCTGCTGCAGGTTACTAGTGATGCATTTGTGCTATTTATTCTACTTCCATTGCTTCAGCCAACTTACTCTACTTCCATTGCTTCAGCCAACTTATTTGTGGAACTAAACGAGACACGGTTTGATTCCTCTGCCCAACAGGTCTGCGAGTCAGTGTTCCTACAAAGTCTCTCTCTCTCTCCTGCTCAAACTCTCTCCAGGACACAGGAGAACTTAAAAGCTTTTCTCGAACCCCTTTTTTTCCCCCTGAATAGGCTTTGTGTGCTCAGACTTAAATGAAGAGAATTGATGGTAAACCTCCCATTAAGGGGACATATGGAGATCAATAAAAAAATCACAAAGTGCGGCCTGCCATTGTAACCTTTGCTAGGTGCCTGGAACCAAGGTACTAGTTTGAAAAGCAAGAAAGGGTCCGTAATTATTTTTAAATAGTATTTTAGTATGTGGAGTCCGTAGCTGGACTTTCTTTTTAACACTGTTTCTGCAAACCTCAGACAGTGCTGAAGCAGCTGAGATGTGGGATGGGGAAGCTGCTGCGGAGAGCTGTGGCCGTCACAAAGCTGCATCTCTTATGCACTGGAGTAGCTCGGTGATTAGCGAGGCTCACGGCTCTCGCGAGGGATGAACGTCCGTGTTTGATACGTGTCATCTTATCCCTTGCTGAAGAGCTCGCAGGGCAGCCAAAGCCAATGTCAAAGGTGTCGGGTCCCAGCGGTGATGGGACACAGAGCTATAGCTGGCCACGGACCCGCACGCTTCCCTCGTGCCGTGCCACCGACCTGCTCACCGGGCTGCTGATGGGCACGCGACTCCCTCTGATCCAGAGAGGAATGTGGGAATTTGAGTAGTGTATGGAGAGAACGGCTGAAAACTTGAGAAGAGAGTGAGTACTTGTGGCTGAATATCAGAGGAGACCACTTGGTTCCCTGCTAAATTTGCTGGATCGATCCCTCAAAGCCCGTGTAGAAGACCCACGCAGAGGTTGCATGCAACGGGGTGGGCCCCCCTTCTGTCTGGGGACCTGCATGGGCCAGGGTCGCTTGCTGGTAACACAATGCAAGTAATAAATCCATATGACGCAGAGGAGCAACCTTGTGCTGCAAACGAACCGGCTCACTGGCTCCGTTACTCCGTTCTCTCTTTGTGGTCTGCGAGCACGTGCTCGGAGAAGAAACAAAACAAGCTGAGAGCTGTAGAGAGGGCTGTTAAATGTGTTGCCAGTTTTGAGAGCAGCGTCATTGGATTCTCATTCTTTTTTTCCTGCTAGTGAAAATAATGTCATGCATCAGGGCAGCTTATATTATCGGTGTGTGTCCTGATGTATTTCAAATACCTCGAGAGATGCCTGAGATAGTAGCACATTTCGGTGGAGGTGGCTGCCTCCCACAGCCTCCATTCATTAGCGATTCTGCAGAGTACCAAGAGATTAAATCACTGCAGTAAAAAAAAATATTTATGAGCATTAATGAAGGTCAGAAAGATATTTGCCAACTAAGAGAGGTATGTCTGTATTATATTAAGGCCCCAAATCTAAATTTTTCAGGTATTTTGATTTAGCTGCTTTGTGGCATCAACACAAAGTGCCTTAAGACCCAGAGGAAAATAAATTTAAATTCACAATAAAAATACATACAAATGCAGATTATATTGAGCTTTTCCATCTTCTGTTCTTCTATTTTTTATTGGAATTTGATTGGAAAACACAGTGAGTATGTAAAATATCTGCTCAGAACATAATAAAAGGTAGGATTAATTTGCACAGACAGCATTAATGGATATATTTAAATAACAGATGTTTAAGTAATCATAATGTACAGCCCTGCTACAAACTCAAGTTGAACTTGAAATATCTTTGCCTGTGGAAAAAAAAAAAAACAGATAACATTGACTCCAAAAGCCAAGTTTGCCCATTATAGCTCGAGAAACATCCCTGTTAGGCTTTTTCACGTAGAGAAGTTGGCTTTGCAACTGAGGATCTGTGTACATTAAAAAAAGCATCAGAGGGATTCGGGAGGCTTACATGTGACAACACGAGCGTGACAATGTGGACATGACGGCATGGGCACTTTTGGAAGGGCACACACTGTTGCTGAGGTGGTTTTTTTAAGGCTTTGGACCTTCCTGCTCCATCCAGCCTCTTCACGCTGTTTTCATTTTCACCATTGTCCTTCCAACCAGAAGATGAAGAAGACTCCTTGGACTACACTTGCCTGGGTAACGTTGTGGTGCTTGGCAAGCTGACCATTTCGCTTTGCCTGGCTTCACCACCCATGCCCTGAGCAGGGGTTGGACCAAAGGACCTCCGCAGGCCCTTCCCAGTCTAAGTCTTTCCGTATGTTCACCTTGCATTAAAAGGATATGGAGCGATTGCTTCCAAGCCCAAACCTCGGAGGTTGAGGTAGGAGCAATGCAGTAAGGCTGGGCTGTCTAGAGGGAAGTTAAGAGCCTCAAATTCCCCACGTAGCTTCTCAAAGCACCTTGAAAGATTGTGGCTGAAAGCCACCCTTCTTCAGCTGGGACGGGAAGCTCCAGAAGAAACCCTAAGCAATGGCAGGATTAGGTGTGGGGCAAGTTTTGATGTTTCATTGGCTGGGCTTATGTTATGTTCAGATTCTGTAAACTGAATCTGAATGTTACTTTCTTCTAAAAATCAAATTCCCTCTGACAGGCTGATGCTGCTGATAACTGCAAAGCTGCCTCCTTTTTGGTGAAGTCTGTGTCTTAGTTTCTGAGCTTCACTGCTACCTGACAAGCAAGATATAGTTCATTTTCTTCTGAGAACAAAATGTTATGAGGAGAGTATGTTTCTCTTTTCTGGCTAAGATGAATGCACTTTTTTTTTTTGGTAGCTGAATTCTGAAGACAATAAACACTAAACAAGGGAAAGAAGGGAAAAAGACACATTCAAAACCTGCTCACATACTCTGTGCTCTCTGCTGTTATTACTTTGGATCAGGTTATAAAGAGTGCCCTGGATGGGGACAGATTTTGAAGGGTGATTGACATCCACCAGCTCCTTTTCTTCTCCAGATTTTCCCCAAAGAGCAGGACAGGACACAGTGGGCTCTTTGCAAATCTATCTGCTTGCGTGATCGTGCGGTGGAGCCCGTGGGAAATTGGCACATTCCCTCTGTGGCACATCTGTGCTTGCCAAATGCATAACGGGAGCGGAGGAACCTCTCCATTTTGATCACGACCGTGATGCTGATGGTGTCCCACACCACAAGCAGGTCACTTAGCTTTACTGCCTTCATTTATCCTGGTAATAATTCTCCCCTCTCTCTCCACTGCACCTTGCTGTGCAGAGGCAGTGCTGAGTCCTGTTAGCAGAGCACACCTTTCCAAAGACGTTTGCTGAGACATGAGGGGAATAGCAAGCAGCTGCCACACTCCTGCTCCCTACCCTCTAAGCACCGTGATAAAGATTCTTTACTAAAACTGTGAAGGCTAAATAAATAAATTAAAAATTAAGGAAGTTATTCCCCCAGCGGAAGAATCAATCTTGAGCAAATGCACTGGTAAGCTGTGTTAGTGCGGCAGATAGATATCTGCCCTTTAGCCATAATTGAATGAGGTTACCACTGGGCTTGTGCAAAGGAAGGATTGTATTAGGGAGAAAGCATGGCATTTGTGGTTTGCGGAGCTTATCACGACAATTCATTGCAATGGCATCGTCCAGGAAAGCTGTGTCTTCTTTGGGTGCTTTAGGTGTCCTGTAGAAATGTGCAGGCTTTGAGAGCACTGTCTGGCTGTGATGAGGGTCTTCTGAAGCCAGTACAGCTTTCCTGTGTGTTGCTTCCCAACTTACAAAGGAGCTGACGTATCTAGAAGAGTTTCAAAATCAATGAGGAGAGAAAAGAAATGCTGGGAATGTTACAAGTAAGATCTAGGATGTGAGTGATTTGAAGCTGATGCCCAGAGAGTTTCCCATGTGAAGAGATAAGTGGGATTGTAGAATCATTTCCTGATGTAAAAGTGTTGAAGATCTCACTACAAGAGAATCTGTTGAAGATTCTCACTACAAGAAAGACATTGAGGTGCTGGAGTGTGTCCGAAGAAGAGCAATGAAGCTGGTGAAGGGTGTGGAGAACAAGTCTCCAGACTGGAGCGGCTGAGGGAACTGGGGTTGTTTAGCCTGGAGGAAAGGAGGCTCAGGGGAGATCTTATCGCTCTCTACAACTACCTGAAAGGAGGTTGTAGCGAGGTGGTTGTCAGTCTCTTTTCCCAGGTAACAAGGCATAGGACAAGAGGAAACGGCCTCAAGTTGCGCCAGGGGAGGTTTAGGTTGGGTATTGGGAAAAATTTCTTCACTGAAAGGGTTGTCAAGCATTGGACCAGGCTGCCCAGGGAAGTGGTGGAGTCACCATCCCTGGCGGTATTTAAAAGACGTGTAGACGTGGTGCTCAGGGACATGGTTTAGTGGTGGACTTGGCAGTGTTAGGTTAATGGTTGGACTTGATTTTAAAGGTCTTTTCCAGCCTAAATGATTCTGTGATTCTATGATTTATTGTCTTGATCATTTAAAACTGAACTGGATAATGGCAGTCTTTAAAGTAATGTTCAGGGTTGTCTCAGATGACTAGGTAAGGTAGACAGCTGCTATAGCTGTCTTTGCACGGACGGGGGGACCTCATGTGTGAAAGTCTGGGACCTGGTGCCACACATCCAACCTGGTGCCTGCCGTTGGAAATTAGTGGGATTGCTGGAAGATAAAAATAACATTACAGAATTGCTGAGATTTTAAGAAGGAGCTTTTTCCCTTCCATGTCGGTCCCATACCACTACTAAAAAAAGGAAGCCCCATCCTGGAGCAGTTATTCAGCCAGGGGCTGTGCTGCCTGAACAAGGCTCGAGCAAGGTCCTGTGTGCACAGAGGAATGGCCGAATCCGGGTGTTTCTTCTTTATTTTGCTCACCCAAAGCAGGGCCAGGCTTGTACTGATTTGGGCTGACACACGATTGCTGGCTGTTGTTTGCTTCTGTTGTTGGGATGCATAGAGGCAAGCATGGCACTGGTTTGTAGGCTAATGAACACATATATTTGACGTAGCCATCCTCCATGTAAAAATGTTGTGCGCTAAATGAGGACGAAACATAGGCTGTGTCACAAGTGGCTGGAGGAAAGCAGGGGAGAAGAAAATGATCCATTAGACAGGCAGTAGCTGCACAGCAAGCAATATCCAATAATCCCACCGGTGTGAAGCATTTTATTGTCACCATGACAAAAATAACTTTTTAGGAAGGATTCAGTAAAGTAGCAGAAGCAGAGGTCCCAGGTAACCATGTGTGTGTCGTGACCGGTGGCAGAGTTTGGGTAGATATTAGCTAATTTCACTGAAATTTGGGCATGTAATTCACTGCACTGAAATATTGATATTGCTCCACCTAATGACAGGAGCTCCACACTGGCAAATGTCTTCAGGTTTGTAGTTAAATGAGGAGCAATCATGTTAACAAAGGTAACACAAACCATTAGGAAATCTCTGTGCTGCATCTCTGCATGTGGATGCTATTAAAGTGTCAACTCTACATGAATACCAATATTAACAGTGTAGTCAAACTTTAATGATTTATAACAATAGGTGCTGTATCAGCACAGAGAGCAACCAGCAAAAGGAAAGGCAAACCTGGAGGGAAACAAATGACAAGAGGAGAAGATAATACAAGTGATGGAACTTGAAATGAAAGAAAAGCAAAATACGGGCTACTGCAGTAGGGAAGACATGCTTTTGTGTGATGTGGTGGAGGATTTTTGAGGTGAAAACTTTTCAGTGGTACCCAAATGGTGGAAATTTTCTGTTCGTTTCCCACTTTGATGTCATAGCGCTGCTAAAATAGCATGTCACATAGCCAAGCACATCAAAATAGCAAATTTAAACATGGCCTAATTATTATTCAGCTGCTGGGGTGGTCTGTCTGTATGGGAAAGTTGTCCCTAAGACCTTGCAGGTTCAAGCCTGGCCCTGCAGTGATGTCTGTGGCCATGCTTCTGCTTTGTCTGGTTTGTTCTGTATTGTGTCGGAGTTTATTTCTGATGTGACTCCAGCCTACTTGGCAAGGTGCAAGTTAGAGAAATGGGAGGTATCGGAGAGCAGCGTGAGGAACACATTGTTTGGTCTCTTTAGTTCCATCACTCATTTTAAATATTAATTCACCAGCTCATATTTAAGAGACAGTTCTCTCTCCCAGTATCCAAACTACACTATCCCTTCACTGGTCCTCAAGATCAAAAACAAAAGAAAAATTGTATCTGGTATGTGCGTTTTTAGGAGGGGAGTTGATGAACACTGATAGCAGCTAAGAACTTCCACACCACAGTTCCGTTCCAAGCAGGCCATAGTTGTGCCCGGTGTGTCACACACTGCTCAGATGACAGAGGGGGAATAAACATCCTTAATTCTGCCAGAACAACATTCTTCATTGCCATGTCCTTCCCTTTTCAGATATTTGATCTCCCTGTCCTCGCAGTACCAGGTTAATAAAGGGCTGGAAGATGTCATGCAGTTCCTCACCTGCAGAGGCGATCAACGATGCCTTTGGTGGTTCCTTTGGTGGAGAAGGCATCAAAGCCACAGCAGCACTTCAGCTTCTCACCTCAACATTTACCATAGGCCTGCCTGCTGCACTGGTTAAAGTTTTGTGCTGCTTTCTTAGTTGGCCTTTTTTGCCTGTAGAGGAGGTAAACTCCTCTGCAGTTTGCAGTAAAATCAATTTAGAAAAATAGCAAGGGATGGGGAGCCATGAAACATGTGGGCAATAAGCACTGACAGTCAGCGTGCGTCTCACTATCATACTGTGGCATAAGTGTTATGCCATCGTAGTCTGCCGTGGATGTTCCTGAGCAGTTTGTTACTTTGCTGTGTAAAGTATCTTAATAAACACAGCAGTTTCTTCCTTCAGATGCACCCATTCTTTTACAGTGATTAGGACGGTGTTGAGAGCGCTGTTTTGCAAAGGCAGGCGTGACATGAGGAAGTAGAGATACGAAGAAGGAAAGGATCTGCAGCTTTATGGATCCCTAGCTGGTATTGTTGTCAGGGTCAAGTGTGCTACCAGAGGATATATAGCTGATCCGGGGAACTCTGGGACACGCGATGAAGATGCAGAAATTGGGGGTATGCAGGCTCCGCCGTAGCCCAGGGCAGTGGTGGTGGGCAGTGCTGGCTCCCCCTCGGCGATGGTGGGGAGCGGAGGGTGACTCAGCTCCTCATCGAAGCGGCACCATGAAGTGAAGTGAATTACCATGTCTCATATGAGTGACCTTTTCCACTTCTGATACCTTCCTGCCTTTCCCTCCACATATGTTAGCACTGCCTTCTTTTAGCAGCTCTCCACTCTCTGCCTTTGCAAACAGCCCCAGTGCCACAGCCATCCCGTTCCACCCCGTCCCTGCACCCAGGCTCACCCATGCAGTCCCATAACAGCTGGTGAACACCTTCCCCTGACTTTCTGCTGGCGAGAACGGCTGCCTTGCTTCTTCCATCCCTGCCGCGGTCACAACATCACCGAAACTCCAGTGTTTCTCTTGCTTTTCGCTCTCCCTCTCTAGTTACTTGACTCGGTAATTGCATTATTCAGCAGCAACCCTGCAAAGCGTTTTGCGGTGGCAGTGAGGGCACAGCAGCGTAAAGGAGCAAAACCGCACCGCCTTGCAACATCTGCAGTTGTTTTTCCATGTTGCAGCTGTTATAAGGGCTGTTGCTGCGGTCGGAGTTGCAGAGTGTCAGGAATCGTGCGCAGGTCAGAGGTGAAGAGAGCACATTTTCTTCTGACTAAATAACTTTCTGTAGTTTCCGATCAGGAGATTTATAACATCTGATTATAGTAACACCATTACCCATGCAGCTGCTGTCTGCACAGAGTAGCAGAGCCGGCCAATTAGTTCCGATGTGCTCTGTGTGTGTGTGTGCGTGCACGTGTGTGTATGTGTGTGTGTGCTGGCATCAATAGGAGCCGCTTGTCGGCTCGGTTGCTGGACACGAGCCCTGAAGCTACAGCTCGCCCCGGGTGGGAATGCAGCTAGATTTTTTTGTTTGGGGTTTTATGCTATTTATTTGAACAACGGTGAAGGGAGCTTTGCTCTCTCATTGCTTTTCACGGTCATGGACTGATCCTGCTGCCCACGGCTTGGCCCCGCATGCCTCTTTTCCTTCTTCCTCTGCTCACAAAGAAGCCCCAATTTAGCTCCTTTCATAGAAAATTCCCAGTTTTCCAAAAATACCCCTAGAAGGCACATATACATGAAGTTATGGGTATTTTGCTTACCTGGACTGCTATCTTCCCAGCATACATTGGCTTGTATGTATAATTAAGTTCAGGTCCCCCCCAAACTTTGATTTAACTTGCATAGCACTGGTGGAAAACATATATTAAATAAAGCAACCTTTCCCTGAGTGTCACCCACAGTGACGGCTTCACATTCGGGATGAAAAGGGGCTGAAGGGAAAAACAGGGCCAGTAAAACCCGATGCGGAGCTGAAAGATACCGGGAGGATCCCAGGGAGAGGGAGATGGCTGGAGCCCTCGATCCCAGTGGGAAGGGAACCTGGATTTTGGCATTGCCCAATGGCAAAGCTGCGGCACTTAATGAATTGCGAGAAGTGAACTGGGATGAGAATTTGAGACATGGTAGTGATTGCATTTGGCGCTCAGAAGAGACTTTTCTAGAGTTCTTGGCTGGTGGTTAAAGAGCCTTCTGACTCAGCATAGGTAACTGTGATTAGCCTTTTTTATAACGAGAGGTTAATTAAAAAATGGCTGAGTAAGGGAGAGGGGGATTTGCACATCTCTTCCCCTCCGGTGCTCGCACCAGCAGGCGGGAGGTAACAGGTCTACACCGGAGTGCTTCGCTTGGGGCTGTATCCCTGAACGCGGGATGAAAGCTGGGAAGGGACGGACAGCTGCTAAGATGTCACTGGTGTTTGGTGAGAAAGCAGGGAAGCAACATCCCAGCTCGAGATGTGCGTGGCAGTCTGGTTGAAAAACAAGTCCCTTCTGACTGTGGAGCAAATGCTGCGTTATCTAGTGTGTAATGTAGCGGTGGGGTAAAAAAAGTGCTTAAATACCACTTAGGGACTAAAGAACAACCCAGAGAGGTTTTTTACTGGCTTCAAAATGACAATGACATTGAAGATAGTGTATCAAAATAGACTGTCATCCAAGCAAACGGCACAGACCAGCGATGCAGATAATCCCTCTTCTTCCTCCTCACCTGCAAGAGCCAAGGGCAGCTCGTATATCCTAAACCTGCTTTTGTTGCTGAGAGCCAAACATAGGGTTGGGTTTAAATATGAAAAAGGTAGAGATGGAAGGTAATTGCGCCAGAAAGTTTGAAAATTTACTTCCAGTATGTTGCTTTGGAATTGTGACCCATTTTCAAACTTCTAATTTTGCTCAAACTGGGAATTGTGTCTTCTGTGAGCAGAGAGTATTTACCAATGTGGTTATTTAATGTTTTGCAAAAATGGATCCTGGCAGTGTCCATTTTGGGATGGGGAAGGGTTTGGTTTTGTTACTTTTTAAGGCTTTTGGAAAAAAAAACCTATGACACCTTTCTAGCACAAATATTTTAGTCTGTTCTGAGGATCAAACCACTAACAAATGTGTTTGAATATTGCATTCATTATCGAGCTGCCTGTGTTTGCATGAGCAAATGGGAGGTGGCGTCTCTGCTGTAGCAGCGAGCGGAGGAGCAGCCTTTCCCCGCAACAGCGTCTGAGCAATGTTTCACACACTGAAGGCAGAACAAGCACCATCGATCCTAGCTATGCTCCAGAGGCTCAGAAGGGAAAAGTAAAGCAGCATTGATTTGGAAATAGTAGTAATGGAATTGGGGGTGTTGTTTGCTAGGAATGGATAAAAATGAGTGACCTTTCCAGTGCGCTCTATCTGCTTAAATCAAACCGTAATAAATGAGGCAGCATTTTCGGACAAACTAATCAATAGGCCGGCGTAGTCGAGGAACCTCATATCACATAAGCTAACTGGGTTGGACTTCATCATGTGAGTTATAGCCTTGTGTGGCTCCACATAGTCCTTGGAAGCCTCAGGAAAGCACACAGCGTCCAGAAAAGGGAGGAAGGCTTTCATTGGAAAAGCAGCTTGTGCCGTGAGACGCCCTGGGGAGTGTTGGCTACATCCCCCCTGCCCTGCATCGCCTCTCAAATGACCAGGTGGATGAGGTGCTGCTAAGAGAGTCTGGACTGAAGTCTCTTTGAGGGGCTACTAGAAACGCAGCTTTCCTGGGAAGCGTTACTGGGGAGGAAAACATGCTGGATGGCTGCATTTTCCTGATGTCCTGAGCACACATACCCTGGATGCACGCATGCTTGTGATCTGCACAGCCTACAAGATATTCCAGGGGTTGGAGGGAGTCTGCTTGTTCAAAACCTGTAGGGAGCCGTGGAGAAAAAGCCCTTAAATAGTAATTATCTGTCTCAATGTAGGTGGAATTGACCTGATTATAGGCAGGGAAAGGCTTGGAGTGGATTAATTGTGGCAATGCAGTAGGGACTGTTCGCAACGTGATGATGATCGTGCAAACCTTCCAGACGCTGGGAAAAATTAGCCTGCAGGACTTCACAATCTGGACCTACAAGCTCAGGCTGTTACCCTTAATCCTACAAGTGCCTGCCCTCATCCTCTGGTTCCTATGTGGCACCCAATACATGGAAAGAATCATGATGGTACCTAAGTGATACCTGACAGTGCTTCAAAAGGAGCTTGGAGGGGCTTGCCTTGTATAATTTTAGCTATCTAGCTTGGTTACCTTATAAAAAGGTTTTGCAGAGCCTCTTTGTAATGAAAAGTTCTCAATATAGTTAATATTAATAGTTAATAGTTAACTGTTTTTACGTACTATGTAGAGATCAGTGGCATCTATATTGTATGCTTGGGAGAGTATGGACTTCATCTGAGTGACTCTGGTGGTCCACCCCTTCGTGCGAAGTTGTCTCTCAATCCAGTTATTTCTTTTTTGTAGGGAGTTCATTAGTTGATGCAATTTTGCTGTAAAGGCTTGCTTTTCTGGGAACTGGTTTGCTGGCCACAAGTTTTATTGTACAGTGTTTGAAATGTTCTGCACAATAATAATAATACTACTACTTTGCACCTCTGCAGCAGTTCTTTCACACAAAGAACTGAGAGTACTTTAGGGAAATGCTCAAAGTATACGTGACAGTAAATCAAAGCTAGCTGTCATATTGCTACTTGTGCCTATCAAAAATTCATAACAATTATTAGCCTGTATGTTGCAGATAAAGACATTGAGAAAAGGGTCCAGATGATGCACACTGGATTAGTGGCTTAGATCAACTCTACTTTGCTGGTTTAGACACAATACCAACTGGTCTCTGAAAGGGTTTTTCTGCTAGTTAAGCTTAATTTATCCTTTTATTTCTTTCTTTCTTTCTTTCCTTTTTTATTTACAATCCATTTCCTCTGTGTTTTTCTGCCTAATTATTAAGAGTAATGTCACACCCCTTTTCCCAGCAGCATTCTACATGCTGATCTTCACTGTAATTATATTTTGCACTTAAATAATAGTTTTCACTCAGATTTCAAAGTGTTTTACAAAGGTGGTAAAATTTTCTCTGTGCAGCCTCAGAAAGTTACATGTGATGTGCCCTGAACGCAGAGGTGAGTTAGGAACTCGGTGCTCCCCCAAGATGGGAGTGTGCCCTTTCCAGGCAGAAACGGAGCTGCCATTTCACAGCTATTATTTCCCCTGCTTCCCTGAACAGGCTCTTTCTTTTACACCATCACGGAAATGGGATCCTACAGTCTTCATTCGGGCTGCCCGTGGTTTATACACAACCTTTCTCTGTGTGCAGTCCTTTGGGTACCGCTCAGCACCCAAGACACATGCAGCAGCTGTAGCCAAGAGGTGCACCTACTCACAAGGGCTCCAAAAACCTGGTCACTTCTTTTGAGTTTATCCTAAGAAATACGCAGATTCTTTTTTCTCCAATTTCACAGGCAAAACACCTGTCTGTAGGTATTTGTTGCTGCTGAGCACTGTGGGGTATTACAAGAGAGAAGCCCCAGAGCTCTTTTCTTGCACACAAGTTGTCATGTCGTCTTCTCCTCCAGCACACGCAAGAAGTGCCAATCCATGGACCTGTGTTACTCTCTCATGTCTCGCCTCCTGAATGGCCAGGGAGTCTCTCTTACAACTTCCAGTCAGTGTTGTCAGACAAATGTCTGTTTAGTCTTATTTTGGACATGCCTAAATCTCCACAGAAGGAGTTCACCGAAGATGCACTGTCTATTCACAAGTAAATAACTGTGTAACTCGTTCCTAACAGAGCCTCTTTGGGAGGAAATACATACTTGCCTTAAAATAGTAATAATAATGGGGAAATAATTCAATGTAGCAGAGTTAAGGTGTGATAAAACATTTATTCCTTCACACATGACAAGAAAAAATGTGTTTATGTTTACCTGGCAGCATAAGATTTATGGTATCATTAACTATTCATTTCCCTGGCTTTAACTGCTTGGGGTTTCTAGATGATGTGATAGACAATTGCATTGCTTTCATTTAGCAGCCCTAAAAGTTGGGTTTTCTTTTTTAAATGGTGTTTTGGGGGCATGGGATTTTATGAAAGGATAATTTGCTACATTGAGGAGAGAATAAACTTGCCTGAGGTCGCCCACTGAGTTGGGAACAGGTCCTGTCTCTCCGACTTGCTGCAACAAGGGCGTTGGGGACCAGTCTCCCCTTGCACGCTAACAGCAGCCTGATAGTTTCACCTTCTCCGTACATGCAACATAACCTTCATTTTTCGTCACAGTCCATTTCCTTCAAACCTCACAACATCCCATGACTCTAATCCTTCTTCACACCGCTTTCTCCATGCCCCTTTCTATCCCCATATTCTATTCAGCAGGTGACAAGTGAAATTTTCACCCTGAAGATGGACTGAAAGGGTGAGGAGGGAGTTGGCATGGCTGCATGCGTCTTGGACGTTCAAAGCATAACTCAGACCTAACTAATGCATTCGCTGCTAATTCAATAACGTATTTCACACCCCAGAAGTGCCTTTTTGTCAGTGCTTAGTCTCAGCACCTGCTCTCCTAAAAGAAGGCCTCTTTAATGTGTATTTTATGACTGTCATGCAGCAAGGGAGAAGGCATTATTATTTGGAAATCTCTCTGTCAGTACACATTAAATTGGGACTTAGTCATGGGTAATTAGCAAGCATTGACCCACACGGTGATTTATACCATATTTTGTGAGCTAAAAATAGGCATTTTCCTGAAGAACAGAAGTCCTGTATATCTGAGGAAGGACAAGGTTGGTGGGATGGATGCTCAAGCTGAGCGAGAACGGCTGAAGAGGGGTGGAAACACGGTTGTTCCCCGAGCCCTTCAGGAGCGGAGACACAGACCTGAGCTGCAGCCCCAGATAGCAAAACTCAGCGTTGTTCACTTAAATGCAAAGGATTACTAAAACCTTTTATTCTATTTAAAGCAAGAGAGGAATAATTTACATAGCGCTGAGATGTAATGAATTGCAATTAAGAATGCATCATTAAGCAACTGACCTTCCAGACGTAGACCAAGCTGGTTGGTTGTTTCAGAAGACTTCTAGGGGGGAAAAAGGAAGTGTGCAAGTGTGTGTCTATGTGTGCATGTGTGTAAACAAGCCGAAATGGTAATTATTGCACCATTGTGCACTGTTTTTTCCGTCTGTCCCACTGAAATCATTGGAAAGGTGGATTTATTCTTATTCTGATACTTCAGAAGAAACAGGAGGGGAGAAAATCAAGGTGTGATGTCATTTCTATTAGTAAGATTGTTTCTCTTGCCATCACTCAATCCGACAGTCAATAGGCAAAAACACTTTGAGTGGCAATATACCCTAGCAAAATGTTGTGGTTATATTATCCTAACTGTGAAAATAGATGTAGGGACAGTATTTACACTCGATGCCTTGTGCTGTCTATCAATGTACACACAGAAAATCAATTGGAAAAAAAAAATAGACATGAAATTTTGGTTCTTTTTTGTATTTGGCACAAGAATAGACACAAAGTCAGTCTGGAAATGCTGCATTATTTGTGCCCGTGGCCACCAGCGAGAAGGAGCATAGACAAGGTTTGCATGCCGGGGAAGTCGGTGAAGGTACCTGCTACAGCTTGGTAGCAGTTTCTGCCCTTATACCTTCGGATATAAACATATTCCTTTGAACTAGAGCTGGAGTAAATCTTGGTCTCGGTTTACATGCCAGTGATAAGTTTCCCCATCTAGGTTGAATGTGATCTTTCAAAATGAAGAAAAACTATCGAGGTGTCTTTTTGTATTCTTGCTTCACCCAAGTCCAGAGCGCATTGGGTTCCTTCAACATCACATTGTGGGCAAGTTTTCTTCCTGCCAGTTCCTTTGCTGGATTATGCATTTTAAGCACAAATTGATTCCTCTGATTTTCCAGAGTATTTTCTTTCTATCAGTGCGTCTCCTTTGACATTGCATCGTGCTCCTCAAAGGCAGCAGTATACAGTGCTGCAGCTGGGGGGTGATTACTAACAAGCAATTACTTTTGCAACATTGTTTCTTTCAGTGGGATTAGGTTGGTATTTGATCTAACCAGCCCTAACTCTTTCCAGCTATAAATGACGCTTTATTGCCAGGTTTGAAAAGAAGCTCTATGTCCTGAGTTATGGATGCAAAGAGCTTTCATTAATGAATTTTTCAACTTTAGTAACCCAGGAAATTGAAAATGGGGGAAAGAGAGGAGCAGAGAATATATTCTTGTTATGAAGCAAATGCATCTAAGATCCAGAAATAAAAGATTGTAAATTAGCTACTGGGTATTTTATGTGCTCTATTTTGACTTGTCTCTTTTCCAGCTTTTCATAAATGAGACTGTCTTAAAAATTATAGCCCCATTCTTACAGTAACTGCTATGGATACCCGAACGATATGCCAAATATATCTGAAGGCTGAAAAAAAAACGGAGGCACATGGGTAGCAGATGCATGTAGCACTGCTCCGTGCCTGGACAGATAGGAACGGCTGCAGCCCAAAAATGGGCGACGTCCCATAATTTTACTGGGAGCCTGTGACACCATTTGGATTCATTCTGCTCTGGGCATTTAAGAATTGTTCCAGGCTGTTTTTCAGTGCAACCCAGATGATCAAGGCTCCAACCGTGGTTTTGCCCAAATCGGACAGTCTAGAAATCCCAGGCTGCGAAGGGCAGCGTGGTTCCCATTTCAGCTGCGATAAAAAGCTCCTCTAAAGAGGAGCTGCCAGCCCTCAGCAATCCTGAGTTTATCCAACTTTTTGACACTAGAGATTGAAGAGTTTAGCCTTGACGACTTCCCTCACCGTACTGTGTGAATAATAATCATTCACTCAACAGGGAGGACTTGCTGGAATCCATCAGCAGTCAGTGCTTGGAAAGCCTGCAGAGCTGGAAAACAGCTGAAGAATACCGGCTCTGTTTTTTATAACAAAATGAACCAACTTATGCTTTTCTCTATTTTAAATCTTATTTGGAGAGGCAACAAAGGTACTACTGCTTTTCAGTGATTTCCCTGTAAATGGCAAATCTGTGGGTTTTTTGGGTTATGTCTAAGGCGTGGGATTAAATATTGCACGCAGGGCACGTTTCCCCATTCCTCGCCTTTTGACTGTTCCCACTGCAGGCAGTGGTGAGTTTTGAGTGGGTAAAGAGTGGGAGGTGAAGTCCCCTAATACAGGAGGAGAGTCCAACGTGGCTGATGTGAGCCCCAGGGAAATGCCATGGGGTCAGATCACCCAGGCGGGCTTGGTAAATTGTGACTTATTTAGTTTTGGGTTTGGTGTTACCTGTTGTTCTTCATCTTTGGGCCAGTATTTGGGCCCTCGCTGGTTTGTATGACTGGGAGAAGAAATTAAAGGTATATTAATCAAAAATAGAGATAAAGAAGTGCTTCTTTGCGCAGCAGGGAAGGAACTTTTGGTCATAGCTGCCGGGGTTGTTGCGGAGGCAGATGGTGTCGGTGAGAAAAAAGGGTTGAGACCGATTCATGGCTGGTGGCCAGGCCATAAGCGAGTGGTAGGGGACTGGGGGGGTTGTAACCTCCGCCGTCATCCGTATAACAGTTGTGGGTGCTGGGGTGTACAAGGGCTGTCTTGGCTTGATCAGCCTCATTGAGATCTCAGGTCATTCGGTCAGAGGGGGCCTGCCGTTAGCGGAGGTCCCCGCAGGGGATGGAGCCTTCGCCCTGCCCTGCCCCAGCCCGTGCAAAGGCTGGTGACTGCTGGGGTGGGCAGATGTCCTGGCTTTGGGAGAGCTTGTCTGCTCCGGGGGGAGAGGAAAGCTTTGCTACGGCAAAACCAGAATTATAATGAACAAAAATACTGAAGCGTGAATGATGTTTCTTTGCAGTTGAAGATCAATGTAGAAGAGTATATCTTATGTTTACACCAGTGAGGGATTAAGATGTTTACCTGAGAAGAAAGGAAAATAGATCAAAACTCTTAAGTAGCTTTTGCCAAAACCACAAGGAACTGATTTTTTATTGTTTTAATTTAGCTATAATTAAATTGTTTAATTAAAATGCTCTGCTGAAGTATTTCACAGACAGTGGCAATTTGGCTCCCATGTGTTGCCTTTTCCCTTCTTTATTATGCCTTCTTTCTACCAGAACTCATCACTGCACGGACATGTGCATGCCCAGACATCAGCAGGTAGTTTGGGTCGCAGCAGGTAGTAATGCCTAACCTGGTAGGCGTTACTGTCCGCCGGCAATGCGAAACCCCTTTGGCTGTCTCTCAGCCAGCAAAAGACTCTAGTGAATGCACTGTTAAAATACTCATGCGATTTCTTTACAGGAGGATCTTCCTGTAATTAAAACTCTGTAGACTGATATTATTAACACTGAAATGCAAGCTGGTGTAAACCACGGTTGATCACTTCTAAAAGAAACGGCTGAAAAAGGGGTTTAAAAGTACCGTTTGGGTAGAGACGCGAGTTTGCATCCCTAATGCCAAGTCCATTAAACCATTTATAACAGCTTTTTTTTTTTTTTTTTCAGCATGGTGGTTCTTTATTTCAGTCTGCAGCTTGAACTTTGGAAAGGTTGCCTAATCCATTCCTGATTAAATATGTGATTGCAGGCCCTGATTATGTGTGTGCGCGCATGCTTGTTTGTGTGTAATCTAGCTCCGGTGGCAAGGTGCCCAGAAATCGGTACAAACTAGGTTTTACATAGAAAACCTGCCTGACAGAAGAGGATTTCAACTGTAGCTGAAGAGTAAATTAAGAAGTGCCGGTACATCCTCAAATGTACAAGCACTTGCACATAACAAGCGCTCTTGTAAGTGGCCCATTTATACTGTCTTTCCGAACAAAGCATGAGAAACGGCCGTGCTCTGTCCTTGCAAGTAGCAGCTAAATTTAAGCCCTAAATCTGAATGCGATCGGTGGTTACAGAGCCCCTGATGCTGTCCGGACCCCCGGAGAGCAGGAGCTGCTCCCAGCAAGCAGCCCCATGGCCGAGCGGCCGCGCAGGTCCTCTCGCTTCCTTCTGCTTTGCCACTTCACAAGCCAGGTTAAGCCGTTGCAGGATTTTTTTCCCCTGGGGACAAGCCAGGCTCTGCGAGGCGCATGGCAGTGGGATTCACGATGGGTCATTCCACCGCTGCTATCCAGTGAACGTGTCGTATCAACGAGTTTATTCAAAACAGGAGTAATTCAGGGGCCTGTTTTGCAAGGAATGGATTTAAGCTCTATTGACAGAGCTGACTTTTATCTCTGAATTAGTCCCACATAAAATAATTGCATTTAAAAAGGACTCAGCAGGCTGCTGTTATCAAAACCTTTTGAAAGGTCTGTTCTGTTTGATATTGCCGTTTGGCTTTTTTTAGACAACATCAAAGAAAAAAAGAAAAAGACAAAAAAAAAAAAGAAAAAGAAAAAAGGAATTGATAAGGGACATTGCAGTGCACACTAGCTTACCCATGTCTCCTGCTGTTAATACATGTCCGAGCAGGCTCAGGACACCATGTGGCACTCTGTACTCCGCTTCAGAGCGGTTCTGGGACAGATGCCGTTTGATGGCATGCTGCATATGGAGCCGCTTGTGTCGACTGCATCGTAAGAAGGAATAATCAAGGTTCACCAAGAAAGAGATTTGTTTGTGTCTCTCTCCATCTTTTTTAATGATGTTCTTAGCCAGAGGATTGCCTGCTGAGAAGCGTTTCTCCACCCGCTGACCCAAGGAGATTGTGGGTGAAGGCTCATCTGTAGGTAGCCAGCATGGCTTTGGTTTTCAGGTTGGGCAGCTCTTGGCTGCCCGAGCTGACGGGGAGGTTGTGGGAGCTCTGTACTGGCGTGGCGGTGGGTTTGAGTCGCGAAGAACAACGAGGAAAGGGGAATTGTATCAGGAATGAACTCCCACAGCCCTCCCGGGAGTGAAGCTGCTTCAAGCAAAGCCGGGAGCAACCCTGCGAGGTTATTCTGGAGGTGGAAGCGTACCAAAATTTGGGTATTTCTCTGCTCTGTCCATGTAAAGGTAAAACTGCGGCTTTGCACGCAAAACAACGGCGTACGTGGTACTGAGTGCCCACGCCTCCCGTCGCACAGCCCGCTCTTCTGCGGGATGCACAGTGGACAAGCCCACGGGGAGATTGCGTCTCTGCCTGGCTTTGTCACTGTTCTGGCTCTGGCTTCCCTCTTGCAGGTGTTCCCAAGGAGCCGGCACAGCTGGAGGAGGTATTTCCTCACAGCCCAGATCAAAAATTCACACAGATTTAAGTGCTTTCTAAAAATACTAGCAGAATAAGAGATGGAAATTGGAAAGGTATCCTGGGTTAATAGACACTGTCCTCTGTTCTGCCGTACGGGGATCTCACTCGCAGCAGAATCCACAGGGCCTTCTCCAGTGGGGAAGCGTTTGCATCACAACTGTCCTGGTTCAGCAGCTGAAAAGGAAAGAAAAGGGGGTTGGATCAAACCAGATTTAAATTTATCTTTTTTTCTTTCCCGATAAAAATTAACACCTGAAAAATTCAATTAACGTCAAAAGAAATTTTCTGCTCAGTTCACAGCAGCGTATTACACTCTCAGCCTTTCTGAGAAATGAAGGACTGCAGAAATGCCTCACTGAAGAGATGGGGAGAGAGGCAGTGCTTTTCCTCTGACAGCCCGCGCTGGGGGCTGCGTGGTGGTGGGACACACCGAGGGGATGGGGCCGGTCCCCCACCCCATCTGGAAGCGCCCCAAATCCTCTGGGAGCGGAGGGGCCTTCATGGCTCTTCCCACAGAGCTTTTCCACTTCCAGTTGTTTGAGTACTGAGAAGAGGGGGTAACTCCCTGTCCCTCTACTCTCCTGTGTCATGGGAAATTAAAGTCCTGGACTTGGGATCAATGAGTTTTGCAGGGTATCTGGCATTGCCAGCAGCACCCAAAATATCTCAGAGCCTAAAAATGGTGACATTTCCCTGAGCAGGAGAGAGGAGGGCTTGTGCTCCTGTAGGCAGAGGAAGGAAGCCAGCACCATAATGGGACCAAGAAGCCTTGACATCACCTTCTTTCTGTTCACCTCCTTTCTTTCTTTGCATTCTCTCCTTCAAATGTAGTAAGAAACACAAGTTGTTTCCCGACTGCCCACACTGGCTTCTTTTTGGTAAATTCACTACTTGCCGATGGTTCCTCTTCTTTAGCTTTCTATGGACGTTTTAAAGTCATTAAATTGAAGCATGCAGTAATACATGAGCTGTCCAGGGTCAGGCGGGAGCGGAGGGCTCGTGTCAGACCTCAGTGACAAACAAAGCATCATTTGCCTTCAAACAGCCCATCCCCAGGAGCCCGGTCCGAAACCTCGTCTTGCACCTTATCACACCGCTCAGCGTTTCACCTGTCCCCGCTCTGTGTCACTCCTCTGCCTGCTCAGCTTGCTGCCACCATTGCCGAGTTAATAAAGGGTCACTCAGTGGTGAGGAGCAAGCTGCTTTAAAGTAGATTTCACAAAGAGAAATCTGCTGAGAGTTTCCTGGGTGGCTCAAAAACTCAGCTCCAGAGCTGTCGGAAATGTGGCAAAAGAACATTTTCCAGTGTTTTAATGGAGCACCAGGTAACTGGGGAGGGCATGGCTACGTTGAGGCTAGAGAAACTTGTATCACCTACAGTCCTTCCGGGAATTGTATATTCATTTTTATTAACTTTAATTATAGGAGCCCTATAAAATTTTCCCATTTTGTGTTGCATGAAAAATGCAGCAGTTAATTGCTCTTGACATTTCACTGGTTTGTGTTTCCCTCTAACGCAATCTTGTACTCACAATAGAGACGAGGATACCAGTTGGCTTGTTTTAGAGATCAGAGGCTATGATCACACCATGAAATTAGTATTTTTGCTACTTCTCTCATCAGCTTACAAGTACGGGTGCAAATGTGTGTGTTTTAAGAGGGTGTTCTTGGATTTATGGTGCTTGGCTTGCTAAATACGACAGGTTTCTTTCGCTCCGTGCTCTACCTACCCAGCCAGGTCTGCATTGTTTGTTTTTTTTTTCCCCTTTCATCCTTTCCTTCCTTTCTTTCCCCACAGATCTGTCATTTTTTTCATCATTATTGTAGGTTTCAAGCCATCTGGACTCATAGCTGTCTTTATTTTTTAATTTTTTTTCCAAATGTCATCTCATCTGTGGTAAAAAAAAAAAAAGGCATACAGCATCTGAATATTACCAATTATAATGTCTGAGGGCTGGATAATCTCTGAGCTCAACGCGGCAGCCGTTCCCCGATCCCGGTGGCAACCAGGCATTTTGGACTGCATCCATTACCTGTGATGATGTCTCGGGATCTCCAAGAGGGGAAATGATATGCAAAGCAAACTAACCTGATGGTGATTTGGAAAGACAGAACAATGCAGAGAGCAGGAGACCAACAGCGCGCCCGCCGCTCTTTGAAATGGAAAGTCGATCTGGAAGGAAAGAAAAATGTCAAACATCACTGCCGCTGCCTCCTGATCGTGGCAGGGCAGCACTGGCGGGGCAGGGGTGCTGGATGGGAGCGGGGACCGGGGGGTCTGGCGGAGCACCCCTGCAGCAGGGTGGCCCGTCACCTCTTGACGTGTAGACATGGTGCTTAGGGACATGGTCTAGTGGTGGACTTGGCAGTGTGAGGTTAACGGTTGGACTCGATGGTCTTAAGGGTCTTTTCCAACCTAAATGACTCTGTGATTCTAAAAGAATAGAGGTACATGCCTAGTAGGCTGGTTTCTTCTAAGAGTTGCCCAATTCAACCTATTGGGTTAAAAAATGTGTAAAAAGTGTAGAATAGATTTGAGTGGTATCCGAAAAAGCTAATCACTTAGGTCTTTGTCTGTAACACAAAAATATTTTTCAACATTGTTATGTTAATGACACGTTCAACCTCCCATCTCAGTAAGTAGAGAGGACAAAATACGAGGCGTATATTGAAGGTCGTGAAGATGCGGAGAGAGATATCCAGAAATATTAATATTCTTTTATTTGTTTTTAAGGTGTGGAGATTAAGACTGGAGAGACAGGTAAAACAAAATAAAAGAGACAACAAAGCCGCTAGTAAATCCGTCTCTTACGCACAAATCAAAATCATTGTGAAAACATGGATGTGAAGCTGTGGAGGTTTTTTTTGAGTAGAAGACTATACCCAGATAAACACCAAAATCTGGAATTAATCGAGTGAATTAGCTGTTAATCCTACCATAATGTAAATTTATTCTCTTTGCATTTTCTGAATCTTTGCAGCTGAAGTGTACTAAATGCGACATTTTTAGTCAGGTCATATTTTCATCTTAGACTTCAGAGGAGAAAAAAATTGTTGCTCTACAGTACTGTTGAGACTAGGAGAATATATATACAGAGTAGGTCCGTGTAAATAAATAAGTAAGTAATATTAGCACTGTGATGTGAAATGAGGGAAAAAAATGGAATGGTTATTGAAACAGCACTGTTTTCTGTGTCATAAATTTCCTGCTCCCATGGGTTACCGTAGCATTTCAATCTGAGCTGCGTGCTGGCACAGATAGCCAGGGAAGAAAGAAAAAAAAGGGGGAAAAGAAAAAAAAAAAAGGCTGACAGTCGTCTTATGAACGACATTGTAGAGAATACCAAATGCACAGCACAGCACACCTAGTCGGGATGAAGAACATGTCCAGCTGTGGCTCATCCGCGCAAGTGAGCTGCCAAATCACAGTGGGTGCGGGCTTGGGTTACGTGGGGCGGCTGCTGGAGCCGGAGTGGAGACTGCCACTGAGTTACACCGCCCCGAGAAACTGCTTCATAGGGTCTTTGCAGCTCTAATCCAGATAAATCACTCTTTTCCCCTAGGTGTTGTATTTATTGTAACACACAGTAAGTTTGCAACGTGCCTGATATGGCCTTGGATGGAGCTGCCCAGAGGGGAGAGGCTGTGGCCATCCTCCACTCGCAGCATCCTGCTTGGCCACGGGATCCCCGCATGCATCTTCTTTACATTGCTGCTCTTCTGTCCACCTGTATACCTTTCTCTTTAAATGATTACAGTTGAGGTTGCAAGTGAATTTTCTATCCTTAGTTCAGGATCAAATACTGAAACTTCTCAGGAGTCGAACAAAAATCCTCAGGACTCGAGGCTTTGATATATAAATACATACTACTGGTAGTGTGCAAACTTAGGGCTATTAAAAGAAGGGATTTAGATAAGAACATCTATCATTTTTCTGAACTCTCTCTGAAGAACAGCAGTCAATTAAACCTGTCTGAATGAAGGGATTTGGGTGGGTTTTTTTTAAGAAGCCATGATTGACTGTTTATGCAATAAAATTTAAGTAGCTGGCAGCGTTGCAGACTGCGGTGTTTTTATCTGTAGACCCGTCGTATTGCAGGGAGCTACGCCGCGAGCTTCGCCTCATTGCCCTGCCAATGAACTTAGCCATGTATCTATTAAGAGAGTTGATTCACTCACCGCATCAACCTAGTTTTGGCCCTTGGCGGTGCCGATGCCAGTGCCGCCAGCTGCCGAGGGCTCTGCGCTGCACCGGCTGCCTGGCTCTGCGGCCAGGGGAGTGCCTGCAGACCTTCAGATACGTTTTGGGATCCATTTTCGTGCATTTTGGTTTAAGTTTGTACTGTCATTCCCTTAAGAAACGTCATTGTATTATATTTGTATACATATGTAGTTTATGGATTGATTTTTTTTTTATGATCAATAAAACAGAAAGAGTACATGAAGGACCCTGAGTATTATAAATATCCTCCAAGCAGTTTATGGAGTGTCAGTTTTCTCCGTTCCCCAACCACTTCCCTGAATGATTTTATAAGGGCTCCAATCTCAGGCATTAAGGGTCTGCTCCCTGGGAGGTACAAGAGCGTTTTTAAGAAGTCAGTTGCTTCAGAGCAGAAGAGCAAAATGTGGTATTTGCCCACTGGCTTGGGTGGGCTCCCTTGTGCTCCTTCCCCTCTAGGCTCCACCAAAACCTTGAATGTGTTTTGGGTTTATGTCAACTGCTGGAACCTTCGGCATTGTCACAGCAATTCTTCAGTAAGAAGGAAACCAAACGGTGGTGTAAAGATCCGTTTTATTTTTTAATCATTTTTATGGTAATTTCTGTATGGAAAGCTCACAACTTTTTAGTTTTATAACTGCCACACACCCCGAAATTGTACAATTTCCTCTCATTCCGGTTCACTTCAGTCTGCACTTTCTGATATTGTTTATTGGTGCCTTCATCAAAGCGAGTGCTGCTTATTGAACTCTTTTCAAGGCTTTTATTTTCTTTGGTTAAAGCACATTGATTTTCTTACATTAAAAATTAAGGAATGAATCTCATTTTGATCTCAGTTCTGTCTGGTTTCAGCTCTGAAATTGCCAGTGGAGTATGACAGCACGCTTGAAGTGTGCTTTGGACATTTCCTTCAGGTTAAATCTGTAACATGAGTAAAAGAACTTGGTGGCTAACCCATGTCACCTGCAAAATTTGGTCTCGGTTTAATCAGAACAGTCTTCGCTGTTGGGAAAAAACATGGCTAAGCTACGTGCAGCCTGCCTTGCTTATGGGGGTGTTGTGGCACAGCAGCCAGGAGGAGAGTTTGCTCTTCTGGTAGGAACACGGGAATTTATTTTGAACATATGCCTCGGTCCTCACTTGCTTTGCCTGATGCAGACAGGATTCATTGCACTCGGCGTCAGAGATGTCTGAGGCAGGTATCGCTGCTGGAGATGCCCTCCTCAGCTCCTCTGCAGGCAGAGAGAGCCAGAGCACCTCTGTGTCTGCACCGGCAAATTAACCGCATGTCCACTTGGCCTTTACTTTCGTACGGGCCTCTTTTGCTGCTGTTTGCAGTTCCAGGAATTATTGTAGTTATAATAGTGTCACGTTTAAAAACCCAGTGCTGTTTAAGGCACAGCATAACGCTCGCAGTTTGGAGCACTGGGCTGCACGTGCATTGCCTGAGTGTCCCGAGCTGCTAGAGGTAAGGCTAACAAAAATGTCAGACGGGCTATGAAGTCTCCTACTTCGGTTTCTAATGATTGCACCTGGGGATGAAGCAGGGACAGAGCGAGGCGTCTTTGATCTTCTTCAAATGCATCTGCTCCTGTTGTCTGCTTCAGACGAGACCCTGGGCTACGTCTGATCTGGCGGTGTAATTCCTCTGGGACTCTTCCTTTTCCCGTGACAGGGACAGTTACAGGAGACTGGAAATACTGTGTTAGCATAACAGGCCTGGATCACATTGACAGCATTTCTAAGGGAGTCATTGGAGGAGCCACGTCAGTAACTGTTGCTAACGCCTACAGCCCTGCTGCAAGTACACAGGGACTCGGATGAGAGTAAAAGGGGTAAAACTTGCGCCATGTGTCAACTCCTACAATGGATTTACTGTAAAAATTAGAAGCTGGTGGCTGTGCGTAGTTAATATGAACATTCTATTATTCATTTCTATTACTCACGTCTTCTGGTTGATCACTGGTTTTGTTTGACTGGCTTATATGGCTTAGACAGAGGAAAATCTGTGACAAGCCCAACTGAGCAAGGAGAGAGCTGAGCGCTCTCATTTCTCTCCGGGCTCTTTCACCCCTTTCTTCTGTTTTTCACAGCAGGAAGGAATTCGACCTCAAGGTTTTTATTTCATATGCATCATCAGTGCCAAAGTGCACAAGCTGATCTAGACCTGAATTTATAATTTATCTTTTTTTATGACTTTTCCCTAAAAACCTGATTGTCTCAGCAAGGGATAGACCTGCAGCCTCAGATGCTGTGAGCTGGTGTGAGCTCTCACTCCCCAAGTATTTTGTTTCAGATGTCAGCTGGCACTCAAAGAGAGGTGTCAGCACCATCGCTGTGGTGGTTGGAAACAGGCTCTGTGTGTGTGTGTGTGTGTGTGTGTTGCCCTCTTTCTTTACCCTACAGCTGTATGTGGCGTAATATATTTCTTTTCTTGCATCTGGACATCGCTGGGGCAGGGACTGATGCCGCTGGGCTGGGCTGGGCTGGGCTGAAATGGGGTCCCCCCATGGGCAGGCTCAGGGGAGGCCAGCCAGGGACATTAGGGCCAGCGAGTGTCCTCGGGGCCAGGACATCTTGCTTGCTTGCTTTTCCTTTGATCGCTTGCTTTCTTTGGAGGAAGGTTCAAGAGTTATATTCACCTAAGGAGCAGATGAGAATCTGTATGGGTATCACTGTACCAGTGAAGCTACAGATACATAGGCTGATGCATAGAGAAAAGACGTGGATCATATTCTAGATAAATACCTGCTGTGAGTTGATAATTTTCCTTGAAAATGAAAAAGAATTCCTCCTATTTGCAGAGAAATGAGCAAGTCCCCGGCTGGTGGATCCCCTCTCCCCGCTTCTCCCATCCCCCGGGCTGGCAGATCCTTACTCTGGTTTAATCCCTGACCTACATCCAGCATCCAGGCTCCCACTTCTCGTTTCTCTGGCTGTGAATATTCTTTTCAAGAGAAGTTGGCTGAAGGATTTCCTTAACATGTTAGGAGACAAACAGACTAATCTTTCACACTGCTGATCTGGAACCAGGAGAAAAACCCTCTACAAATCTCCCCGCTGCTCATTCCTGTCACGTCCCTGCAGCTCAATTGTCTCTCCTCGTGTCTTGGCACATATCTTCACTTCTTCCTTGGCCTTGCATTTTGAATGCTACCTTCCTTATCTCCTTTTTTTATCCACATTCACTTATCTTTTGTCCTCTAGCCACAAACCATCATCCTTCCACGAGCCTTACTACAACTGAGTGTGCCTCCCTGCATAGTTATTAGCCATCTAATTTTTCTGCTTGGTAACACCCAGAACCTTATTTAGTGGAGACATTGTGTGAGCCTCATCTAGGCAGGAATTACTTTAATTAAATAGCTGTCTGCTGTTTGTTGTTTTGGCTTCAGGTTCCTTTTGTATTTAGTAAAATTGGTGAGGAAAATAACTAGTCTTTAGACTCAACTAGTCTAAAGATAAGCTCTGCTTCCTTACTTTCATTTATTTGACTATTTTTTAAGAGCAAAAGAGCTTTAAAAATGCCCTAGATAATAAAGCAAATAGAAGTGCCAATTGAAATCATATTTGACTGAACTAGTCTTTGGAAAGTCTGTTTTAGACTGGGATTCTCTACTCACTGATAAGGAGATGGAGAAGCAAACCGTCTTCACACAGGTATTAGTAAGTTCACCTTTTTTCTTTTAATCAGCACACCGACTATATGACAGCAGGTGGTACTGTAGTCAAGTAGATTTCCCAGATTGCTGGAGTGTGCAGAATCTTATCCCTGGTGTTGTACGTGAAGAGGTCTTGATGGCTGCGTCTTGCTCCCTTGAGCGCAACGGTTACAGGACGTAGCGAGCACCACCCTCACTCCTTCTCCCCTCTTACCTTCCACATACGTGGGTGAAGAGCTCAAGGGGTAGAGTGGGTGGCTGAAGGAGGTTGAGTAGATGTGGAAAATATATTCCCGTTTTGTTAACGTAAACGGTTCTGTAAATAACCGTTTTTTCAGCCCACTTGCTGATGCAGAAGGAGGAAGGACTGAACAGTTGTTGGAACAGGAAACATTCAGCGTTTTGGTTCACTCCGTCTGCAAAGTTCCATTGGGCTCCAAATCAAATATTCAATGAAAAAAACCCAACAAAGCAATTAAAAGGCGGCAAAACTGCTGGAGGAATATCATTGTGTCTTTACCCAATCTCTCAGTTGACTTCTCAGTTTGGATGCTTCAAACCAAGGTTCAAATTCCTTCTCCTACTGGAGAGGATGTGAAGACACATCTCTCTCCTGCTGCGAGAATCGCCTAATTGCTGACCTGAGGAGTAGGCTGTGGCTGAGATCTCACCATCTCCTCTGATGATGTTCCAGCTGTATAAACTGTTAAATAGCAGTAAAAAGAAGTGTCTAACCTGGCAGGTTATCTATATGTCTAAAAATACTTCTGGTTTCCTCTTAGACATCTCTCTCGCTCAGTTTTTAGCTGTTCCAGTATTAGCTCTCCACTTTTTGACCTCTGAAAGGGTACTTTCTTTGCCGGTCCATCTCAAAATTATTCCACCTTATTAATTCTTTTCCTGAGGTGCTTATTTAACTAGACAGCTCTGGACACCCTTGCCAAAAGTATTTTCTCCTTTGTTTTCTGGGGATGTACATTCCAGACAGCATTTGCACTTGGCATTTAAATTCAAGCCCTGCCTACATTGAAGTTCACAAGATCTTTAAGGGCATTTAGAATTGACAGACAGAAGAAAGTCTGTCTTTATCATGTTTTCTGTAGTGTTCTCTCTGAAGGAAAGATCTTTCTTCTGAAGATATTTCCAGTACAGCTGCAACCAGAGGAGATAGTTATCAAGGTGTTGTTGGAGGCTACTAAAGAAGACGGATTTGGCAGGGTCCTGGGAGTCTGTGTTGTCTAAGATGCTGAAAATGTTCTTTTTTTTTTATTCCTCTGCTTTTCCTGATCAGACTTGTGCATTTGTGTCAGAAAAAATGCTCTTATTGGGTCATCAGAGGCTTTGACTTTGTTTGTTTGGCTTTTTATTTCTTTTTTTTTTCTTTTTCTTTGCTGAGGCATCTTTATACCCTATTAGGGTCATCAGAAAGAGCTGTAATTGTCAAGAATATTTTGATTTTTTTCGTCTCCCGTCCTCTTGAATGGTCCCCTCCTCTTCTGAGAGCTTTGTGGGACCTCCAGTCACCGCAGAGTAATGGAGACGCTCCCAAGCTGGTTTCTGCCCGATGAGCAAAGACACCCACAGCCGCAGGGACCCAGAGCTTGGCCCAGGCTGTCCAGAAAGCAGGATTAGCCTTCCTTGGGCACAGTGCTGGCCGGGTTGGATGACTAGCCAGGCCTGAGCTGCTGGGTTGGTGTCAGTAACGAGGGGAAGGTTCCATTTCTGTAGCAAAGAGGTGATACCACTGACTGAAGTTGTCATGGCCAAATGAGGGTCTTGCACAGAGTCTGACAGCGGGTGGAAGGAGACCCTTCAAAATCATTTTTGTGCAAGCTGTGTTGCTGGGCTTTTACGCGGCTCCAGTTATGATGCATCACTCATCCCAGGAATAACTGCACTGCAGTCCTTTGCCATATTATTTCTTAATTTATCTATTTTCTTTTTTTCCTAGCAAGTTGTCTGAACTCCTCAAGCTGGCTCACGTTCTCCTGTCCCTCGGGTAGGAATGGGACATGGGTTCTATGTGCCTTTTCTCCTTCTCTGTGCCTGGGGAAGGACTGGGCTGGACTGGCTGAGGTCGAGACCTTCAGCAAGATCTTCAAGTTCTGCTTGTGGGCTTTTCCTCTTGGTTTAGGAGAAGCTGTTTGTTTTTCTCTACCTGTTCCCTCTCACTCAGAATTAGGGAGGACAAGAGAATCTCTGTGTACGTTACCTTCCATTTTTTGACTTGCATACAAATTAATCCAGGATTCTGCTGCCAACGTATCTAAGTATCAAGTTTCCCTGCTAGAAGAGACTGTATTCTCTGGGAGGAAAGGGAAGCTTTTTATCTGAATCCTGTGTTATAGGAAGCACAAAAATAATGTAGATACATGGGAAAGCTTTTGCTGTTAATGCCTCTGGTTGCTGTTAAAAGCTGATGCCTTAGCACCTGATTAGTGCCATAAATAGGGGGTGAAAACCCTGAAGGCTGAAACTGTCCTTACAGAATGATAAACTATCTCAGTGTCATCCTATCTGCATTTTGTAGCAGTGATGTTTCTTGTCTCTCAGATCACAACTTGTTTATCTTTCCAGCCAAAGCAGCACTACTAGGGGTGTTGCACTGACTCCGGTGGGGAGTTTCTTCCCCATGGCAGTATTTGTCCTTTCAGTCTGTGCTTGCCTGGCTCACCATGAGCCCTTTTGCTATATCTAAAGCAGGTATAGAGGTGTACTGCCAGCTGGGTAAGTACTGCTTTCTCTTCTGAAAGTTATTTATTTTCCTTGCCTCATCTCCAGTGCCACTTTAAATCAGAGGAGTAACCTAGTCTCCCAGTATTGTACAAGGGAGCTCTCCCAGGCAGAGTAGTCAGATTTAGTCTGATGTGATGAAAGCACTGAAACAGATCCAGTTTAAAAAACACAGGAAAAGTAAAATAGGCTGGATGAAACCTTTGTGCATCATAAAAGGGTCAGTGGATTAGTTCCTCCTCAGGGTCTTTGAGTGTATCGAGGAGAGCAAAGGATTGGTACATGGGGATTTTCTTCTTTCTTTAAATAATCAGTCTGATCTCATCTGCTGTAGGCAAAGAAAAGTCATTTAAATCCCAATTCTACATAAGGGTGATATGCATAATACCATCTCAAGCATCCTTTCACGCAATATTTCAAGGTCTGGGGTGCAGAACTCCCCAGTAGGACCCCTGGGAAGTTTTTGTAACTTCTTGAAAAACTGGAAAAAAAGAAATGTGGAGGTAATGACTCCCTCCTAACCCCTTTGCTCCTCTATCCCCTGTCCCACTTGAGGGAAAGTTTTCTGCTTCTTTTGTTCCCCTGCTCCTCAGCAAGGCAACGTCTGTGCTCAGACCTCAGCAGAGCATGGCTGCAAAATCAGGAGACAGAGTTTCAAAAGCTGCTGAGTAAATCTTATACTTTATATTAAAAAATCTTCATTTTTTAATTGCATGTTTCTCTATGAGAGAAATCACATCTCTAGATAATCCACTTTCTCTATAATGTATTTTACTTCCTGATAAATATATGACCAAGGAGCTGCTGCCTCTTTTCTGCCCTCAGTGGTTCTTGAATTGCTACATGAAACTGCTGGCACTAATTTATCCTGTGAGTGCCACTTTGCCGATTTGAGGAAAATTGCTAATTGTTATCCTTCTATGCACATTCTTTCTAGGACATGTCTCCACTTTAATCAGTTCCATTGCATCTTTGATGATGATAGCAATCACTGCAAGATTCATCTACAAAGTGCTGTGAGTGCCCTTCTTTGCAGTAAACTGGTCCTGACTCACTTGGCTGCACAGCGGACCATAAAGATGCTTTTCAGCTGCAGCCTCATTGCACCTTATAGCTCCAAGTCCACAAGAGCAGCGCACAACTCTGTGGTTGTCTCTGATTTTTTTTTTTTTTTTTTTTGCAAGAACATCATCTAATTAGAATGGGGATAGTGCACAGACAGTGATTCCTTCTAAATTTGGATTACCAATCTCAATTCACTCCTGATGCCAAAGCTGCTTCTCCCCCAACATTTATCATCGGTGAGTCTCAGACCCTCATCTGCTCCACAGCCTTTCTGATCTTTCCCAAGACTATTCAGTTTCTTGAATGATTTTTTTTGTCTCTCTTTTTCTCAGCCTTTCAGGTCTGAATCAGTGGTCTCCAAACATAACCTGCTGTGCCAGCTAGCTGCAGTCATTATAGTCTCGATTGGTTACTGCAGCGAAAGTGGTTAGATTGTTGCAGAATGGATTTTTCGGCTCAGAAAGGCTCAAATACGTTCCAGGCATAGCAAGTAATACCTTGGGCTGGTCGGGATGGCCAAAAATACTGTATTCACAGCTAGTCTTGCTTGAGGGGAATTGCTGGGTGTGTGCATTTGCTTCCTTTACATTCCTGTTTGCCAGATCCTGTCATTCACAGTTACTCGCTTACGGCGAGGGCAATAACAGTATGACAGTGACAGCTCCTGTCCAAACCAGAACTGGCACATGAGAGAGAAAGGAGAGAGCATTACACCAGGAGGGTCATACCCTGCTGGGGTGGTTTATGTTGATGCAGAGATCGGCGCGTGAGGCCAGCTCGTGGTGCCAGAGCCGGGGTAGCTTTGAACCAGCTAGTCCCGGTATTGCTAAATCCCAGGAAGGAGCCTGCTGAGCTTGTCCCGGTGCTGCGTCGCCGCTGCTGGGGCTGCCGGGACCTCTCCGCCGGCCAAATTGGGCAAATCTACTCCTGTAGCTGCTGCACGGCCAGCACCCTGCGTCGTCTTCGAGAGGTCTCGTTTAGAAACAGCAGCAATCCGAAAGCTGTGGCTGCTCCTGCCTTTCCTGCCCAGCTGGAGCAGTGTGATTAAAGCTGGTGGGAATCCACTTGTCTGAGGGATATGAGCCAGGTTTAAGTCCTGCCTTGATGTCACCTCGTGTAAATAGCGCAGCCGGGGAGGGGTTGGGTGCCGCAGGAGAGCTCCGGAACAAAGGGGGTCCTCCTGGCGCGCCGCATCTGATTTGATCGTTGTGGCATTTAGCAGTCGTTGTAGCACTTTGTGTTATCCTTGTCTAGCATTTTTGGGGGTAATATTTATGATCCTTTTACTGCCAGACACTGAGAGGATTTTCTGGAGTGCCTATGACATCAGTACCCTATTTAAATGCATGGAAAGCATTTTCATATGAAATGTGAGCATACAAAGCAGAAAGAAAAGCCTCTCCTAACCAGGCAGATTTGCTCTCCATCTGATGCGTTTTGCCAGAGAGAAGCATATATCTGAATATCTCAGATCGCTTGATGAATCTTTTACTTGGCAGAACGTGAAGGTGACAGAGACTTTGGTTTCCAAACTCTTGTGGCGTGGTCCTTTTAAGCTTCACAGCAGAAAATACACTCTCAGCCCTTGACATCCCCCAAACCTAAGTGCATTTCAGCAGAGCATTGGAAATGTCAGATCTGCCTTTGTTGATTTCCCCTCTTCCCTATTTTATCTGTGGTTCACTTTTGCTGCCCTGTTTACCACTTTTATCTTTCTCTCCCTGACAGGATGCTTTTTTTCCACTGCTGTCCAGGCTTTGAAAACATCGCATCTCCCGTTAGCTGATCCTTGTACGTCTCTTGAAATTTCCATTGACCACTGCTTATCTTCGATGTCTTGCATGTTTGCTTTTAATGTTTCTTTAGTAATGCATTGGCTTCCCTGATCCAGCCTGGAGATGCCCATGGGGTGCTAAAGTAAGATGGCACTGTAACTGATAGACTCTGATTCCTGTATGTACGAGCACATTTGCTGTTCAGCCACAGACTCCAGGTGCTTGGTGTACCTTATTAGTCTAAACCACATGTTTTCCTTTGAAGTTGAAATCCTAACAAAATAAAACCAAAAAGGGGTTTTTTTTTAACTTTCATCTATTTTCTGTTATCTAAGTGCCCTACAGTGGCATTGATAAAAGTGGTCTTTTTTATTCTTGGCTAGATGGCAGGATTCGGCCAAGGCGAAAGCACCGGGCTGCAGAGGCGGTGGTGTTGCTTCTCATCTGTTGTGACACCAGAATAAATCGTGCCTTTCATGAAGTACATACAGAGCAATAGAAATAGGATCTTGAGGGTTTGCTCAATCCTCCATAAAGTCTTCTCATGTCCTTTTTGTTCTAATCTGGTTTTATTCTCCACTTATTAAGGAAAAAAAAAAGTAAAATGCCTCATTTCTTTGAGACCCAGACAGCAGCACATCCAGAACAGGCTTATTTGAAAAGCCTGTGAGGCTTCAAATCCTTCAATTCTTCGTGGCTCTTAGCTCATCGAATGTCTTACCATTTGATAGGAGGTCATTAATATAAGTACTCTGAGAGGTGGTGCAAGCAGATCCACGGATCGTACATATCTGTATAGGCGCAAATCTACAACCACCACTATTTATTATTAGTCGTGAGTGGCCAGCATTGAACTTTTTCCTCCAAACTTTTCCAGGCTTTGCAAAGATGCCGTGTTTCCCGTTCTCTCCCGCCGTCGGTCAGCTTTGCCTCTGCAACTGTTAGTAGTTTTCCTGGTGTTTGGTAGACAGATCAGCTCATCCCACCCACTCCTCTCCTAGCTGAGCTCAGAAGAAGGGCTCTCTGACTTTTTCCACCCCTTGCTGTTGTCATCTTAGTGTCAAGTAGCAGTGTTGATGCTTTTTAAGTCTTTTCTGTAATCTGCTAACCTGCTTAGCCTTCCCACTTAGAAAATTGCTGCTCCAAAAATTGTCTCTGCCAACTGACCGATTGCTTTTCTGTACTGGAGCCGTCAGAAACTCCCTCTCCAAAGTGCCTTAATCCATGCCCACCTGTGTGTAAGTAGGAAAAAACATCTCTGCTTCATGAGGCTGTACTCTGTGAAGAGCATCCGTTGCACTCCCAGTGGTGGAGAGATCTGTGGTGTTTCTCTGCTGTTCTTTAACGGATGGCAAAGAAGATAAAAGCACTAAAATAGGGAATCTCTGTTCTCTCCCTTTCCCTTGCTCCTGCAGCCCTGTTGGGTAGGGTCACGGAAGAGGCTGGGACAGCTTTATGGCATGGCAGCACTGAGATGCCTGCAAAGCTCTTACTTGTGATTCTGCAGACGAGTGAGTTGTTCCCCGTCCTACACCTGTAGCGTTGTGGAGAATTTCCCATTCATCACCGTAATGATAGCAATCCGCTTTGCTGGCTGCCTCCTCTTGGGCGATGCTTCCTTTCTAGCTGTTGCTGAGATTGATACTTGCCATTCCCTATGATCCAGATTATTTGGGTTACTGTAGACACATTATCTAAAATGAGTGTTACTGTCTCTGTGCAAGATAGAAGAGCTACTCCATTTCCCCACCTCTGATTACCGTCCTGGCCCCAGCCCACCCTTTCTCTTGCTGCTTTCAATACGCTATTCGCATCACCACCTGAGGAGCTCTGTCAAAAGGAGATACAGGGATAATAAAAATCAGAGGCTTGCCTTTTTCTTTGTCAAGCTAAACCCATCCTTTGTTGGCATAGGAATTTGAACTGTTCCTGAATACAGGTTCATAGAATAATAAAGAGTCGAGATAGAGAGGGTATTCTGGTCATCTAATCTATTCCTCCCTACCTGTCAGTGCATATTTTTTTCCCCATTGTGTGTTTTCAGGTGCCTTTGTGGTGTGCTATCCAATTCGGCTTCAGCTGTCCCAGGCAATAATGTTCTTCCTTCTTGCCTCGTTACGTACCCCAGTGAGACTCAACTTCCTTCAGTGAAACATGACCATTTATGTCTGACAAGAAATCATTTCTTTTTGGTAGAAGAGGTAGCGCACGGCATAGATGATTAAAGTGCGTTGCTTTTTCCATCAGGATTACCTTGTTAAAGGAAAGTAACCCAAGGCTTTTCTGTTCGTTACACTTGCTGCTTTTTTTCTTTGCCTCCTGTTCCATTGTGCTGGCGGTGCAGTCAAATGAGATGCAATCACACCTTTGCTTCATGCAAAATGAATGCAAGCCATCCTGAAACGCCCATCCTCCATTTCAGCGCCTGGCTTTAATCAGCAGAATCCTAGAGAATTCCTCTTGTGGATGGAGCTGAAGCAGATGTTGGTTTGGGTTGCACAGAGGGCTGTAAAGAGAGCCTTCTGCACCTCTGAGGCACAACTTTATTAATTTTGTGCATTATTGCACCCCTGTTTTGCTCACCGGATCTCTTTGCATGGGACCAGTCTGCAATATTCAGTAATCCAGTGCAACCAAGTGCAGACTACAGTACATAAAACCCTTGAAACAAATGTTTTTAATATAAAACACAGAAATGAGATAATTTCAGAAATCATAACCCTTGCTCAAACAGGTTTGCATGAAGTGAAGGCTAAGAGGTCATTTCGTGTCAATAATTAATATGATGTGTGGCCTTGGGTGGAATATCTGAAACCAAAGGTTATTCTTCCTGACAGTGCTCAGGAGATGTAGGAGCTGGTCGCTAACAGGGCTTGTGCTCCTAACTGATTTAGGGATAGAGCTTTTGGCATCCCACTCTCAGTCTATATTTTTCTGCTTTCCTGCCTCATGTCCTTAAATCCTGAAGAAGTAGAAGCCTAAAATACCAGACGTGATGAATTAGTGATGAATTAGTCACTATAGTTAGATATTGTGAACCCACGGGATGCGCGGAGAAGCTCTTTGAGGTGGGTGAGGCCGAAGCAGTGGTGAGATTCATGGGCAGTTAATGGGCTGCGGTAAGCAGACCCATGAGTGGGGCTGTTTGCTTGCGCTTGGGGTTTGAGTTATAGTGCTGACATTTAACGGCACAGTCCATCTGTCAGCTGCCTCTCTCTGCTGTGAAGGGGAATTGTTACTTTGGTTTTGGTTTGTTGTTTTTTTTTTTTTTCTCCGTAAAAAATTGGGCCATTTCTGACCTGCAACATTTAGCAGTGTGCCTTTGATTTTGTTTTTATGTTACTGAGATTTCTGAGCTTTAAGCACTGTTGCTTTATGGACAATTCAGGCCCTTCTGCAGCTGACAAGTCCTGATAGATTTATGGCAGTCATAATACAGAATGAATTTGCTGATACCTGTGTTTATAGTAGCACTGCTGCTCTAAGAGTATATTTGGGTTCCACGAAACAGTGGTAATACATGAAGCAGATCTGTGTGTGATACTGTCATAAGGAGACCGCGGAAGCGTGGCAAGATTTATTACGGGACTTGCATTGAAAATCCCAAAGCTGAACCTGCCAAGAATATTACAGGGCATATGACATTTGCGTAGGACATTTTTGTGCGTCTGGATGAGTGCTGCAGTGATCTGTGCGCGCTGTGACCACTCGGGGGGACACGCGGATGCCGTCAGTGCTTCGGCATTCTGGGGCTCCCGGAGGATGCTCTGGGTGCGGTTAACTTTGGTTTACGAATTCAGTTTTTCTCACAGCTCCAAAAAGAGTTCATATGAATTATTCTGAAAGAAGTGGGCTCTTCATTCAGTTTACGTGTGAAGCCCAGAGAGCATCTTCAAAGTGTTTTAAAATAGATGTTTGCTGATAGAAACCACCAAGAGGTACTTCTGTGAAGAAATTACTGCCTAATCTGCTGTTCTTTTATAAATGACAGTTCAGGAGCCCATTAGCCATGTTTAGCTTTGCTTTGATTGTTGGCTTAGGAAACAGCCTGACTCTGCTGATTTATTTCTTGGGGATTTCCCAGCAAATCATGGGGTGGCAGTGCCTTGTCCCCGGCGTTTTGAAGCAAGGGCTGTGACCACAGGCGCATGATTTGTCCAAAGACATTTCTTTGAAAGATCAGAGGTTCTTACCAAAATGCTGCAGCGTCAGAAAGGTGGGTGTGGGAGCCCTGTGGAATTGCCACGGACCTGTCCGGGGCGAGGAGTGCGGCTGTCGATCCACCTGTATGGAGACCGTTGCTGCACGGGCTTTTACCAAGTTGCATCCTTCATTCTTGGCTGAATGAACTGCTGTTCCTTACTCCTTTTTTTCTTTTTTTTTTTTGTTGAAAACAGTTAAATCTTCACTGTTTTAAAACTGCTTGTGCCTCACTAATAGTTGGAGACCTCCTAAACGAGTTATCCCTGCTTCCATCTTATTTTTCCTCAACAGTCACACCTGATGTCTTCTGTTAGCAGCGTCTTTTTGCATCTGCTCTTCACTGACATAATCAATGAAGTTAAGTTTCTTTCTAAGAGGGTATTTTTGTCTTGGTTTTGTTCTCCTTCTCCTTCCTTGACCTTAAAAACATAAAAAGAAGCCTGCCTGAGTTTCCAACCTTTGAGGCGAGTTCATGTTTAATAAGGAACAAAAGTTCAGGATGTGTCAGGCCCGCAAAGAAAAACTGAATTTATTTTTCGACACAACAAGATTAGGAGGTGGTTCATAAATCCCAGCTCACCCTCTCTTTCCTCTCCCTCTAATGAGTTCAGCATACGGTAATGATACGATCATCAGGATGCTGCCGGTGAAGGGGGGGCTTCCAAATTCTGCCTGCAGATGAGATGGGCACCGTAAGCTGTAGCCATCCATCACGACAAAGTCGTTTGTGCCGGATAAAAGCCTGGTTGGGCAGAGTCAACGAAAGGCGCGTTATTAGAGCTCAGCACTCCTGCGTCCTTTGCTTGGGGTGAGGGGAGGAGGGAACCCGGCCACGGCACGAGACGTTTATTCATGCCATTGCCCTTTCCGAAAGCTAAGCCATAATGCAGAGATGGACCCATTGGATGCAGCGGTAATAGCTTTGCTATAAAAAAGCCCTTATCCAGATTTTAGCCTATTATTGCTTTTGGCATTCATTAAATGGCAAATGCTACAACTAAGTAGTGTTATATTAAAATCAAAGTTCATGGTCTGTTTGCTATTAATGATACATAAGCCGGCGTTTAGAAAAACCCTCTAGGCACAGCACATGCTTCCCCATATCCCTCCAATGTGGCACGACATGAGCCACCTTGGTGAGATGTTCCTTTTACACCTGAGGGTCTCTGTGCGTAAGAATTAAACGGCCTCAGTCCCCCATTCGCCAGGTTAAACTCTGATCTGTTAAAACAGAAAATCCCAAGTTTCCGTAATGCAATTTAGTGGCATTATTCCAGATTTCCGTTGCCATCTGAACCTGCTCTATTCACTTAGGTAAATGTTTTGCCTGCGTTAAGGGGCTGTGGGATTACTGTTGGTTTCCACTGTAAAATGGTTCTTTCTGAAATATATGAAACATTATCCAGCTCCTAAAGTTGCTTTAATGAGGGCATTTATTAATTCTCTCGCTGAGGATTGGCAACAGCAGTTTCCTTGCTCAGCGGGACTGGCTAATCTGCCGCTTCTGCTGCTACCCCAACCTGCCACGCTGCTCTGCAAAGAAAAAATGCTGCGAGGAGCCGAAGTTAAAAGTCAAAGCAAGAAAGGAGGCTCTCGAAAATCTGGGATTGGTGTAAGGAGCACTTGACTTTCATTGAGAAAAGATTGATGAATTGTTGCTAAACAGTGCCAACAGCGTTTCTTCACTTCAAATTACTGAGTGATGAGATAAAAGAACTAAATGAAAGATCCAGCTTTTCTCAAAGCCTTCTAATCTTATGTTTTATGCATCTTTCTTTATGTTTGATATTAAGTTAAATTATGTTTGTTAACCCCCTAAGAGAAAGGTTAAAAAAATTGTTTTTTCCTCTAAAGTAAGAGGTAACATTAAATTATTTTTTCCTGTGATTTATTTGTTTCTGAACCTGGGATCATATATTTATGTGGCATCTTGTACATCTATCAAAGAATTCTTCATGCTCTTGAATTTGAACTCCTGACCAGTCTTTATGATGGTACTAAAAATATTTGATGGCTACCTTTGAGCTGTGGGCCAAACTGAAAGACAAATTATAATCAGCTAAAAGCAATACGCATTTTATCCTAACATCTCACACATAAACACCCCCTAAACTGCTCAGGACCGTGAGCTTCTAGGCAAAGTCCCTTGGATGTTGGGAAACAAAATTAAAACAGGCTGTGCCTTCAGGAGCCCAGCAAACCCCCATGTTACCGCCCATCGAAGTCAGCACATTGCAAGAGTGCAAGTCCTTACTTTGTACTAACACAGGCAATTATTTACATTAACTTCCGCTGAGTCTGGCAGAAAAATCAGGTTTTAGCATTGGAGATGTGTGTTTCTAGCACTGTGCCTATTTTGTCTAACAAGCCTGTACCCAGAACTGTCTTCCACCCGAGGAGGCACCCGTGGATCTTGCCTGTGCTCCACAAAGCACCAAAACCTGCCGAAACAGGGCAAGAGCATCCCATCACGGAGTAAAAGTGAAATGCTAAACTCAGAAATTTCTGTCAAGCCATCAAGGATCGAGTGAGGTAGCTGGGACTGCCAAGCTCCAGGGCCACTGTGGGAATTAAAACTCTCGGGCCGTGGGGCTGGGGTCCGGCAGGACCACGGGGGTTCAGCTGTCCCAAAGCGCGGTGGCGTCAGCGGCGGGGAAGGGGATGGTGTGGGTAGGCAGGGATGGTAGAGCAATGCCCTACTATTTGCAAGGTAGGGCAAAGGGAAGGGTCGGAGGAAGGTATGTGAATATCAGAGCCCCTAATACGAGTAATTTGGTCAAATCAGGCCAGAAAAATCAGCCTGAGAGAAGGAGGGGGCTGGCAGCGTGCCGCCCTGATTTCCTTTGCCACCCTTGAAAGGGCTGACTCATAAACAAGCACGTTGGACCTGGCCGGTACTGATGGTGCTGCCACAGGCACAAATCCGAGGTCGTTTGTCTCCCTCGTAGTTCAATCAGGAACGAGCCCAGCACGATCGCGTCTCCCGAGGGAGCGGAGGGTTATATTGCACACAAGGCCCGAAGAGGCATTCGAATTCAGCTGATTGATTTTTGGTTTCATGCCCTGGGAAATCCTTCCTCGCGCTGCCGTCCCCTGCCTGGCACGAGCGGGGCTTCGCGACTCCCCACCGCCTCCGGGCTTGGCCAGCGTCCGCAACGGGTGACGAGGACCTTTACAGACTATTTAGCATCGCTCCAAGGGCTGCTTCCTAAGACAAAATTAGGGTAACACTTTTTGACTTCAGAAAGTATTTTTCCCCTTGGCAGTTCTGCAAGCGAACAGTCAAACTGCCACCGCTGCAGCTAACGCACTCTGGCAAGGTGAAATAATTGGTTAGAATATGTGCAGACAGTGCCCAAGATTGGGCTGAAGACCATTAATGGAGTGAAAGCTGAGTAACTTTTTCAGAAGCACCTGGATGACAATAAAATTCAGAATTGCAGATTCCTTCTTTCCCACATGAAGTAATGCCTGAACTTTTAAATGCAGTAATTTAGCCCAAGCTAAGTAATATAGTCTGGTCAGTAGTAAAATAATGATTTAGTTCAAGCTTTGGTAGAACTGGATGCAAACATTTTGGCACAACCATTATCATTTTCTGAATGAATCCTGGGATGTTGAACAAATGTGCAGTCTGCTAGATTGTGGCTCATTAGGTGGAGCTGAATGCAGTCAAGTAACGTAAGGAGAACATATGCCGATACATGGAAACAAATGACCTAAATTAACATTATCACAGAAAGCACAGAGGAACTCTTTTAAACAACCTTCAAGAGAACCACCAGCTCCAGCAACTGAGATATTTGTTGCTCAGATCAATGTAATATTTGAACAATTTTCCATGCTCAGCATTTAAAAACGTACATAGCAGATACAGAAAAGCATCCTGGAGGCCTCCCTGACTCCTGATTTGTCGGCGTTAACAAACTTCAGTTAAAGTCAACAAGAATTTTGAAGGAGTAAGTGTTCAGCAGTGGCTGTGGATGCTCCTACCAAGGAAAAACTCATGAAAGCTTGGGATTATTTTAACTTTTCTTCTCCCTGTTGTCTAAATTTTGTTTAGAAATTTGGTAGAAAATGATAAAATGCGCTCATGCTTTGAGGCATGATGATGAGATTTGTAAACAAATTTCTTTTTTGATTTTATGGGGACATAAGACTCTCTCCATTGGTTTGACAAACTGTATTTCAGATCAGGTGGAGTCCCTATTATTGCCCATTTAAAGAACAACAACAAAAAAAGAAGTATTGACAAGGATACAAGGCAAGAAAAGTATAGCCTGCCTTGATCATTACAATATCCTTTATAGCCTTCTCTTCCTATTATGGCATGGTTTAAACATATGGCTTTTGCAGGCCAACCATAAATATCTTTCTTGTGCTTCTGGTTGCATTTTTGATGGAATAACACACATACCACATGTCTGCTCTTGAGATGAAGCTGTTTGTGATGTATCTACTCGCTTTCTCTGCTGCAATCAGTTTTTTCTTTTCATATGTTTATAATTCATCTTAGTTAAAAAGACACCATTGTGGCTGACAGAAATAAAACCTAACAGGCCTTAAAACCCACAATAAATATGAATTCATTCTTTCAATTGTTCCCCTGAGGCCTGACACTGCAAAGTGGTGAGAAGCTTGTATTCATACTGAACTCAATGAGACTCCACTAGTCACCCCTGCGACATGTTCTATCTATGAATATACTCCCCTTTTTTCAGTTAAATAAAAAAAAAAAAAAAAATGCTGATAGAGACCCAAGAGGGAAAAGGTGGAGGGAGGAAGGTAGTTACAAATACATTTCAAATGTTCTTTCTATGAAGATACCCTCAGGCTGAGGACCTTAACAAATTGCGGTTTGATGAGAGCGGCGACAATATTCAGGGCAGGTATTTCTATAGGATTACCCTGTATTTCCCAGTGTTGTTGATGATCAGAGACTGGGTAGGGGCTGGATGGTGATCTGCACTGGTGCTGCCGTCCTTCGAGAGCTTGCTTGCTGTGGGTTTATCGGAGATGTTAAAGAGAGGTGATGACTCAAAAGGACAAGACAAGTGAATAGACTTAGGGGAAAAAAAAAAGTAAATAAAACACTAATGAGTGTTTTAACTTTGGGATAAGATCTTATCTCTCCTCAATGCTTTTTCTTTAAAGATATATGGATGGCTATCGTCAGGTAGTTACCGGCCTTTGCCATTATCTGCCACCTTGTTTCACGCAGTCCCTGCCGGGAAAGTGAATCGGGATGAATTAGAGCTGAGGAAAAAGGGGTCTTCTCCCAACAAGTCCAGAAAAGTGATCCAGGCTCTGGAGTGCAGGGAAACGCCGGAGCGGTTTCCCACAAAACTGCGGTGGGTCATAAGCGGCTCAGGGACCTTGTTGTCCTCTCTGTGGTGGGGCAACCTGGCCCCGCTGCAGGCTGCAGTCCCAGAGACAGGGATGCTCCCGCTAACCTGCCGTCCGGATGGAAAATGTGAAGCAAGATCGCGGCACCGAAGCTTTCAGGTCAGTGGTATTTGGTAAGGATAGTGGTGGAACGAATGATCATCGCTCATTAATCATCCTGCTGGAATTAACAAATAGAGGTTAGGAGCTGCGTTCTCAAAACATCCATATGCGGCTTTTAGTTATGTTAAAGTTGTGTTTAAGGTATGGACAATCGTTATGGTATTAAGAGCAATTAAGTGACATAAAAGGTAGAGTAATACATACATGATAAGCATGTATCCTTTTCCTTCAGTAATGCAGGACATAAATTACTCCCAACTCAGCTAACTGCTATGGAATATTAAGACAAAATGAAATACAACACTTCTTTTTTTCTGAATTTGTTGTTATTTTTTCAATTATGTAAAACATGATCCCTCTTAAACTTCTCACGCAGATTAAAGATAGACCTGTAACATATGGCGTAAGTGTAGTGATGAACCAAAGAAATGGAGTTCCCGTTTAAGTCCTTCTGGTCAGAGGAAGTTTAGAGTCAGGATTTTAACCCAAGGATGGAAAGGGGCCTCTGAGCGCTCGATCTGCACAGAAAGTGTTGGGAATAACAGAACTGCAGGAGTCTTAGTGGGGAGAATAATAACAGGGGGATACTTGGCAATATTTCTTTCATTTCTGCTCATACCTGAAACAACGTGAAGCAGATAGGAAACTCAATTGGAGCCGGGATTCTGACCATTTTGTCCTTCCCTGCGGTCTCCTTCCCCCTAAAAAAACCTTCTAGAAGTATGTAGGTAAAAAACTTGTGTCATTTTCATATATCATTGTTCCAGCTTTTTTGCCACTGATAAGATACTTTATGATGGATTGGTGGATTATTATGCATTTGTGCCCAGATACCAAGGTTTTGTATATCTCGTAGCATATCATATCTCAGACAAAGAAAGAAGAAAAGAGTGTTTTTAAAGTTTGAAAAGAAATCAAAGTAAAAATTTAGATGAGGTAAATGTGTAATAAAAATGCACAGAGAAGCGCTAGAAAGGTAAAAGTAAGTTGAAATCATGATAAGTCATTAATGTTTTAGTAAGCAGATATTGATAATTAATCTATGCTGTGTTGGGTGAAGGAAGGGATGGATTGAAGGTTCCTCTGTCTTCACCTAGGGGAGGCCTCCATCACTCTCCGAGTTTGTGAAATTAAACTCTTAATCCCATAGAAGAAGCAGAAAGACCTTTGCAGAGACATGCCCCACTTTGGAGCAAGTGGGAGCCAGGTTTCAGAACATCAAATCTATTTTGACACAGGTTTGTCTTTGCAGTGCCAAGGGACTAAAGAATTTTGTTTGTTTGCTTGACCAAGAAGAGATAACACTATAGTAGAACTGAAATGAAATTTAGGAAACACAGGGTTGGTATAGTGAAATATGTAAAATAGTTTGATTTGACTTGCAATCCTTTACTGGCCCTAACAGTGTTTATTTCATTTCGTTAACACGTTGACATAAACCCGAACATTTTTGTTTTCCACTGTGCCATAGGAGTGTGTGACATTTTGTGAATACCTGATGATAATCGCTGTGTGTGTTAACTATATTGCTTTCTAGCCAAGAATAACAATGCAGGATTGGAAGGACCGATGTGTCGGGGAGGCCAGGTCCCTGAAAATGCAAGCTTTTTGGTGCAGATGAGCCCACAGAGCTCCTCTCCATATCCCTCAGACACCTCAGGGCACAGGACAGTCCATGAAATGTCTAATAAACTTTGCATCTATTGTAAAAGACCAAAAGCCCCAACTATCTTTTGCTGCAGGAGAAGAGTAGGAGAGATTAAGAGAATCAAAGCACTTTGCTAACATTAGTTGTTTAGGTTCATGATGTCTGCTTCAGAGCAGGTCTATCTAGCTGTTTTGTGGTTAAGCAAGCAATAGGGGAACTTGGACACTCGACTGCTCAGCTTTTCGGTGAGCCCATGTCACAGGGATGCCTTTTAATCAACGAGTTGCAGTGAGATCCTTTCAAAATATTGTGGGGATAAAAAAGCTGAGCTCTGATGGCTGCAGCATGCCCAAGGGCCTTTGTAGCATGGGTGCTCGTGCTGTCCCCGTCCCAGAGAGCCGCAGAAGGTGTCTTGTTGAGACTAAGGAACCCAAGCCATAGCGCATCCAACTTTCCCCTGTTACGTGGTGTAATCCTGAGGGAACAGGAAGCATAGCACTGTTCCTCTGACGTTTACTGCTGTGTTTTCAGTGAAAAAAGCCATCCCTCCTCCCCTGCAAGAAGCATCAGCCCTGGAAAGCTTACCCATTATTATCGAATAAATACGATGCTGACAGCCTCATCATTGCCAGCCGTAAGATGAGCTGCGCTCTGTAATGAAGTCTAATGATACCTGCTCCGTTTTCCACCGACACTGCTCCTAATCAGTGGAAAGGGACCCGTTAAGCAGACATCTCCGTGCAACCCCTCTCTGGCTGACCAAGGCGAGAGAGGCTGGAGAAGGAGCTGGCATCTACGAGATCATTTAGAGCACTGCTAAATTAGAAGGCAGTGGATGATACAATGTGGCCTCGCTTTTAGCCAAAGCTTTCTCCTAAGGTGCAGCACTTCATCTCATTTCCATAGCTATTGCTGCTCACCGCCACCTGCCCCGTTAGCATGCAGATTAAGATTCGTTGTTGATCTGGGGAGTAAGAATTCAACAGCCTTCTCTGCAAGATGCCACTGATGGGAGCAAAAGAGCTGTTGTTCTTTTTTTTTTCCAGGGGAGCTGCAGACTTCTTTAGGTGAAATGTTATCTTTTGGCATAATTAGCACTTGATTTTTGATGTAATTAGTTGCTATTTCAGTCTAATGGCTGGAGCATGCATATGGGATAGGGACAGGTGGGACGATTTTTCTGCAGGATTAACAGAATGGCATAAAAAGCTTCTTTGCTTTCTGTGAAATTTATTCACGGCTGCAAAGATGCCTGCCTAATTAATAAGCAAGTCCATAATAATCTTATCTTGCAACGGAAGGGTTTTACATGAAACCATTACTGAAGTTAAGACTTTGCCTTTTCAATTGAACCCATCATCCCTGCTGGTGAAAACCTGCATAGTGATGGAGTGACAAAGAGTTGTTTTGTATTTTATCATTTGGAGTTGTCATTACAATTTCCACAGATCAGTAACGCTTCTCCAAGGTTTATTAATGATCTCTTTATCTAACCTTAATTCTATGGTGCTGACATATACGTAGTACATTCTGGTGTATGGGAGGGAGTTTGAATTTTCTGAGCAGAGCTCGTGAATGGCTTCCAAGGAGCCATCTGAAATTCTGCAGTTGTCATTGATACATAAAACAAGTGTTCCATGAGACCAGATGCTCTTTGCAAGCCAGATTTATATTTGAATGTATGCAGAAACCTTAACCTCTACAAACAGCTGAGTATGCATTTTACAGCTCACGTCCACAACATGTACAGTTGATGGAGTCTCAGATACGTCTGGGCTGGTCTTGTACATGTACTTTTCATAAATTGTACTTCTTTAGTCCACTGTGAGCTGAAGTTAGTGCTAGTATTTAGGTACATGACTAAAACTGCAGTAGAGCCCAGAGACCTAACTAAGGCTCTTAATACACTGTCACCAATGTACGTTACACATTGGTCCTCACATCAGAGGATCTCCTCTCCTTCTCCTCTCCTCTCCCTCTCCCTCTCCTTCTCCCTCTCCTTCTCCTCTCTCCTCTCTCTTCTCCCCACTGTCTCTTTGGGATGGGGTAGCTTGAACATGTCCAACTGGTCTCAGTGGGGACATCTACTGTAATGACACCAAGAAATTCCCACTCGCGTTTTGCAGGGCCATGAATTGGCATATTTAAATACATGTATATTCTCCTTTGCCTGTTGAGGTAGAGTTCTTGCCAGCCTCTGCTAACCTGGGGTGGGCAAGAGGATCGTACTTGCAGTTGGGCTGGGTGTGGAGGCTCAGTGGTGTGATAGAGAGACTATGGGATAAAAATACTGACAGAAAGACAAGGCTCGAAAGGGTAAATATGCTGCAAGGAAAGTTAAAAGAAGGGAGATTTAAAAAATGACAGACTGAGAGCAGTTAAATCTGCATGAGAGTATGGGAACCAAATCCATGAAAAATGAATGAACAGTAAGTGCATCAAGATACGAGTTGAATAAAAAGAAATGTGAGAGGAGGAGGAAGGTTAAATAAGAGACACAACATGTTTCCTGATTTTTATGCAATGTGAATGGTAATTTTGCTTGTCTTACCCATGTCAAATTCCAGAAATACTGTCAGCTACGGGAGAGCTTATAGCATAGCACCATTTCCTTGCTCTCTTTGGATGTGATGGAGTGTTGCATGAGCACTTACAGCTCCCAACAACCCTTTCCACATGCTAACAGAAGGATTTTGGTTTCTGTGATGTGGAGGCATGAAGGGCTCAGCAAGTCTATGTCCCAGCCTGCAAGATGATCCATTCCTGACTTCAGATCTACTGCAAAACAGTAGATTTCTACCCCAGAACAGGAGATTCCTACCCTATTTTTCATCTGAAAAGCTTTAAAGGTCTGCAGATGTGTTATTTGAAAATAAATCTTTGGGAGCTGCATACAAGTGTACCTTTAGCACTTGATTTTCATAATGGGTAGAAATCAAAAGTGACTGTTCGCATTAAATGAACAGACAAAGGGATGGAAGCAGCTTCTCCCCATTGCATTGTCTTTATAAGTTAATTCAATTAGATTTGTTTTAAATTCTCCTTGTTCAGTAGCTAGCACAGCATCACATTACACCAGCATGTTTAAAAGTGAAATGAGTCGAATAATGTAATTTATTACCAGCAAAACTAACTGGCAGCACTAAAAAGTGGCAGAAGCATTTTTGGCTTGTGTTTACATGGGAAGTGTGAGCCAAACTGTCCAAAACAGGAGAGAAACCTGCAAATCAGATCCTGGTTGTCCTAGTACCTCTTGGAGCTTTGTGTTTTATGCATGCGTTCATCCTGCCTCAGTGGCCTTGGGGTGGAGAAAATGTGGCTGTTTGGCTTTTTTGAAATTAATCTGATGAAGACAGTTTTCCTTTTGGTATGTAGAATGACGATGGCAAGTGATTCTATAAAAAACCCTGCGAAAAGTGACGGGAGACCAGGTCCTCGTGAGGGCTCTGTGGATTAGTGGTTGCTGTGGAAATGGTTGTGGGGCCTCAAACAACGGTGGGTTTTCCAGTTCTTCGCTTCTAGCACCGAGTTCAGTCATGTGTGGTTTGCGATGCTTGAATGTAGCTAAAATCTTTGGGCTTAATGTAGATGTAAGTCAGTGAAACTTAATGGCGTGTGACTACACACCAGACAGTGTAACGCTCCCTTGTCGTCTTGAGCTGAAACTATGGAGAACTTCACTAGTTCAGTCCATATAATTTAATCTGCTTCTGTAAGATTTCTTCATACAAGTAATATTCACTCCTTATTTAATATTTTGTGCCTGTATTACGGCATCAGCACATGAAGGCTGGCCACCCTGCTCCGTGGAAAAGGAGTCGTGCGTGATGGAGACCCACTGCTGGAGGCTAAGCAAGAGACGGTGGGTATCCCAAACAAATTTTCACTTGGATATTTCTGCATTTGCCAGATTTTCTCCCCCTCTTTTAATGCTTGAGGTGTGTGGAAGTGAACACAGTTCATTTTTTTCCACCATAGTTAGGCAATCAGATATATTATAGGGCAGGATAAGAAATTTCTGGTCTACAGGCTGAATAAAACCTGCAAATTAATTTTGCATGGCTCATGGCTGCATGACTTTCTCGATGTTTCTTAACAGTATTTTGGATAGCAGTTAAGGTGTGTGTTAACCTGTGCTGTGTCCCAGTCCTTTGAAATGCCTCTTCGCTGCCAGCAAGGGAAAAGCTTCCCACCTGTGCAGCCGTAGGAAGGAAAGCTCGCTCTTTGCCATCGATTCCGTTTCCACAGAGCTACAGCCCAGAGGAGTCTTTTGGAGTCATGAATGCCTATTCATAATAAACGTCAGTGAAATCTTTAATTAAAAAAAAAAAAAAAAGACACAATCAGAGCAGAGAGAGTGGAAGAATTGGACTCCTGTGGTGCGGTGCGTGGAGCAGACATTAAGGGGATAAGCTGCGTTGCCTGCTTTGTCTGGCAGCTGATAAATCACCGCCGTAATCCCCGCGCCAGCAAGCAGGGCGAATGGTTTTACCATTTACCAGGATGCTGCGTTCGTGGAAAGTGCGGTGGGTGCGTCTGAGCGTTGAAGCACTGTACGTGGGCCACCACATGGGAGCTGAGCTCCTGGAGAGCAGTATGTGAACCTTCTGGGAAAGCTACGAAATGCAGAAAGTGCTACAAGATAGGGGAGGAATCAGCCTGTTGAAATTCGGGCCTCTTTCATGTTCTTAAGTTGAATTCTGGTCCATTAGGCAGGGAGTTTTAATTGAGTAGTGCTGCTTTGCAAATACTTATAAATAATGTCTATTTTTAGTCATTTGGTTGGCAGAGTGGCTGAAGAACAAAGTGAAAACAGAAAGGCTCTAATCTTTTGTTTGGTTCATTTGTTTTTTGAATGCACTGTCTTGTTTCAATCTGTATGCACAATATTTTGTCTTGAATCTTTATCTTTTTAAATTAGAAACATATAAATACAGGCTATACCAGCATTATTTTTAGAGGGAAAAAAAAAGTATTGTACAAAACCAATTCAGAAAAGGGGATACCATTTCCCTAAAAAGTTAGTTCCCAACTTCTGAGCATAACAGAATAGGAGGGGGTAGGAGAAATAGGTTAGAAGGATGCAGCCTCTTCCTTACCGTGGAAGAAGAGCTTGTATTCGAGTGAATAATACTAGCAATGTATCCTAGATAATGCAGACTGTTTTTGTAAAGCACTACTACTTAGATACGATTACAAACAGTTTATCTTTTGGCAGAATTGTATAGTTGTCAGGATCCCTGTTTGTGTAACTCCTAACATTTAAGACAATTGAATGGATACGCCATGTGTAAAATCTTTGATTCAGCAGAGCTTCTGGACCTTCAGAAAGCTACAGAAATTTTCTATTAAGGATACAGATGAGGAATCCTGAAGGTAAGAATTGACTGTGTGGACTATTGGCTATTAAAAATAATAATAGGTTTTCTATAAGGATTTATGTCGCAGTGGTGGGGGATAAGTGAGATGTATCTCACCTTTGTGCTCTATGAGAGTGTGAGGTGTCTTGGAAATGTTTAGTTTGCAGCTAGGTTCTGAGTTTGGCTCTGCTGTCGTGCAAGTATAAAGAGCCAGCTGATTGCAGTTGTCCATATACATATTTAATTTAGCAGTGTATAGCAAGGTAGGGGATCTGATAATTTTTTTATTAAATTATTGAGCGAAAAATTTTGCGTGCATGGAGCCAACCCAAGGATTAGTTTTTGCTGGGATGATTGTGCCTTGCTCAGCATATACTGTCTGACCTTAGCACTGTCTGGAGACTGAAGTATGGGATTTGATTTGTAAAGGTCTGAGATCTTGGGAAAACTCCAGCAGAGCATTTAAACACATACATAGTCTCATTAAAACAATCTGTTCAGATGTGGAAATGAATTTGTGGTGTTACGCTTGTCCCTGGGCTAAATACTCCTTTCCTACATAATAGTAAGAACGTAGACTCAGGAGCAGAGTCAATTATAGACGGACACGCTGTCCCCGGGGGAGCGAGGGGCTGTGAAGCTACCGAGAAAGCAGGAGGGCAGATGTCCTTTGATTAATGGGACACCCCATGTATTTTGGGCATCTGGCAAGCAGGCAAATCGTCACTGCTGCTACTTAGGGACCGCGGCCCCGGTCGATGCCGTAATTGCTCGGCCGCTGGGTTACTACCCAGCCGCTTGCCTCTGCTGCAGGGAGGGCACGGCCGGCCCCGGTGCCGCGGGAGGCAGCTCTCGGTCCCGCGGCTCCCCGGGGCGCAGCGGGCACCTCTTCTTCGTGCCGGGCAATGCCCTCCGCTCGTGAGTCCCTCGCTCTCGCCGTCAGTCAAAAGGATGGTTAAAAATAGGAGTTCTCTGGACCTGCCCGTTGTGCAGCTCATAGGATACCGAGTCGCGTGTCGGCATTTATTTGCCCGAGAGCAAAGGTGATCCAGATGTGGTCCTCCAAGGACGCCGTTCCTCGAGGCACCACTGGCAGCCAGCACAGGTCCAGGAGGAGTCCACAAGCCCACCTGGGCACACACGGGGGACATTGACTGCAGAAGGACGGGCGCTGCACAATGCTTCCCCTTTTTTTTCCCATTGCTTTCCTAACGCAGGTGTGTTTTGGTCACCACAAAGAAAATTACTGCCTTGTAGTTAACTAAAATGCTACTTCAAACAGCAGAAGGAAACCACACAGTTTTCTCTGGCTCCTTTGTTGCCCGAGTGAAAAGCTGGGGAAGATAGATGGGTCACTCTGCATACAAAAGGCCCACAATTACCCTATTTCCAATTTCTCTCTTGAAACAACACAGAAAGGGAAAAAATGCAGATGCAGCTCGCTAGCACATATGTCAGTATTTAATTTAAAACTCTAAACATTAGAGGGTATTTTTAAATGTGAGCAGTGGGATATTAGCTTCCCAGTATTATGTATATGGAATTACTTATGCTGTTGTCTTTTGTTCGCTGACTCATAACTACTGACATTTTAGTGTTCACGTAATTAAATTTTATAAGTAAAAAGTAGAGTGATGTTTAACTTCTTGTGGTGTAAAAGGAATGGATTTAGGTCTTTGCTCATTCAAGTGATGTATGTATAGTTATATATATATATATGTGACTTGGGGCACATTGCGTTACATAATGAAATACATTTTTATATTCTAGGAAATAGTCCTATTTTCCTTAAATTCAGAAACAGCAGGATGTAAATCCCAGCTGCTCTTCTGTAGTGCATGCCCCGCGGGCAGGAGAGCCCCGGAGCTATGGCCGAGGGTGAAATAAATGGGGAGGACATCGGTGGTCTGGGCCCGGACGACCGCACCGCCACCGCGGGGGCTCTCGGGGGTCTCCCGGCGTGGGTCCCCACATCTGCCAGCGCCGGGCCGGGTCACCGGCCCCCGGGGCTGCCGGCAGCTGCCCGCAGGTGCGGGGCCAGTGCGGGTCCACGCTGCGTGGTCGGACACACACAATAGATGCATCTTGTCGATGGGAGGAGGTAGTTTTTTTAAGCGGTCCCCGGGGGGAGCCGGGCAGACAATGGCTACCTAAAGAAGCCATAGGGGCTTTAATATGACAAAAAGAAGCATCTGTTTACGGTCTAGTCCTTGGAGTGGCTCTATTCAACCCGCTGGAGTTGGGCTCATCCTTTTTAATTGCCCCTCACGTTGTTTAGTGGGAATGTAACACTTTCTGAAAGGGAATAGCAAGGAAAGTTGATTTTTCTTTTTTTTTTTTTCTGCGTATGTGGCTTTTGCTGAGCTTGTTTCCAAGAGTTTTCTGCTCCTTAACTGCCCGCTGCTGTGTCCGACGGCGGTCTAATGCCGAGCTAACAGGAGGAACGCTGCGGGAATGTCCGGAGCAATTGCATTTCTTTCTTGGCTGTCTCTGAACTGTGTAGCTGGCTTTGTCCTTGACTGCACCAGCATAAATACAGACTGAACCCCTGGTAACTCTTCTCTGCTCATGGTATTGATCGGTTATTTGCTGGGGACTTGGAGGCCACGGACAGCCAGGTCAGGATTGGGACCTGAGGACCCCCAGGATTTGGGGTTGCAGCAGCGATCAGCAGGAGAGCTGCTTTTTCATATATTTGTCAGGTAAATAGTAAAATGCCCACTGACTATGTGAGCTCTGGTTGCTCTTAATCAGTGCCCACCGTAGCGAGGTTGGGGCTGGGGGACACAGCCCTGCGCTGCTCCTGCTGCCCCGCAGGAGAAACAGGAGTCCAGGCGGTGGTCCTAAGCAGGGACCTGCTTTTCTTTGAACCTTCTCCCCTGCTGCACTCAGGTACACCATATTTCTCTTCCCACCCTCTCCCCGAGGTATTTCTTCGCCAGCCCTAGATCAGCATCACGCTTAGGACATACTCCCAGGTGCACAAGGGAGATAACGGATGCTGAGCCGTTACACCAAAGCACTACTGCTTCCCGAGGAGGTTTAGGATGAGCGAAGAGGCACCCTGGGACCACCCTGCTCCAAATAGCTCCTCTCCTTAAAGGTCCCCTTTGGGATCCCGGGGTGGCCGGTGGAGCGAGACAAAGCATCTCCACCTTGCCCGGTGCTGAGGGAGGGTGAGCGCTGGAGATCTCCTGGGCCTGGTGGGCATGATGGGGGGTTTCGCCCACCCCAGCCTCCCCCTCGCTGCCTGCCTCTTTGAATTGCTTTGTGTTCAGAGGCTTGAAAGCCCTTCAAAGGTCTATGAAAGGGCGCACCTTGCTGAGTATTGACATTAAATGAATATTAATTCCCATTTGCGTTGTATCAGGAGAGCCCCACAATTCGGGATGATGAACAGCCCTGAAGACTTCTCCCATTGCACAGAAAGGTATAAACCAACAGGGTGTGCTGGTGAATGATGTGCAGCCATATGGGTTTGCCTTCTCCAAAACAGCATTTCCTATCACCAGCATTGTCCCACTAAACAAGCAAAATTTAACAGTGGAAGAGAATTGCAAAGAGTTCGAGAAGTTTTCCTGGGTCACGTAACAGACCAACCTGAGGACTTTCCTATCTTCTTCTATTGTCTCTCCTTTAGTACGTTGCATTTCTCCCACGTATGCTGGCTTCTCACCATGATTAGCATATTCCTAAACCACTTCATTTCTGTTCTGTACCTCCTGTGAAATACTACACATGCTCAGACCTCTTTGTGAGAAAGCTGTGTGGCTTTATTGTGTTTCCCACACTGCTGTGGTTAAATAGAATATATATAAAGTCCCTTCCACTTTGCTAGGAGATAAGAATATTCTTCTCTAGTGGATGCTGCAGAATGCTGTTTTAAATATTTAATTTGCATTTTTGTTCCAAGCTTAATAATAATTAAAAAAAAAATCCCTATGAACAAAGGGGTTGCTTGACAACAAGAATTTCTTAGTGCTTTAAAGCATGCTGAGAGTGTAGCAAATGTCTTTATCGCTGATGAAGCAAAATAAGAAGCTAAGCACACACTTTGTGTTGAGGTTTGTCTGTTTGCAACAGGAGCTTGGGGCTTTTTGGCCATTTGGGTGCTTTGTGAGTGAGTTGGTACACGATCCTATCTCAAAACAAGCTGTGGGGATCTGCGAGGTATTTTTTTTGTTAGCCCTAAGTACTGACCAAATGGTTTAGCAGTTGTTATTAAATGAGGAGGGATTAGGAAGTCATGCATACACTTCCCAACAGGCTCTCTGTCCTTTTGACTCCTTGCCTAAACGAAGTGCTGTTTCCTTGCTGGGACTATTTAACTCTTTAAACTGAGAATGGAAATTCTTCAGCTAATTGGAGATGGACACTGGCATGAATGGCCTCAATCCGCTTACGCTCTCATTAACATGCAAATTGAGGTTTCCTCTATCACCAACAGCCTTGTTCCAACAAACAAGAAAAGAGCTGAACTAAGCAGGGCTAATCTCACTGCCCAAATTAGCAACCTCAGAGTACGGGTGTTTGGAGGTGGACTGGAGATAGATGCAAGTCCTAATGAAGAGTATAAAAAATTCATTGCCTAAACTTCAAAGGCATCAGTTCAGAGTGAAAACAAAAATATGTTGTCCCTTTGAACTTCCAAAGATGTTTTTATCACGGTTTTCGTGCGGTAACACGGCCAAAACCTGCTTGGTGTTGGCACGTGCATGGTGGGCACTCACAAACCCACAACGCTGTTCTGCTCGAGTTTAGCAGGTTTGGGAGTTAATCCATGCATGTGAAAAGCTTCTTCGCTTCATGGTTTTATTTACAGGAGGCAGCGTAGTTATTGCCAATACTGAAAAAAGCCTGGCTATTTACCCCTGAAAATATAGAATGTATTTTTTAGCCCTCAGAAGTGAGCCCAAGGAGGTGCGACGCGGGGAGGCAGCCTGTCCTGTCCACGAGTGCCTCTCGCAGCTGTGGGCAGCATACCCCTTTCTCTGACCACTTGCGTTGTGTTTGATAGACCAGGTCTGTCAAATCTAAGAAGTTCTCATGGGTTTCATGAGTTGGGGCATGTTTGTCACCTCTTTCTACTGTAGCTAATGCTCTTATCCAGAAGGATGTCAAAGAGTTTCATGCATCTTGGGATAACACTTTGTCTTAGCACAAGGGTTCTCCAACAGCACAAATTTCTTACCCCATTTAGTCTGAATAATTTGTTGTAGCTCATTAGAGCAGGTCCCTCTGCTGCAACAGGTAAAGACCGAGACCACGCCTGGTGGGTATGAAGCAGTGGCCTTGATTTAGGGTTGTCCCTTCAGCCCATTGTGTTTGCCCTTACTCCAAAGTCTCTTCATTTTAGTAGAGTTGGCCCTTGTTTGCACTTATGCCCTATGGATGTGAATCTTGTCTTCCTTACGACATTGTAAACAGGAGTAACTAATGGGTCCTTGACGCTGCATACTCTGGTGAGGCTGGAGGAGGCTGGTGCAGACTGTGCGAAAGCAGTTTTGGCAGCACCCCATATCTCACTTTGCTTTGGGAGCCACCGAGAGCTTCACAATCTTGAAAACTTCAATCACCTCAAAATCACTTATGTTCATCTCTGACCTCTTACTCGACTTAGGGAAGTGATAAAACAATTTTGTCTGAGGAAGTAATGTGGTTACAACCTTTGAAATGATGCTAAGAACATTTAGGACTAATCTCATTGAATCTTCAGGAGGGCTGACAGCTGGAGCCCAGTCTTGCGCAGTGGAGGGAACTTAAGCGGGAAAAAATTGCTTCAACTTTCCATAGTTAAATCCTAATGGGCTTAGTAGGAGAAAATAAAAGCAATTCATTTAATGTTACACTTGTTTAAATGAAAAAGAAACAAGTGGGGACGGAGAAAAAGAGATCCAGCCTTTAAAATTAGCCAACATTTCACGCCTTTTTCTCCTCACCGTCCTCATTTGCTGATTTCAGGCTTGTCAAAAGCATCGGTTTGGGCCTTCAATCTTGTGACAGCAATGAATTTTCATGGCAGTCCACGTGGCCTCTCGACACGGGGTATCAGCCAGGTCTCCTTCACCGACGGGGCTTGGCGGGCGCTGGGGGGGCAGAGGGGCCGTGGCCGCCCCCTGCCCTGCGCTGGCGTGGGAGAGGCCAAATTAAATTTCAAACAATGAAAACGAGCGGAAAATTCAACTTGTCTGGGGTGATGGGGGGAAGACAGCTTGTTGCCGCGCTTGTCAAGTGTAAGTCTCTGATGGCTTTTCTTGATTGGCTTCAGGTTCCGTCGTTATAACCCGACCCGGCTCCCTTAATTTGTCTTTGTGACAAAAATTGCTGTGCAAAATAATAATGTTGCTCCCCTTAATTAATCTGCAAGATAGCCCCGCGCAGAGCGGGTAAATCAAGGCTGTATTTGTTGCCAAGAGATGATGTGGGTTTTCGTTCTGTTTTGTTTGTTATTTAAAATAAATACATACAATGGAATGGCATTTTTGCTTTATGGTGATTGCAAGCAAAATAAAAACAAATTATTAGCAGTGTGGTTAGGTATTTTGATAGAAAACTACTGGAGGTTTTAATTAGAGCAGAAAACAAAAGGCATAACAGTAAATAGTGGTTGTCATTGATCAACAGTTATTATTACTGTGTCTGTTAATAAATGCTTCCCATTTTCCCACCAAGGATCATTAATGCAAACTTAACTTTTAAGGCATATTCTAATTCCCACAAAGTTTTCCTTCAGAAATACTGCAAATTCTGCGGAAACCTGTAAACTCTAGAGAGCGCCTCATCTTCTGCAGGTGTGATGGCACAATTTTCGCCCTGCTCAGCTGGAATGGGAAATAACTGATACCAACTTTGGGGCAGGGGGGCACAGCCTGTCTCTGAGTTTGCCTTCTTTCATTGAGACCACTACACATAAGTAATAGCAGAGTTAGGTAGTTATGAAATGCTGCTTTTCTGGTAATAGAGAAACATAAAATGAAATATTTGTCCTTTGAAGTTAATGGCTTTTTTTGCCATTAACCTCAGCGACAGTAAGGTTTTTTTCTGTGGCACTTATTTTAAAACTCATTCATTCCTTCTCTTCTTTCACACCGTAATGAAGAAAGATGCCACTTAACTACTAAATCTCTATCTTACTTGCTTTGGAAGAAAGGACTACGTATATTTAACATTGCTTGAGTACAGCCTCCTGCAGGGCAGTAGGATACTAAAATTCAGAAAAACCTTCCAAAATACCTGCTTGTTTTCCTTGCTTGGGCCCTCCAGTTCCTGTGCTGCTGCAAAACACCGAAGCATGATGTGAATTTCAAAAGAAAATGATGAGAAAAAATATTTGCGGTCAGCAAGCAATTAACATGCACAGATTTTTTCAGAGGGGGACTAATTCTTTCCTTTCTAGTTCATAACCATTTAGCATGCTGTGTTATAATAAAGCCATGTTGCTGCTTCCACCCGTTATAATCGACAGTCATTATCCTCAGTTCCACAGTGCTTCAAATAGAAAACGAGTACTCCAAAGAAGATGAAAAAACTGCTGGGTCCACAGCCAAGTTGCGAGACAGTAATTAATGATCTTCATATGCATCTCCTGAAGCAATAGCACTTGGGACTCCAAAGAGATTTTGTCTCTCAAGCTGAGAGACTTGTATCACTACTTGCACAAAAAACTTTCCTTGAATACCCAGCAATAAGTTATTAGCATCGCAGAAGGCACTCTCTGCCCTGATTTATTATTGAACAGGCGTTAGAAGGCTCTGTGAACATTAGGGAAGTTTTAAATTCATGGGTATCACGACCTCCAAGCACTAACGCTCCTTGGTCGTTTGCCCCAAAATTCCAGTAGATGTTACCTCTACCTGCCCTGTGTTGAGTAGATACTGGAGAGTTTTTTCGTTTTCCGGAGGTGCTGGGGTGTTGTGGTTCTTCTGTGCCCAGTCCTGCCAAGCCTGGTGTGCCTCCAGCCACGTGAAGGTGGCTTGCAGACATGGCAAACATAGGCAAGCTGTTTTGCTCTGTTATTTGGTCCTTGTGCAGTGTGGTGCGGTCGGGGCAATAGTATTTTCATCCTCTGGTTGAGGATGCACATCTGACTGCATGAGAGAAGAAGAGTGCTGCGCGTGGTCCCCAGGTACCCTCAGAAGCAACGGTGGGGACCACTGCTGGCCTGGCACTGTTGTCATCTGGTCTTTGCATGGTGCGCAGAGGTAAACACGCAAGATATTTGCCCTCTCACTCTAGAAGGCAGATGGCAGAATTTTAGGCAGTGCTGTTTGTGACTGGCTGTAGTTGTGTTTATGCAGAGATGCTGCAGAAATTGCAGGCTGATGGGAGCTAGGTTACTCCTTTAGTGCAGAAGAAGTCTCATCCCACTTGTTTTCTTGACTACTTTGACAGAAATCTAAATTTCACTGATTTTAGAGTTTTCCCTTGTGAGACCCAGACATGCATTTGCTGGTAATTCAGTAAAACTGTCAAAGACATGAGCATCCTTTGAACAGTCCTCACGATGCTTTATACACCCTGACAGAAGGGAAGAACAAATGGCAGTACCGAAATGGGACTTCTTCAGCTCCAGAGGTTCAAGGTCAGTTTTCACATGCCATTGACGTTAGAGATAAAAGGATCATGTGGTAACTCTGGCACTTAAAATGTATAAATTGGTTCCATTTTTTACTTGCTTTCTTAGGTTTAGGTTACCTTAACTCTGAAAAGCAACTTTGAAGTGGTACTTTGGAAGGCTATTTTGGATGATTGACACAGCTCCCGTATCACACTGGCTGTTTACAAGCTCAGACTCACTTATCCTGTCCATCCTGAGAGCTCAGAGCAGATTCTTTGCAGTTTGAACAGCATCATTGGTGGTGAAGATGCTGCGCAGCAGACTTCATCAATTTTGGTGCCCGTATCTTCTTTACTGGTGGATCGTTCTGCTCATTCCCTGAGCCGACTCTCAGCAGTCCTTGCTTTGGGGAAGTCTTACTATAATAAATATAATTACTGGAAGGGACAGCCATGATAAGCATTTACCCAGAGCCCATTAAAGTCAGAAAAAGGTTCCTTTGGGCTCATGGGATGAGACCAGGACAGTGCCCAGTTAGTACCTGTGCAGCAGGACAGTGCCGTGCAGGAGAGCGCCGGCTGCAGCGTGCCAGTGGTGGGAACGAGGCATCCGCAGTCACTGAGGTTGGACTGCAAAATTATTTTCTAGAAGTGCATGATTGGATCCAATCTGTCTTCAGGAAATGCTGAAAAATAACCTTCGTTTCAGAAATGCTTTCCCACTGTTGGAAGGTGTGATGCTCACAACACGGCTTGGTTGTCCGTCTTCCACAAAAGACCATAAAACAAATTAGGGGACAAATTAATAATGCCAACTCAAAGCCAGCCTAGTTTATTTTGCACCTTCTGCCTTCCAGAACAGCAACTTTACAAGAATTCAGGTCAACTACAGATTATAGTTTGGCTAAGAAGCGCATTTAGATATGGAACGTAGGATGTAGAAAATACCCAAACATACGCATTATTTTAAAAGCTTTAAAAGTTCAATTTTCACACCTTCCAGTGAAACTTCTAAGTATTTCATTTTGAGCAGCACTTTATGGTTAATGGGAAAAAATGTCAAACATAAAGGTTAAATAAATTCTATGTGTAATGAAATATGCAATTTTGGGTGAAACAGAGCATTTCACCTCAATGCAGAAGAAATGTTTGAGGGACAGCAGTGGGAGGAGCTCATTCTGCAAAATGCTTCCAAGCTTTCCATTTCAATTTTACCAGAACAGCTGTTTTTCCTGTAATTTTCAATTTTTTCCCAGCAAAACCTGAGAAATCTGTTCCCTGGCCGTCTCCAGGGCTGGCGAGAGGAGCACGCCGTGGCGCACCATGCTGAGCGCTAATGTCTTCCACTCGCCTATCCCCACGACCTGGACTTCATATTCTTCTCCCGCTAATTCCAAAACTATGTTTGCAAAGATTTTTTTCCCTCGCATAACTAATCCATTAAGCCAGAGTTGAAGGATAAATACCGACAACATGCTCTGTTAGCTTGAATTTGATCTTTGCTGTCCTAACACGCCTGCAGCAGAAAATCAATAGAGGAAATAAAGAGGAGCACGAGAGACCCCCCAGCGCGGTGGGGAGTGCCTGTGTCTTCATCGTCTTTTGTTATTCCAACTATCCATAAACTCTGTGTCATGTTCTAGAATATTATAATTGCTGTTAGTCAGCATTCATGTTCTTGGGTACATATTTTGAATGGAAGAAACAAAAGAATGATGGTCTTTTCATTGCGTGCTGTTAATTAATTACAGAGTAGGACTGGTTCAGCAGCTCAACACGTGAACTTCCCCTTTGCTATTGTGTAGACTTCTGTGCGAAAATCCTTTACAGTGCAATGGAAAGTAACTTCCTAATATTTGTTGCCTTTACTGTTAAATTATAGCCCTGCACGGAACTCTGTACTTCACAATTTAATGGTGTATATTAATTAAATTCTCAGTGTTTTCAGAAAGTCAAATTTCTGTACAAACTTAGTCATTTTCTGCAGACACTGGCATCAGTCCCATCAGCTTGCCTTAGTATTTTTCCACCGAGATGGTTTTATTGGTAGGTTTTCCTCCGATTCAGCATCACAGTGACTGATCCTTCAGTATTTTGAAATGCCCATCGCTGTCATCGGGGCTCCAGCCCCATTATTACTGCGACATCAAAGCACTACAGGTGCACTTTAGGTATCTGTTCGGGTGACGGGGCGTCGCAGTCGGCTGTTGGGGAGGTGAATCGCTGAGGACACCGACTCAAGAGTGGGGAGCACCTTATTACAATTAGGGCACTCCCCATTAATCTCCCTCACTGGAAAGAAAAGAATTAGGAGGAGAAGGGCTGTTAGGAAGGTTTCTAGGCAAGGAATCCCTACCAAGAGAGCAAGAGCAATTAGAAGAGAAGACCTTCTGACTATCTTTCCCTGTTGGTGGAATGTATATGTTTTTGCCCCTCACTGGGATTCTTTTTCTCCATCTCTCTCCATCTCCTTATTTGTCTCCAGGTTATGTGCCTCTCTTGACCTTTTCAGCAGCCAGGTGTAATCTACCTTTGGATTGCTAGGGGGCTTTTTTCAGTGGTGAAAAAAGCACACAACTCTACATGTAAAAAGGAGAGGCTCACAATGGCTAAAGGCACTGATAGCTTCTTGGGGGGCATAGAGAGAGGAAGGGAAGGATGTAATGTCAGGCTGCCCCTTGCACCTCATCCTGCCTTGCACTGATTTCCGTTTCTCCCAAGACCCTCTATAGATTTGTATTGCTAGATACATATACTTGAGGATTATTTATAGTGTTATCAAACATATCCAGTCAGTCAAATATGATGGAGTTTCTTCATTCCTACTCTAACAAGCACTGTAGCGGGAGGAGCCCCAAATGCGGAGGACATCCAGAATCTGCAGTTGCTGTGCATAGCACCATTTAATTTTTCAGGCTAGAAATTAATTTCCAGTAGGCTGTATGCAATCATGGAGTATCATCTCAAGAGATAAGTTCCCAGAGTCTGTCTTAAGCAAAGTCCTTTATCTAACCTTTATCTAACAGTCTGTTGGGGGCAGAGATGTTTTCTTCGCAAGCGCGTCTGCCGTGGCGCGACTTTGCAAGGGGATGCAGCGCAGGAGGAGCTGTGTTGGCGTAACCATCTGCGGGAGCATCGAAATTTCCAGCTTGGCCACAGACAAGCCCTGCCAGCTCCCCCTGTGCAACCCTGCAGCAGGGATCAGTTGCCTTAGGGGACACATATCTCCATCCTAAGAGCAGCTTAACCTCTCATTAAAAAAAAAAAAAACAACAGAGCAAACAAAATCCTTTTGAGTTTCTGCATGCCAAAAAATCGAGTAGTCACCTCCCACAGGTCTTTTTGCTTCAGTGCTGCTGAGGAAGTCTGAGAGACTTCAAATTATGCTAAACAGGCTTAAACACTAGCTTTTAACTTCTCCAAATTTCTAGCAACGTCTAGGAAGAAAATTAACGTTCAAACAGAAATAAATAACAATCAGACTTTGGGATTTTCCAGTTACCTTTTATGTTCTCTTTTACTTGATATTCTCTTTCACTGTATTCATCTTTTCACTTTGAGCTTCTGTCCACAAGCTCTGACAAGTACAAAAATTGTTGGGTTTGTGTTATTTGTAGACTTGTAAGAATTGGGAATATCTCTTGATAACCTCATTTATAAGAATTTTAGCTATAGGTAAATGCTGCATAACAGGTAAAGATTAGGTAAATTTCTAAAAGATTTCTCTGTTTAGGAGCTTGAGACCCAAGGCTGTTGATGCTGAAGATAAAAAAGTCCCAAAGCTTGTGGTATCTCAGCTTTGTTGATGGCTAGGGATGATTTTGGAGCCTAATTTTCATTCTGTGTACTGAACTTCTTCACAAGAGGGATAAGAAATGGAAATAGCAATCCTTCTTTATGGACCTGTGTATAGGCACAGCACACAACACAGACAGGGTTTCAGTGCATATATGTGCATGGGCCAGGGCTAAATAAATATTGGCTATAAAAATCACAAAGTTGTCCAAGGATATCAGAAACAGTGTTGAAAAGATAGACAGCATCTGCCTGGGGATTGCTGGCCCTGTGTCCTGCAGTGCAGTGTGTGTTTCACCTGGATAAACCCCTCCAGACCGGTCTTGTCTATCTATTTAACATAAGATGTGATTCAGCTCTTCTGTGCTCCTTGTGGGATCTTGAGAGCTTAAGACATGATAGTATTTTTTTTTTCTTTTTAATTCAAAGTCCTGAAAAAGGAGGCACCAGGTGACAGGGCATTGGAATGATGCGGAGCTGAGGCCTCGTGTTGCATGGCCTGACGTGCCGCAGAAGGGCACGTGTGGGATGAGCATCCAAGGCGTGTCGGGATTGCGTTGGAGCATTTTGGAGGTAGTCAGGGAAAACCAAAAAAGGCACCTTCTTTCTTTTTTTTTTTTTTTTTTTAACCCTAGTGCTTATTGGCAATGATCCTTAGAGCAATTTATCTGCAGATCCACAACCAGACTTCATCTTGGAGGGAGTTAGTGGTTTCACTCCAAAAGACTGTCCCCCGGTGAAGCAGCATTTCTGCAGTATGTCTGACCAGGGCCAGCGAATAAACCCAGAAGCTACGTATTTAATGGCATATAAATCCCCATCATATGTTGGAAAACCTACTAGAACTGACAGAGCAGACTAGCTGCAGCAAACTAGCTTGAGCTGTAAAGTAACAATTGGTAGAAAATATGGGGAAAATCTCATTTTACTCTCTACTGGATGGACCAGTTACAGCAATGATACGGTGTCTTCAGCAGTTAAAGATATGGGCAGTATTAACTACAGATTATAGAGCGTAATGCAGCAAAGAAAAATCATTTTCAATTTAGGAAAATTTTGTGCTATGTGAGTCTGCAAGACTCTGACCCCAACGTACCAGATATTAAATCACTCCCTGATTATTCGTATTTCAGATTACACAGAAATTTCAAAAGGGATTGTGCTAAAACCTCCTTCGCATTCAGCAGTGCAGGACCCATCCACCGATGGGCATGAAAGCGGCTTTTCCCCGGGGTCTGAACAGACAAGCGTGAAGGTGCATATCACCGGGGCCAGCTCCTGGGGCTCTGGGACCTTTTCGTGTTAGTTTGTGGAGAAAAAACCCAGCATTTTTCTCTTTAATCACGATGCAACGCGTGAGGACTAATGGTTTTCCAGCCTGACCCACTGTCCCACGTCCGTTGGCTGGGCTAATAAGCGAAAATGTGTTGTAAGCCAGGTTTGTTATGGGGGTTGCTGGTCTGTAGCAGCTCCGGTGCCGCCCCTGCCCCTCCGAGGCTGCCTGTCAGCCGCGGTCTGATCCTGCTGCAGAGGCACAGCAGGTACGTGTACCCTTTGAAGCCAAAACCAAAGTTTTCGTCCACTTCAAAGTGCCCTCATTAGTGCAAAGTTGCTACAAAGGTCTTATCTCAGCCTTCTGCCGGTTGAGAAGATGCTTTTGCGGATGGAGATGACTGTGGTTGATGTACATGTGCTGTTAAGTGAAAATATAAGGGCTGCATATTCTGGTAGTGGTAATTATTTGCCGCAATAAGGGTAGCACTTCTCTTCTCTCTGAGCACTGGGGATAGAGACATTTTTTTCTCGAGGACAATGTTTCTTCAGAAGAAAAGAGCCTTCATTTAAAAGCAGCTAAGTTTAGCTATCTTGTCTTAGTAATTGCCCAGATATATACTGTTATAAATGAGTCAGGAATCATCCTCAAAGGGAGTTGATTCAGAGACAAACAGCAATTTCAGCCTATAAAGCCTGAGATCTATGGAATAACTCCATCCAACACCAAATGCATGTATGTATATATCCAAAAGCAAAAAATATGATTCAAGTAATTTGACATTTTCCAGTATCCTAGATGAGATTCTAAATGACCAGATTTTATGAATGAAATTGGGTTTTTTCTTCTTTCTTTCTTTCTTTCCTATGTTGGCCATGCATACTTGGACTTGAAAATCTGCTATAATAGGAGTTTCATTAAAAAATCATACTTTCTAGTGAGCATTTCTCATATTGATACATTCACACTATCATAGAAAAAGTATTTTCTAATGGAAAAAGAAAAAAAAATCTGACACTGTTCAGGACACTTGTCTCGTGACCAGTCATGCTACAGTACCAGTGGCTGCAGTGGTGGCACGACCAGCTTTTGTAGCCTGAACGAAATAAGGCAGTTCTGTAACTGCAGTGGGACCAAAGTTCAGACGGGATCTGTGGGCCCACTCGGTCCTCTAAATTTTAATGACTTACTGCTGTGCCTGGTGAGAATTGTCTTGTAGTCAAGGACATCAACATGATTATATTCATACTATTTGTATTATTTTTATTGCCTGGCAAAGGACCAAAAGAAGATAGACTTCATAGGAAATTTGTTTCCACTCTGGGTATTCAATCTGTTTGAATAAATAAAGCCGCTGGAGGAGTCCGTCTATATCCACCGTCTCTCGATGGTGCCACGTAACATTTGCTCTGCTCATGAGAAGCAGGAGCTGGATTTTCATTTCCAGCCGCCGGCCACGCACCCTCCCTCGAGGGACTGGATGAAGTCATGCAGATGTCTTTTCTCTGCGTGTGTTTTGGCCACCAGAAGATACAGATGCAGTAAAAATACACTCGTTTCTAAAGCTTTTGGGGATCTGCAGCTCATGTTCAGAAGAACAGGCAATTTTGCAAGGCTCCATTGCAAAATATATGCTAAATACCTACTTATTCCATACATGCATTTGTTGTGATTGCATATGCTACTCATATATATTTAGAAGCAGCCAACAGTTAGGTGTCCCATTTAGCTGGGAAATCTTATACACAGATGCCTTATGCATGTAAATGTATATTTATGTTTTGCAGCCCTTTCAGTACCATTTTAAAATTGCTTGAATGTATTCATTATTTCCTAGTATTTCAAATATTTCAAAGGAACCTCAAATTGAATAGATATACGGACTGTAAAAATAATTATTGCATTTCCCGTTCATCTTTTTGCATGCACAAGTTTTCAGATTCATGGTTTTGTACTTTAAAACCTCAGTCTTTTATACGACAACATTATTCATTCATGCAGTTCAGTCATTTAGTTGTCTACTAAACATGCATCCAGAAAAAAATTAAAAGGAAGTTTTTTAGAAGCAAATTCAGTCTGATTGCAAACATTGTTTTGTGAAAAGCTGTTTCAATAGTGTCCTTTGAAGTTTCTGTTTCTGCTGGGAAATTACGCAAGTCGGGAAATAAGATACCAGAACATGGAAGAAATATATTATCACAGGTATGCAAGGCTCAAAAAACCATTGCCTATAGACAGTATGGGTTATCGTGCCAAAGAACCTGGGGGTAGATTTACTCATCTGCCAGAAATCCCTTCCAACCCAAATAATCAGTGATAGTCTGACCAGATTATTTATTGATGCCCTGTTTCCCATTTCTACAGCAGAGGTATTAAGTTTTACATTTTTCATTCTTTTCTTTTTTCTTTTTATTAATGAGACTCCTGATACCGTTGCTATAAAATCACCTGTTTCAGTTCATTATTTTTTCCATAGGCATTGGTAGTTAGATATAATATTGTTATGCCTCTTAGGATATGTAAGATTGATGAGGAAAGTGGGTATTGCTTTTTTCTGTGATTTGCATACTGAATTATGAGGGTCATCGCTTCTTCCATGAAAGCATTTCCTTTTAGCAGCGATATTTACTGCAATTCATTTAGGAAACCAATAGCTCTAATTTTTTAGAGTGAGGTGTGGGTTCCGACCGCATGACTCTAATTAAATTCAATAGGAAACTTTCAATAATTAAAACCTATTTTTCATTGGACTTGCACCTCCATCGCAGAGGGAGCAAAAAAACTAATTAAGAAGAATTCTGATTCACTGAACTCTTGCACACCATTAGACCACTGATTAGCAGAGTTACGGCAATGCAAGTGAGTGAAAGCCTCTTACACTGCTCTTCACTGCCAGAGACAGGGATGAAAGGATAAAGCAAAGGCTAAAAAGGAAAGGACTGTTATTCCGACTACATTGACATTTATATGTGAGCTAACCTGAATAAACTGATCATTTTGAGGAACACAAGACTGAATATTTAGCTGGATTGATTATGAGGAGCAGAGAACCAGGAGCTTATTTAGATTATATGTACTTACTAAGCCTAACTGGCCTTCCAAGTTTTCCTTGAACCGCCATTAGAGTGATAAAATTAAGGTTGTGATATTTAATTGGAAAGACTAAACACTGATCCATGTCTTTACTCTTACTTTAGTATTTCTACTTCAGGATGTGTAATGCTTTAGAGGAGACTGGACAAATTTCCTTTATCTGGAAAGGCATGCGATGGGGCAACAGTTTTGTTCTTGCTGTGAAGGTGTGAGCCTCATAATTCATGCAAGAGGTGACATTTTCACCATCAGTTGAAATAGCTTGTTTTACATTTGTACCAGAAGAAGATGAGCAGAGTGGTTTTAAAACCTTGTTAACCTCTCATGTAGGAGCACATTTCTGTTTCAGAATAATAATAAAATGTTACCCTCGATCCTTGGGAAGGCTGCAGAAATCCCAGGGAAGGAAAAAGACTGTCTCTTTTCCAGGCAGGTGATGGTCAGAGGATGTGATGGGAAGATGTGTGGAGCCAAGGCGGCAGGTCACCTTGTGTAACCCCAGCAAGTCACCAATGCTTTTTTCTAAGAACTCAGTGAATTTGGTCTCTTGGGGCCAAATTTCTGAGGTTTTAGTGCCCATAAGGTGGTGACAAATAAATATGTGTATCTACAGATACGAGGTTGAAAATTATTTCCCCCGTCTACCTGGGTGGTGCAGGAAGGCATCCAGGTTTTACGGCGAACGGGGATGTCCTCCACGGGGAGCGGGTCCGGGTGCGTGCCCACCCTCCTCCTTCTTCTCTCACTGCCCAGCATGAAGCCTCGCGGAGCTCTCTCCAGCCTGGCTCCCTAGTCCCCGTCGGCATTTCTGGGCTCAGTGGGAGCACTGGGACTGAGAGCAAAGGACTGGCGGAGGGAGAGAAGCAGCGCCACATCAACGTCTTGATTTACCTGTTGCTTTTGGATGAATTTCTGCACCAGTGAGCACCTGAGCAAAGGTCTCCCCATGGCAGGAGCGCAGTGATCCCACAGAGGATCCCAAGGCAATGAGATGGTTGTCTCGTAGAGTACAAAAATTTGCTTTTTGGTGATGGCCCTCAAATGTTTCCAGATGCTTTGGGTTTTACACTTTCTTTGGGTAACAGATTGCAGCTTATTTCTATTACATTTGTTGGGAGGTAGATTATATAAGCACAGACACAAATCTCCTAACTGTGTTCATTTGGCATGTCTTTGGACTGCTTATTAAACACGAAACCCCACTGCCTGGCATTTCTGGTGGTTGCCCCTTCCACCCCAGGGGTTTTAATGACAGAAAAAACTCTCTTGTCATTCTGTAACCAGCCAAGGATGCCTTCATTTCTATGCTCGAGTCTGGCTATGACTCCTTTTTTTCATTGATACTCTATGAAACACTCGAAAACCAGTCTGATACCTTTCATGAACTTTTTACATCTCATTGCTGGGAGGTGCAGAAGCCCGTGCAGGAGAAAGGCGCATCTGCCCCATGCCTGTGCCTTTCTGGGAAAATAGTGCCGGCTTTGATTCCAGCCTGTCCCGACAAATGTATGCTGCAGTTAGAGCATCGCTGCAGCTAATACGGTACAGCCGTCATTGCTGTAATAACATTAAAAATATAAGCTGTAATGATGACACCTGTCATCTTGGCATCGCTAGCAAAGACCTGCCTGAAAATGACCCACATTTTGTAACAATCCGGGCTGACAAACCTAAAGCCCTGTGATCATCTTCTCTCTGTGACCTTATCAGGGGCCATTTTTTTTCCCCTTTATGATTTCCTTTTATCATAAATTCAAGCCATTAATGCCACTTTTTATACACACATTTATTTTGAATAATGCAAATATTTTGACAAGGTATTATTCTTTCATAAGGTTTCTGTAAATACAATTAGACTACATATAACTCAGAATGATGGTGGTCCTTCCAAGATTTTCTAGACTTCCCGTGGGTGCTGTTTAGTCCTTTAATTGCTTACTAATGTAAAAATATCATTGTTAGTATAGTATAAATCATGACAATTTTGTCCCACAAGAGGCTAAGAGCAGCTCAAGATGCTGTAATTAAGATATACTAATAGATCCAGCAATTTATATAACAGCAGCTTTTAACGAGGTTGAAAAATGGTATTGCTCATATTGTACCGGAGGCAGAAAAGACAAAGAAGAGTAGTTCCTGTATGCCACAACAGGGTGGTTATCTGAGTTTCAATACTCGTGGGAGACATCATCTGGGAATGATTAAAGCCACACGTGTGGATTTTTCTGAATATACCCATGTGCACTTCGCTTTGTAAGTCTCGGATATTCTTTAATAGGTGCTGTTGAAGACTTTGAACTAGGACCTCCTGAACTACGTCAAAATTATTCTGGATATCTCCTTATAGGATTAGAAAATGTAAGCTTTGTGATCTGCCTGAGGATTTAAGATCATTTATGTCCCTATCAGGAAAGTTTCGACCAGCACCAAGAAGTGAGTCTCTCGCCGCAGGAGCAGAGACGGAGGCGAGTAGGGGGCTGGCGTCTGCTCCCCTGCGGCTGGGAGGCTTGCAGGGGTCTGCTCCCAAATTCCCCCCCTGTACCCGACGGCAGAGGCTGACCACATTTCCTGGCCCTGCAGTAAGCACATTTCTTTGTCTCAAAATAAGCAGGGAAACCCGGGAGAAGAGCACATATTAAAATTATGCCTCTTTCGCCTGAGGCCAACAGGCCCTCGACCACTTGCTGTTTGCGCTCCATGCCCATCGGTCGGGGGTTTAAGACCGTGCTTTAGGCAGGAGAGCTCCAGACCCTGCCTGGGAACTGGAAAACTCCCACAGTTTGGGAATCTGAACCGATCCCCAGCACTGCCCCAGAGCAGTGGAGCTGGGACGTGGTCCCTGTCCCCAGGGGCTTAGGAGCCGGTATCCAAAATAGGTATTAAACCCCCAAAGACCCAGGGTACTATGAGCCTCTGTTCCCTGAATCTCTGCAGATTTCTAAGGGCTGGACAGATTGTCACTGGCATCACGACTACAAATTGCTTTTACCTTAAACTGGCATTTTATAAAAATCTATTAACAATTCCCGGAGCCGCCTTGGGACTCCCTTTTCTTCCCTTCTCTGAAAGAGGACTACAGTTACACACCAGCTCTCACTCCCTCTGGACCGTCAAGTCTTGACGTTTTTCTGTGCAAAGCTGAATGACTTCAAACCACGGCTGGTGAGGGGCACTCGCCCTTCTTACACACCGTGGTCCGAGCAGCAGCCTGAGACCTGGGGATGCTCCTGGCACCAGGGACTCACCCACCCAGCTTGGGTGTCCTCCTCCCTCCAAGCAATACGCCTTAATCACTTAGATTTTTTTATGGATTTCTCTAGCCTAAATGATGGGTTTTATGGTGCATTGTCGGATTCCTTAATCACCATGAAAATATTTTATGACAACAAAGGTGGTAAAACACCAGCGTTGCGTGAGGTAGCAGTAAATTCGGGGCTGTAAGAGGGACTACGGAGAGTTGTATACTTTCATAGATGCCTCCCTGGGTGGTGCTCTTAGTCTGTGTACCAATAAGAGCAATTTTATAACATAAAAGCAGTGGGAGTGAAGTGACTGAAGTGAATGGTGAACCTCTGACTCAGGACATCAGTCCTGTAAAAGCTCATTAAGAAATGCTCTATGGTTTCAAGGCAAGGATTGCAAACTCAACAAGGTTTTATTTTATTAAGAAACTGCTGGATTTACTGTGTGGTTTCTGGGGTAAATGAAACTAGCCCAGCCAAAAAGAAAGTCTGGAGTCATGGGGATGATTTCCATCATTGGGATTGTCGTGTGGGCACGCCGTGTTTTGGTCAGCAGGAGCACGGGGCAGTACCAGGATGGGGTTGGCTGGTGAAGGTGGTTTTTCCCTGTCACTCTTAGGCAGCAGCTTTGGGAAAGACCAGAGCCATCTGCCTCTAATCTGTGGTCACCTGCAAGACCTCCCTATGTTGCCTGCAGAGCTGCTTGTGGCCAGGTGAGACTTGTCCTCCATCACACAGCAAGTATTTCAGGCAGAAACCTGGCCCAGGGGCACTTCTTTTGGTCCTGTTCTGCCGATTTCTGCTGCTGTGTGAGTATGCTGGAGGGACTCATCCTGATTTGTAGCCAAATTCACATTTGAAATTAAACTCCATTAGTGTTTACAATTTGTGAAGTCTTTAGTAACCTTCAGCTTTCACTAGTAATTACTACAGTTAGGTTTTCTTACTGTTTTAAGGGATTTGAATCCCCTTGGTGCAGTGAGGAGCGCAGGAGACAAAATTACTGAGTGATGCTTGGAAGAACTGTGAAACTGAGTATGCAGAAAATCTGCTCAAATGCAAAAAAGCAAACACAGAGGGAGGTGTTTTCCCCTCTATTTGCTTTCCATTATGGCAAAACTAGGTGTTATTTGTTCTACTAAGTTAAACAATTTTATACCAACATATAGGTGATACTTAAGTTGAGGATGTTCCTTTTCAGACCTGTGGAAAGGTAAGGGATTTCATAGCAGCTTCAGAAAAGAACTTCCTGAACACAAGAAGGCGTCAGGTCATGTAATGGAAACTAAATATATTGCCAGGTTCTTTGCTGTTGTGAATTAGTGCATATCCATTGGCTTCAATGAAAGGATGTCATGTTGGTCCAGAAGCAGCCTGGCATATAGTGGATGCAGGGCTGTAAGCCTGGGATACAGACCAGCAAGCCATGAAAAACCAGAGGGACAGGGCAAGAAGGAAATTGGCTGGTTTATTCCTGATTCACATGGTGCTCAGCATCTCCTTGCTGGTGGCACACAGTCTTGCCTGGAGCCCTGCACTGATTTTTTAGTCACAACACTGAATAATTCAACTTCTGATAGCCCTTGGTGAAGAAGTGTATCCTGATATTTTAAGATTTCATGGCAGAAATAATCCTGGGGGCTTTGAGTCTCAGGGATGCGTAGGTATAAAATGTTCTCCTTTTCCAACCGCACGGCGGTCTGATTGTAGAATGTCTCTTGATGAGTTTATGTGAAACTTCAAAGCAGATAAGCTTTTGGGTGCGTTTATGTGGACTGTGCACAGGAGCATCTCCCGCTGGGGCAGCGCAGGAGGGGGCTGCAGGGCTGGGGCAGGCTCGCTGGAGCCGGGAGGGATGTGCAGGGCTGAGCCTCCCTGCCCGCCTCCCCCTGATTTTTGCAGTGGTATTTGCACTTCATTTCACTGAACATATATATCTGATTCATTGACATCTGTTAAGGAGGCAGTGGAGAGTAAACTGTGCATATGAAATTTCGGCGAATAACGTCTGCATTTCAATGAGCCGGAGCTGTTGTTACCTAGCCATTTATTATGTGGCCTTTGGGGCCCTGACAGACAACACCCAATCTGTTTCTCATCAGTTTAAATTCCAATATTTACTTACAATTGGTTCACTATAAAGACTTTCCTTAAGGTCGTGCATGTCAGCTTCATGATGAAAATGTCTACTCTCCAAACCCGGTCTGCAATTGTTTGGACATTTAGATATATCAAAGAGGGAGTAGCAGAGAGGAGCTGGAGGACAGAAGCTGATGCCAAGAGCTGGCGTGGACATAATTATGCTCTCTGCTGCCTCTGAAGACAATAATAAAGGGCCCACAGACTTCAAGAGGAATAAAGACTGGCCTCAGCCATGGTAATAGGTGTCATCAGGTGCTCAGTGTATTTTTGAAATCCTGATCAAAGCCAACCATTTTAGACAGCTTTTAAATAAATAAATAAATAAATAAGCGCAGTACACTTTAGGATGATGTTATTCAAGGTGCCAGAATTCCTGATACATGTCAGGAGAGACAAGAGCTGGTGGGGTGAGGATACAGAGATGCTGGGGAGGCAACGTGCGTGTCCAGGATTTGGGATGTAGCTGCAGCCAGAATAAGCCACTCTTGCAAAACAGAGCAGGTTGGACACTGAGAAGAGTTGTGTTGTTTGGTCTGCCTTGTTCCTGAAGTATTTTCAGAGACAGCACTTGCATCCCTGTCCTGACTTGTGTTTGGTGGCAACTGCCTGGGAATACAAAATCTGTTCAGCGTTTGCATGGTGTTTTCTCAGTTGCCCCGATGCAATCTGGCTCGGTATTGCAGGGTCATTCCCAAGTACAGGGCTGCTCACGTTGGTTTCCCACAGCAAAAAGAGCAGTGAGACAATCTTGAAGGGCGCAGCAAGCCAAAAGGTGCACGCAGCTTCCAGGAGGAGCCCAGAATTTCTAGGCGAGGAGCAGCTTAGCCCAGCGCCGGTCACTGTGGACATAACTTGGGGATCCTTATGGCGAAGAGGCATTTTGCCCTGTGGGGGTAGTGATGTATGTGAATGCTCTGCCAGTCTCCCTGGGACTCTCATCTGCAGGTTATGCTGTAATTTGCTTGCCATGGGGTTTCTTTCCCCTTGTTTCTTCTGAACTGTCAAGCACCATCAGCTGTTGGAGGCAGACTGCTGCACAGGATGGGTTTTACCAGACCTGCACAGTCGATATTAAATTCCTATATTGTATTTTTCACTGAAAGTGAAAAGCATTGCAGTGATGCTGCAGGCTGGTGGCCAGACGTTTCCCCTGATGCTTTTGTGTCAGTGTGCCTGGGAAAGTGGTAGGTGGCCTTGTTGCTTGTGATATTGAAAAGTGGGCTAAGCCAAGAACTGGGGAATGTATTACAGGGAACGCTAGTTCTTTGACAAGGGAATGGTTTTGTTGATGGGGGATCCCTACAAACACCTGCTCACTTTACCAGTGATTACTGCTATGCTTCGGTAGGAGATTTTCCACCTGTAATGTGTGCCCCATATATAGTGACAGTATAATATTAACATAATTGTCATTAGTTTTCCTGTCTCTCCGTACTGAGAAGTATCATTGCAGGTGACAGAGAGCAAGTGTTCTGGTTTCCTTTCACCAACTCTGCAGAATGACAACACACCTTTTATTTCCTCCATCCTACATGCACGGTCGATGGCTGTAAAACGTCTGCAAACAATGCCGCGCAGAGTTCCTCCGGTAATGCATGGGTGCCTGTGAAATATTCATGAATTACAAATGAAGACTCAGAACAGAGACTCTCTGACTAGGTAGTAATGGATTAGCAAATTAGGATGTGATTTGTTACATAGAAATTTGCTTCTTCCTATTTAATTTATAGGATTTATCATTTTGTGAAGGAGGCGCTGGCCCTTAAGGCCTAATGTAAAGTAAAATAAAAGAAAATGGTTTTACAGATGTCATGCATGATACAATAATGGATTTTTGCCAGGGAAAACATCATTTAAATATTCTTCATACTATGAAACTAAAGGACCTTCAGACTCTTGAAGTAGTGTATAAGCTCAGGGACAGAATGTAATTGCACTCCCAGATGGAATTGCTACAGTTTTATGCCTGAGCAAGCGACAACTGAACGATGGGGTTGCGCAGACCAGCATTTTCTGAGGTCTCTTCTTTGAGTGTCATGCTAGAGAAATCTAAAATATAAAAGACTGTCAGAAGAAACAACCATAACTCTATTGGAAACCAATTTGCAGGAATCCCATTGAGCGGCACTTGAAAGAAGGAGTTTTGAGCATTTGGGACTGTATTTTGTGTGCCAGACAATGGGAGAGTTGGAGCCATATCTCCTGGCGGGCTGTGGGTGCTGTAAGCAGTGGAAGGTGCCACTAGCTTTGGGTGACAAACAGCGAAAAGCATGGGCTGCGGGGTCTCTCCCAGTCCTGGAGAGGATTTATTCCTTTGTCCTAGCTGGACCTGCTTTCTGTCTGCATCTGGATCTGGCCCCTTCCATTTGCAGTCACCCCATCTCCCAAGGCAGGGTTTAGGATGTCCTTCAGTTGCAGTGAAGTTTTCTGCTCATCTCTCCAGTTTGGAGAGGGGCTTTCCTGCCTCCTGCTCCAAATACTGGGTGCTGCAGCGTGTGGTCTGTGCCTCTGGTTGCCGTCAGACCTGGAGATGGTTGTTTCTGGACTACCAGAAATCCTTCCCAGCTTTTATATGGTCATCCTAAAAGAAGCTACTCCATTTACTCTGGATTATGAAGACTGGTTTTGACCTGAATTGTAGTAATGGAGTATTGGCTTTTGAATGGGATGAAGGGAGGGAAAGTCAGCCGCTCGCATGAGAAAATGTTGAATTTGTTTGATACCGTTAAATTGCCAGCAACAGTTCAAGTGAAGCTCAAGACTCCTCCAGAGAATTAGCAGGCACTTGCAGTGGCACTTGTTTCAGGGTTTCTCCGGCGTGCCGTGAGAGCCCAGGCACTAGAGGAGGAGGGTAGCGCTGGAGTCGGGACTCGTCCCACTTTGCCGACTCTGAAGCTGACTTGCAGCATGGCCATGGGCAAGTGATTTAACCTCTGCTTGCCAGATCCTCTTCTCAGAAGTGTTGTCAGCACTTAAGATCGTTAAATGCTCAGTGCTCTTGTGGGAGTGCGTTATTGCCCTTGGAAACCAAAGGAAAAGCATTCACAGGTCCATGTGAAAGACCGTATTTGCGTGCTGTTCCCCTAGTGTAGGATCTCTGTCCAGCGGTGGCTACTAAATAGAAACAAACCAAAATATAATCACAGTGTATATGGGTTATCATATTAAGGTATATTTCCAAGGTGGGACTTCATTCATCTGTGTGCAGATGGTGGGTCCTTCTTGTCTAAACCCCTTGAGCTCTCAGTGGAGTAGGGGTAGGTGACAACCCTCCCTCCTGCCTCTTTATTAGACCTCATGGTTCTTCTCTCTCAAAAAACATAGTGTATTTTATGTAAAGCTAATAGTATCTGTAGGAAAGACCAAAAAGATCCCCATCCTTGTGACAGGTGGGATGCATTTGTGGATGATGTAGGTATGAACACTCCCTGGCCCTGGAGAGCTGAACTGGAGGTACCCGGTGTCCTGGGCAGCTGCCAGAGCCTTTGCGCCACTGGAAGGGACGATGAGGCCAAGGTCATCCTCAAATTAACCTAGTTCAAACATTTATGACAAACGTAAACTATTTGGAAAGCTCAGCCCAGTGATAATTTCTTCACAGATAAAGAAGATTATTTAATCCAAGCTCATTATGCAGAGAGGAGGACAGAAAATACTGCCTGCTACGTGTAATGGTGTAATATTTTTGCAGCACACTTGCAGGGGCCTTACTGCTGCCTGGCTGCACTGACATGATATTGCCTAAAGTTTTATATGCACAGCACGGCTCGGTACATCATATACTTCTGGGGAGGTATGTTGGGGCCCCGGAGGTATAAATTCCTACCTATTCTGATTTCTGTGTTCCTATTAACCAGGCCTTGGGGAGATTTCTGAGCACCTGAAAATATCTTTCTTTCTCCATCTTCCTCATGGATACATACACCCTTGCTGTTTCATCCTCCCCGCTTTAATGGCAGACATCTGAGGTGTCTCCAGCAGCCAAGTTCATCCCTGCAGTAAGACCTTTGGCCTTCACAGTTTCACACCGAGGATTCATTTTGTCACTAGGTGTCAGATAATTAAGTGAATAATTATGTTATTGTCATTTCCCTTGAAATGGGTAGAAGAAGATTCATTTCTGTGGTCTGCTCTTTGTTGGTTACCAGGCTTTGGTGAGCTTCATGCTTAATTCACGTTTCCTTTTGATGCTGAAAGGTAACGTGCCTGTCGTGTGGAGCCTTTCTGTGGGAGCGCAGCTCTTTATTATTGAGAATCTGTCATTTATGTAAATCCTTTCCCACATTATCATTTCTAAGCAGGGAGAGAAGATTCCCAGCTCCTGGAATCAGTATCCGGTGGCTAGAGATGATCCAGGTATGAAAGTGCCTGAGACAGGTGGGAATTCTTCCACCTTTATCTGCTCTTTGCAGCTGAATTTCTCCAGGGCTGATTCATGTAGGTCCAGGAGAGTATGTACTGCTTTATAGCTAGGAACCGCTGTCAAATACTTGCTTGGGTGACAAGTTGGCAACTTCTAGGTTTTGAAGGATACTAAATTAAATTAGAGTTGCAAGATCCCAGTCTGTTCTCTATGCAACAGTGACTGCATCAATCTATCTGGATTTGAATGCTGTTTCCACTTGCACATACTCACGATATCCCTCTCTGACACTTTGCCAGTGTCTCCCGGTTTCCTCTGATGCCTGCCGTTACAGATAGACTAGCGAATTTCTCAACATGCCAACGGTAGATCTGTCAACTGTTTCTTCTTCTTCCAGCCATAAAGAGAGAAAAAATAGCTGGGGGGCATAGGATGTATGCAGCAGCAGTGATTGGGAAAAGGTATCCCAGGGAGATCATTATTTTGTCAGACATAGCGCAGAGGGAATTTGTTTGATGTAGGGGCTGGGCAGGGGCTTCTGAGTAAGGGATTACTCAGTTGCATAAACCTAGGGCTGATCTATGGTACTCTGCTGCAGAAGGGATCTGGGGGGTTTTGGGTGCGTGTGAATTTCTGGCAGATCTGCAGCACGGTTCCCGAGCTCGCCCTCCGCTGAGCCGCCCCGTCCCGCTCTGCTTGGGGGCCCCGCCGCACAGCTCGAACGCAAAGATGCCAAAAAATAGTAATGAGATGTTCCTGAGCAAATACGTTTGACACATTACAGGAAGCACAGAGCTGTTCCTCTCCAGCCCTATTCCATTAGTGAAGCTACATTATACACTCAAGATACGACATTTGGTTTTCGCAATCCTATATTAGTCATTTCTGTTTTGCTCACTGACCTGGAGGAAAGAGATTCGCTAACTTGCATGAGCACCGGGGCTGCTTTTGAGTGGGCTGCATCAGGCTTAAACGTACCATATGTGCACATGTAGGTAATTGTAGGCAATTATGGGCTATTCTGCTGCTGTCGGAGTTTCTCCTTGTTCCTTCTTTGTCAGCACGATAATTGCTGGGTTTAGCCCGTGGTGGTTGTTGACCCAAGCTGTCCCCGACCCTCGGCACCTTTGCACTGCCTAGTCCCAGGCAACACCGTGCCGCAGCGAAGGCGATGGAAGTATTGCTACCGCTGGGGATGGGGACAAGTTTCACCGTGAACCGAAAAGGTGACATTTGCAAGAAGCCTTAAGATGGGCTTTTCCTCGGGTGGTTGTGTATCCCTATGGCAGTTAAATTCCTCGGGGTCTTTGGGATAGCCTGAGCCTCCGGGAGATGCTGTCCCTTTGCTTCTCAGCGCTTTGGGCACCGTCCTGTGAATTGGGGGGCTTGGGTTCATTCCCGAACTCCCTCTTTGCCCCAGGTGGGTTCCCTGCTCCCGGGATGTTGAAGCTGCCTATGCTGTAAAACGGGATCTTTATAATACAGTGAGAGGAAAGGGGAGGGGAGAGGAGAGAGGGGCATGGACCTGAGAGCTATTGTTTTAAGGATCTGAAGAGCTGTATTGTGTTCTGCAAATTGGCCTGAGCATCAGAAATGATGTCCAACTGTTCCTCATTTTGAAGAAGGGGAAAAAAAAAAAAAATCAACAAAAGGAAAGAAGCTGTGAAACATCTGTGATACTTTAGATGACTTGCTAATGCATATGCCAGTCTGTTAAAGAGGCCATTTACAAAAACCTGCAAATTTTGCTGGCAGGTAGGGCGGGCTGAGGCATAGGTGCCCCCCCACCCCCAGTGACCATGTTCACATCTACAGCTTGGAGTTTCTGCAAAAATGATACATATTCATGAGCTTGTAGAACCCTGTCTTTTTTTTTTTCTGGTCTTGCAGTCCAAAACTCCCAAGGGATGAGCACTAAGCCAATAGTCATAATCTTGCCATGTTAATAACTTGTCTGCTTTTATTTTATGGAATTAAGATTGGATAAATAACATTGATTTTGAAAGCACAGTGTGCAGTTTATAATGCTTCAGCTTAATGTTTCTCAATTTTCTGTTTCTTTCCGCATGACACCTATACCAATCCCTTCCCATGGTGTGGTTTGAGTTCACTAAAGGCATTTTCACCTATTGCACTGAAAAATCTCCACTGAATATGTACAGTCTGAATAAAAGCTTCGAGATTAGATCCCATGAGAAGATCCTAACGTCTGTGCAATAATTATTAAATGATTAATGTGAATAATGTTCTCTGCAAGTGAAAGATTTGGAGGTGTATTATTATATTAGCAGTGTTTATAGCAAAACAGGTAATAGCATCCCAATTAATGTCACAGTGTGTGCTCATTAGGTTTTCAGCTGATCTTAGGAAACTTCATTCTTATGACAAATAAGAACTTTCTGGTGGAAGAATAATAATATTATTAAAAGAATTGCCCTAAATAAAGCCTTGACAGAAATACCGTGTAGAATAAGAAGTATACACAGCTAGTCTTTCTGTGCTGTCTAATGCTTTAAAGATTTATGCCAAGGTATAAAACATACTAGGGCTTGTAATTTATATCAGAATAAATGAGTTGCTGCAGCCCCATCAGTAGAGTATAAAGCCCACAGAAACGAGGGGGCAGGTGTGAGATGCTGCAAGGAGAGGACTTGGGGTTCTCCGCTGAGTTCCTCCCAGGTCGGGAGCTCGCCGGGTGGCTCGGTACCGCAGGGTCTTGATGTTTGCCACATTCCTGAGCTTTTCTTTCCCCCCACTGAGCAGGGAAATAGCGTAAGCAATTTGCCCAAAGGCTTTGTTAGCGACGAAGCTGGGAATAAAACCCAGGTCTCATTTTCTAAATGACTAGGAAAGTAAAATAGAAAGTACCAGTAGCAAATCTGCAGGTGTCACCAGCCTGGGAAGAAGCTGGAAAGGAAGGAGCCAGACTTGATACTGGAATGATAGCTTGGAGGAATGGTACCAAATTGACAAGATAAAGCGAAATAAGGTGAAGAAGATGTAGGCAAGAGACCACCAAGAGCATGGGTACAGGCTGAGGAGGGTTTGGGCTTGACAGCACTGTTGCCAAAAGAGGATCTGGGAGAGATGGTGGATCCCATAACCAAAAGCATGATGCTGTTGTGAAGAAGGCAAATATTGCTGCGTTAACTGAAGTGTCACATGTAGCGGCGTATGGAGGGAGTTATTCCTTTCCGCTAGGCACTGATGAGGCCGCAGCTGGAAAACAGGGCTCAGTTTGGGGCACTGCACTTTAAAACTCTGCAGACAATCTGCGGCACTCCAGGGAGTCTTTAGAGGTTTGGGAAATGGTGACCTTTAAGGGAAGGTTTAAACTCTGGGCTGGTTGAGCTAGAAAGAGAAGGTTGAAGCACAAGATCTTACAATAAAGAAAATTTTGTTGTACTGAGGATGTTATCAGTTATTTTCCGTATCTACTGGGGACATTGCTGTAAGGCCAGCTTAATAACCAGCAAAGATTTAAGTTGGATGTTAGGAAAAAGCTTTCCAAATATCAAAATAAAATTATGGAAGAGTTTTCCTTGGAGGCTCTTAAGGACCCAAGAGGCAAGCATTAGTCGGGGATGCTTCAGGTCTGCTGCTTCTCCCCAATACCCTGCTGAAGTGCTTTCTCCCCCCATGTCCATGTTTCTCCCCACACCACCTCCAGCGCTCGGGGCAATCTCTATTTAACAATAATTTTGTCAGCCACTTGAGTGGCTGCACAGACCAGGATTAATTGTGTTTGTCTCGGTGATAGATGCTTTTCAGCAAGTATTTTCATGAGGGAATCAGCAAATTAGACCACAGTGATCTTTACGCTTTAAAAATGTGTCATCGGGAAGAAACCTTGGTGCAGCTTGTTGATGCTGCCACAATTAATGGCTGTGCTAATTTGTCATCTCTTCTTGCTCGCTCTCTAGCCATCGCTGTAACTTTGTGTCCCTACCGTACCCCCTGCATTTCAATGAAATATTCAAGAACGATCACCGACGATAAAATGTATAGGTAATCTGAAGTGACAGTTGTTGTACGCGAATCGTTGATATTTTAGATAATTGCATTTAAAGTCCGGACTCATAATGGTTCATATTGATTGAGGGTAGGTAGCCAGATGTACTGTGGAGCTGCGCTGGCAGCTGGATTTCAGATAGCGGAGAGCTTTTTCCATCTGGGAGTGTTAAAAACGTGCCCCCCGGGGCTGGCTGCTGGCAGGGCAGGCTCAGCCGTGGCTCCTACATTTGGTGCCTCCTCAGATCTGAGCAAGACCTGTCCCGCTGAGCAAAAGTTCAGGGATCCTCAGGGCATTTTATAAAATGTCCCATTATTTTCAGCTTTCCGCTGGCAGCTGGCTCTGCAGCTGCAGCATGGGAAATGAATTTGCTGGTGGGTGAACGTGGTCAACAGGATGGTTTTTGGTTGTCACACTCTGTGAGTGTCACTCGAGTTTTTAAGGGCTGTCATGAATGGATATACCTACGTCGTATGTATCCGAAACATTTTTGTTTGACTGAGAATGATAAATCTAATGGCTAAGTGCCCTGGACTAGAGGATTGGTTTGCTTTTATTCAGTGGTCTGTAACTCCACAATCTCAGGCTTCTCCATCAGCATAATGTAAGGTGATGCAATCAAGAGATGTAGAAATTCTGTCAAGACTTTAGCATTTGCCCGTGACGGAGATTGTAACGAGCTCAGGGCTGTCTTGCAGTCCCCATGTCTGTCCCTTTCCAACCCCTGCACTGTGCTGCCTGCTTGTCATAGCAAATAAAAATTAAAGATGTCCATAGCTCAGGTACATTGAGAAACACCCGACTTGTTTAATAATGTCTTTGATTGCAGTTCAGCTGTCTTCCTTTTTAATGCAAACCAATCAGGTTTAACTAATTACTCGCATCAAATGTGTCAAAATCTGGTAAGCAAGAAGACGGGAAATGGGATGTTATTTCCCCGTCACTTTTTTGAATTTTCAAAACACAGCGAAGCATGTTAGTTGAGTGTTTGCAAATACGGTGCTGTCAGGAGAGCGGGCGGCAGGCTGGAATGCAGAATGTGTGGCTGGTCTGTGCGTTACTGGAACAATTAATACAGTAAACGGCAGATGAAGTTAGGGGCACAATACAGCAAGGCAACACAGGAGTTGCTGCATTTATTTCCCCAGCGTTTTCTTTCTTACGTTATCAATAAGCATTATTTTGGCATTATGAGCGACAAGAGAGGCTAAAAGTTGAGTACTGTAACACGGAAATATGGGCAAAAAGAAAATAACATCCTTGCACAGATCTGCAGGGCTCCCCTCTGCAATCCTGGGGCTGAAGAGGAGTTCAGAAGTGTGATGCCATGTGGGGCAACAGCTTCTTGCCCTTGGGCCTCCCCCCGGGACAGATGTGGGCTGGGGCAGCTCTCGCAGTGCAGAGGTCTCTGTGCTGGGGGTTTATTTGCTGAGCTCTGTACAGATGTTTGCCGCAGCCCAAATCCTAGCTAGGCTGTGAGCCTGGATGAGATAAACGCACCGTCCTTTAGACAATTCCCATCACTCCAGGACTGATTTCTCCCCTCCAGTTGCAGCAAGATCCTATCTTCTTTACCTTCTCTTTAATTTCTAGCCCTTCTCCCACGCAGTGGCTATATTCCTTTTCTGAGAGTCTCCACCACAGCCCACCACGAAAGACTTTGTGTCGCTGGGGTTTTCCGCAGGCAAGGTGGTGCGATGCATGTGCTGCACCACGAGCAGAGGTTACCCGTGCTGGGGGCTCAGTGAAGACATCGCTCTGCCCAGGCTGGGTTTGCGACCTCTAAGGGGATAAACAGGCTCTGGATTTAAATCTCTGAAGTGCCAGTGTCTCATGGAAATCTTAAAACTTCTTAAAACAGCTGTCATGACAGAGCTGAGAAGGACATCTGATAGGAGGCTTCCAAGAGAGCACGCAGAGTTCTAGGTCCTATCACTAGCAAAATACTGTTTTCAGGCTCCTCTGAGGTGCTTGGGCTGCCTTGGACTCAGCTTAAAACGAAGACCTGGAAAAGCATTATACACACCCAGGACCTCCCTGGCCGTGTCCCTGTCCCCCCCCTCCCCGCAGCGCCAGGACATAGTTCTGCTTGGCTGCGGTGGGAATGAACCACTTAATTTCTCTCTTCCTCGGTTTCCCTATCTGCCCAAGAGGATTAATAATAATAAAAGCTGCTTTTCTCATGGGACCGTCCTGAGGTTCAGTTCATTAATGTTGATAAAGCACTTTCGGCCCTCCAGTGGGATGTGCGAGATGGAATGAGGCAAGAGGGGAAATGAAGCATCTTTATTTTAAGCCGTTGGTGGCGTCTAAGATGTCAGTGGCAAGAAAGAAGAATCTTTGTCTCTGTAAAAGGCTCCATACGAGAAAGAAAATGAGAAGAAAGGCACTTTTAGAGAGTCACTTTTCAGGTATTAATCATAGTCTAAGTATTTACAGAGTGTCACTGTCATATTTACTTTCCATCCACAGTCTATCTTTTGCTCAAGCTGCTGATTAATTGCCTGTCTGGACATCTGAAGTACTGATCAATTGATGACCCAAATGATGACCCAGAAATACTAACTAGTATGCCCCCATGCTTAAATGCTTTTTTATATGCAAAAGACCACCCTTGCCAGGCATATTTTGTAGGCAAAACTGGAAAGTTTTCCTTTGTCTTTAGTATGGGATTTTGCTTCCTCCCCCGGATGGGTAAGGCAGAATTTTTATAAAACAAACTACCAGAAATGGAAAATCATAACCCTTTGGTTTTTAAACTCAAAATCTGTGTATGATATTTTGTTTTATGCCAAAAAAAAAAAAAAAAAAACAAACCCAAAAATTACTTAGTGCATTTTCCATTTGATGTATGACTCCGTGCCTCTGTGCAGCCTGTTGCCCTCCCATTATCAGATGTTAATCTCCTATGCCAGTATCGCAGGAAAAAAGCGGAGAGCTGTATGCAGAGCTGCAGAGAACTGTGACAAGGAAAAATAACTCTTTGCTATGCTTTTATAATCTCCCCAACCTGCTCTCGTTCCCAAGGAGAAGTTAAAGAAGAAGCACTCGGGTGCCAACAGGAAAGGAGACAGTGTTTAGCTACTTTTGCATCATTTTGGTCTTTCTTCTGGCCCTCCTTCAGGCACCATGCAGGTTTCTAAAGTGGAGTCCTGGTGGGATCCTCTGCTGTAATTCTCTCTTATCGTGCAGTGCCTAAATAATGTAGAAGTGAGGAATGGAGATAATAGAACTGCTGACATCTGGCTAATTGCCATGCTGGCTGGGGGCTGCCTGGCAGCTGAGGGAGACATGATTTGGGGATGAAGAACTTCTAGTGAACCGTGATGGAGAGAAGCCATCGGAGAGAGACAGAGAAAGAAAATACATGGTTTTTTCTCTCTAAATGGGTCTCAGTGGTAATGCCATCACCTCTGGTATCATGCGGCTTCAACCTATCAAAGATAACAGCTTTGAGGATGGGAAGATGTGGGCACTGTTTAACAGTTGTAATACACTGGCTTGCAATTGTTGCAGCTGAATTTCAGCATAAAGTCAAGACACATCATGTATTTTCTGTACATTTTCCTCTTGAAGGTTGTAATTAGTGGGAAAATTCAAGAAAGCCCCACCTCATTTTTTTATCACTCTAAGAATTTGTTTTTTCCCCTTTCTAACATGCTTTTAGACAAAAAAAAAAAAAGAAAAAAGATAACTATGCTTTTATAAATTCACTGCACACTTACAAATGGTAACTGTGGTTTGAATGACTGCCTTCCCCTCCTATCCTGTATTGTTCTCTTAGATTTGAAGCTCTTCCAGGTAGACATAATGTCTCTGTAGGCATTTGGCCTCTGGAGCACGACTATGCCATTAGTATGAATAATCTTTCATTTTTTAACTGTATGAATTGGCAGAAATATGTATCTTTAAAAATATGAATTCCATTTACAACTTTCTGCAAAGAAATTGTAAAGGGGCTTCAAAACCACCTGTGACTAAAGACAGTTATTTTGGGCACCTAGTTTTGCAAGGATTTGGTTGAATCACAGAATCCTGGAATGTTTTGGGTTGGAAGGCACCTTAAAGATCACCTAGTTCCACCCCCCCTGCCGTGGGCAGGGACACCTTCCACCAGACCAGGTTGCTCCAAGCCCCATCCAACCTGGCCTTGAACACTGCCAGGGATGGGGCAGCCACAACCTCCCTGGGCAACCTGTGCCAGTGCCTCACCACCCTCACAGCGAAGAATTTCTTCCTTACATCTGATCTAAATCCACGCTTTTTCAGTTTAAAACCGTTACCCCTTGTCCGATCACTACATGCTTTTGTAAAAAGTCCCTGTCTGGCTTTCTTGTAGGCTCCCTTTAGGTAGACTTGTGCACCTTCAGGTTGCTTAGATGGTCTTGAACCTGATCTTTTCCTACCGTGGGCAGTTCTTCATTCTCCCAGTCCCTGCCTTTGCCTTCTATGACTTGGGCGGCGCAGCTGGAGCGTTTGCTGGTGAAGACTGAGGCAAAAGAGTCATTGAGTACCTCAGCCTTCTCCATATCCCATGTGGCGAAATATCTGTCCTGTCACTGAATTTGCAAGAAAATTGTTTCTTCCAAATGGACGTAACTCTGGCAATGGAAATAGAGGCTCTTCAAGATGAACAAGGTGTTCAGAGTAGAAATATTATATAACCTTTTTGGAAAAGATCCAAATTATCTCTTATTAATTTCATTAATTAGGTCATTTCAAATCAACACAAAACTTTCAGTACAAGCACTGAATTTATTTCAAAGAGAATATAGATTCTGATAATGTATTCAGGGTTTCTAACATCGCCTGGACACAATACTATTACTTGTGGCATAATTTGAACTCAGTATGGTTTTGGATGGGCTGGGGCAGCAAGCTACTTCTCTCTCTCTTAAAAAATGTAATATGGTTATCAATATTCAGTAAATAGGGCTAGATATAACATCTTTTACCATTTCTGTTTACATATCATGTTTAGTGGAATACTGAAAATTTTCTCTTTTGCAAAAACTACATTTCTGAAGAACATTATTGTATGGCAAAGATAGAAAACATCTGGAAAAAGCAGCAGTATTTTGCAAAGCGGTGGAAATGTATACCTGCAGCGCGCACACAAACACCCACTTACTTGTACACACACACTGCTGCATTGTAATTCAATGTTTGGGTTTGATGATAGTTAAAATTTTAATGTACGGTCTCCGAATATACAAAATGTTCAGAGGGTAAATCTAAACTATTACCTTTACATTATGAATGCCGCTGGCTACATGTTTATTGTGCAACTTAATCTGGAAAGGTTCTTTCATGAATTTTCATCAATTTTTCAACAAAGCCCTGTTGCAAATGGTGAATTATGCATTAACATATGTTCATGCTAATTTATACAATGCTGACAGCTTTTAGGCATTGGATCAGTGACTAACATTTATATTTCTAAAGTTTATTTATTGATAATATCAAGGAAATTGGGACCCCACCTGCAGTACTGCGTCCAGGTCTGGGGTCCTCAGCACAAGAATGACATGGACCTGTTGGAGTGGGTCCAGAGGAGGCCACCAAGATGATCGGAGGGCTGGAGCACCTCTCCTGTGAGGACAGGCTGAGAGAGTTGGGGTTGTTCAGCCTGGAGAAGAGAAGGCTCCGGGGAGACCTTACAGCAGCCTGCCAGTACCTAAAGGGGGCTACGGGAAAGATGGGGAGGGACCCTTCAGCAGGGAGTGTAGTGCTAGGGCGAGGGGTAACGGTTTTAAACTGAGGAGGGTGGATTTAGATTAGATACTAGGAAGAAGTTCTTTGTACGGGTGGTGAGGCACTGGCACAGGTTGCCCAGGGAGGTTGCGGCTGCCCCATCCCTGGCAGTGTTCAAGGCCAGGTTGGATGGGGCTTGGAGCAACCTGGTCTGGTGGAAGGTGTCCCTGCCCACGGCAGGGGGGGTGGAACTCGATGATCTTGAAGGTCCCTTCCAACCCAAACCATTCCAGGATTCTATGAGGACTACCATTGAAGAAGAGATAATGCATTTTTTCTTTGATTGCTGTGGGGTTTTTAGCCCAAAGTAATGAGTAATGAAGAGAGTTGTGGGTGCATGTGTGGGTTCATGGTGTGAACCATGGCTTTAACGTGTCAGATGCCTGGTATCTGACCAGGTATGCCAGGTATAAACCAGGTATCAACTGACAGTTTGACCTATTTAACTTCATAATGTTGGTAGTTTTTGTTTAGCTAAGGAAAGTAATATGCCTGTCAATATAGGGAGAGTTTTGGTGCTTCATGGCAGCGCCGGACACTGCACACCTGGATGCAGCATCACTTATGCCTTGCTCTATACTGTTTTTTTCTGCCCTTTGCCACAGGGCTAATTGCAGTTTCCTGCAATTTTAGGAAGAGTATACAGAATTGCTTTTTTTCAAGATGACCAATTCAGTATGCTGGAAGCTAATGGCAAAACGTGGATCAGGATGATGGGTCAGGAGGACTGGAAATGTTGGTCTTTTTGAAAATATACCATTGTTTACTCTCCTGCAAAATAGAAAGATGCATTTGGAAATAACAGGGTGGTAAAAAATAGAAATTAAAGGCAAGCATTTGTGTCCTTCTAATGGGAGAAGAACTAGAAAGCTTAGAAAACAGTGGATTTTTTTTTTTTTTTTTTTTTTAAAGTCTGCTCTTGCAATTTTTTGTCATGATGAAGTTTCACTGGCCTGAGATGTGCTAGGTCCAGGGCTAAAGGCTGAACATAGTTACTTTAAAATGTGTAGACTATATATGATGGAGAAATTTCTCGTTAATCAAATAAGGGGCTACCGCTGTAGTGAAACATCTTTAGATAATAGGGTGGCATGCCGTAAATATGGTAAGAAATACTCAGATAGGAGACCAGAGGTACACTGAAATAAACACCAGTATCAGGTATACGTTATTGCAATCCATTCCTTAGCTGTTTTAATTTGATGATGAGTAGCCTCGTGAACTGCTGGATCAATGGATAGATTGTTTTGTTCATAGAGCCCAGTTCCCGAACAGGAGTTTAATTTTTTAAACTCAAAAGTCTATTAAAAAAAGTCAATTACATTAACATTCATACATTTCTTTGGCTCCCTAATCTGTCTCCACTTAGACTCTCATGCTCTAAACCCCTTAGGACATTCAAATAAATACCCACAGGTAGAAACAAGTTTAGGGGCTAGAGGAAGAAATCGTGACCTTACAAAAAAAACCCAAACAAACAACCGCCAAACGGTAAAACATAAGCAGGCATTTAAGGTGGAAAAATCCATGCTAGGATTTTCCGAAGAACCAAAGAGCAGCTTAGGCACCTCTTCCCGTTCCCTCTTCTTTCAGTGGTATTTTAGAGCCTAATTTCCATAGTTTCTTTGGAAATGTAGATTATTGACTTTAAACTGTGACCTTGTGCTTTTGGGGAGAACGCACCATCCTTTTGTTTAGTGCTGTTGCAGTCTTTAGCACAGTGAATTATTGGACCATTTCTCTGGGCTTTATAGACACTTGCTGCAATACAAATTAATACATCACAGTCTCGGATTTAAATTTAAGGGTTTTATTTGTTTGGTACAAAGTCTTTAGTAGCTGCAATTTTTCCTCGACACCTTGATTGGATTCTCACACCTGTTTCTGTCTCATAGATTAAATATCTAATGGTTGCAATAGAAGTGTTATGGTTATTTGTCTGACGTGATCTTGTTCAAGGCTTCCCTGCTCTTGTACAACACCTCTCCCCCATCCCTCCCTTTGCCAGCTTGTACTTATTAATCTTTTCTACCACATGATTAGGTTTTCTATAAATACTCTATAAATAAACATACTTAATGATGCCACTAATGATTAATTGGTCCATAATGGTTTACTGGTCATGATTTATGGATGACAAGTTTAAGCAATTATTAAGCTTAATTATACTTAATCGATGGGGTATTATTCCATTGTTTATCGCAGCGTTTGTTAGCAATGTGAATGAAAATAAATGTGGTAGGAAAACCTGGAGTTCAGTAGTTGTTAAATGTGTGCATTAATTCTTACGTGTGTAACTAATTAAATGTACTACTGTGCACTGAGCACATGGCTGAAGGGGCACTGAGACTGCGCCTCCCATACCACGTTTGGGCAGTAAGAGGGAAAAGATTTAAGAGAAATCATTTTGATTTTGAGAATGAAATTAAACTATATACTGTATACGTACTGTATATATATTACCTAAATGTGCATTTGCATCTCTCTGGCTATATTTGTGTGTGTATTTATAACTATATAAAAAAAGCGACTGGCTGTACTGATGCCACCTTTCCTTACTAATATAGGAAATTATATAGCCCTCCTGAATGCACACTGTTTAACCACACGTGACAGTGTCACCTCCTTGGTGGTCTGAAGGCCGTATCTTAAATAAATGGAGCACATCGTAGTTGTCTTCATCTCTCTGAGCACCAAAGGCTTTGACAAAGCCTATGTTCCTCCCTGTGATACATTCAGCAGAGCCTAAACTCACTGGAAAACTTAGGTGACACATGACGACTAGCCAACAAGAAGCGATATGAAGTTTTCCTTTTGTTTTGTTAGTGCAAAAGTTTGCACTGAGACCAGTATGAGCTTGGATTCTGTGTTATTTATAATGCTCCTGGTGTTATGCACATAGTTTGAAGTTACTGTAAAATACAGTGCTTTGTGCTTGCTTTGTAGGCTCTTCAGCAGCTGTCAACTAATGCAGATCCTCAGAACTGTGCTTGTCATCATCTGATAAGGGTGACAGACAAATAAAGATGTTTGTTTATCACCGGGTTACTTTTGAAAAGTTGGAATTAAGTCAAAGAACTATGTTAATTCAGGCTGCAGTCAGAATGGAAGAAAATGATTTGTTTCACACATAATAGAAGGACAAATTATTTCCAGCGAACAAGAAAATGCTGCTGAAAACGTCCCTTTATTCTAAGCATTGGAAAAAAATCACCAGGACTTAAGAAATTTCCTACAATAAAAATGTTTGAAGGGAAGGTGTTGGGGTATTAGAGGGGAAGTATCAGATCTGTTTGCCCTGTTCTGTTTCCTAATGCCCGCTAAAATGTCTTGCATTAGATACTCAAACAGTGATTAGGGTTGCTCTGCTGGCTTGCAGCAGCGATTGGTATGGGAGGAAGTTTTCCGTTTAAATTATTAACACAGAATAGAAGAAAAAAGAGGGAAGAACACTCAGCAATCGTTTGACACTTCAGGGAGAAAGGTTTTTATCTTTCTCCTTGTTATGCCACATTAATTAGTGGTTATTTCCGTGCGTTATCACGGCATGACAAAATACTGACTCCATATCACTTGATATTTCAGTGAGTGAACAGCTGACTCGATAGGAAGGCAGCTGTCCCAGTCATGAAGTCGAACAGACCAGAATTTCTCTACTTTCATCCCTGAATAAGCATTCCCCATGTGGAAAGGTGTAAAATCCCAAAGGTGGTGGGCTTGCCGGCGTTTCCTCGCAGGTTAAATCCTTGCGGTCCCCAAAGCAGGGTGCCGAAGGCCTTGCGTGGACGGCGGGTGCTGGCTTTCCCCAGGTCTCCCAGAGACCTCAGCCCCACGTGTATGGGGGTGGTCGGGCTGGCCGACTCTTGGTGGGTCTTTGCGTGGTCTCCCGTGGGATTTCATCCTGGAAGGGACCCCAGGAGCAGTGCCTGCGGGTGCCGTGGGACGTGAGCCCCAGGGATGGTCCTGCTGCCTTAAATCGGGGCTCCAGGAGGGGTTTTTTCCCCTCCTGTGCCCACCTGAGCCCGCAGCATCACCACGGACCCGGCAGAGCCCCACGAGTGCCTTGTAGTGGGGGGCATCTCTGTCTGCAGAGGCATTTATCCGGTGCAGCGTGCGCCCACCGCACCGGAGTGGGAGGCTCACTGTCTTATCAGGGGCTGCATGAAGGAGTTGTAGCCAATTTCATCGTGGAAGCGAGGAGATGATTGCAATCAATAATCAATCAAACCAGTTGTGACAGTAATCATACATCACTTTTCAACATGGTTACTCTGTGCTGCTGTTTAAAATTATAGATGCTTCTCTTTAAGCAGATTTACTTCCCTGTGATTTTCTTTGTGTTCTGGAAAATGTCAGCAGTGCTTAACTTTTAGGTAATGTTGTCAGCATTTCAGAGTGGCAATTAAGGGAGTAACAACAAAGAAATGCAGTTGAATATGGAGCATCAGGGCTGGGCTTGCTCTTCGTTTGAGGGTGGATTCCCTCTGTGTCAAAGGCAACCTTACCACCTCCGGCAGAGCTGCACGGCAGCCCTTTGCTGCCCTCCTACAAATGATCCCTGCGTGTCACTGCACACCATTACTCGCAGCCTTAGCCCAGGGATTTTGCAGAGGGGCATGATTAAAATGGTCCCACGCATCCATCTGCATGGAAGGACTCTGAGGTCTTCTCGGCGCTGGCGTTCATCTTTGAGTTTGGGAAAGGAAAAGCCGTGCATCACGGTGAGCCTGCAAAATGTGGCATCTTGTCTCCTCTGTGTTGTTGCTCCAGCTGCAGGAAGAAAGCAGCGCTGGGGTTTCGCAGCTCTCCTTTGGTCTGCTAGTAATGAGACTGCACGGTAAACATGTTTGTGGCTTCTTTTTTTAAAAAAAAAGTAGACTGGAATATTATTATTTTTCATTATACGTTCTGTGGTGGCAGGAGTATTTGACTACGGTTTTCACAGTCCTGACTTTCTTGAGTGTGTGCAAGGCTCTGAAGTGTTTTAGTCTCTGAGCACAGGACAGGACTGTGCTGGGTCACATACACTTTTTGGATGTGGAGTCGTGGAGTGACCCCCGGTGCTGTCCTGGAGGTGCCTGACCGCGGTCCCACTGCGGGGAGCACGGTGCAAAGTCCCTTGTGCAATTATAATGCTTATTTAATGAGAGCTATGTGTATAGGGGCAGATATTTCCTTTTCATAGCTGGCATTTGGTAGTATATGTTTACCATTGGGATTTGTACTCTGGACCATCGCTGGAAAAAACCAAGTGCCTATAGCTAATGTTAGAAAGCTCTGTTCTGATCTAGTCTCTTGGGTTCATATGCGCATCGCTTCCTGAGTCAATCCTTGCCGGATTTGAAATGCCAGTGTTTGATGTTTATTCAGACTTGATTATGCTGGAAAATTTCAAGGCAAATCCACCCAGCCTTCTAAGACCTGTGACATGGTCACAGTAAAAAGGTGGGGAGAACATTTTTCTTCTTTGGAATAAATAAAAAGCATCCTAAGCTCACATCCTGTTTAAAAGTTTGCAGATGAAAATGGACATTGCTGAAAATACAAACTTGGTTTTTATTATTAATTATTCCTATTTTTTATTTATTCGTACAACACCACACCTTACATACAAATGGAACCCTTCCTCTTAGGAGTTCCAGGGTGCCTTAGAGATGTGCATGCGCTGTCATGTACGAAACGGAGACATGAAAAAAGCCTGGGAAGATGAATTTATACAAAAAAGGTCATAAAGTAACTCGGTGTCACCTCACCTCCCTGCTGTGGTTTCCCATCTGTGAAATGCGTTCAGTTGACCCCTGTTCCATCAGAATGATGGAAGAATGAATTAAGAGGGATTTTTCAAAGATGCTGGAGAAATTAACAGGAATTAATGAGAATTCTGCAAACTTGAAAACTCCCATCCCTAATTTTTGTGGGTGCTTTGAACATCCGAGCTTGTAAAAAAGATTACTAAAATTTGTTTGGCTTCAGCAACCTAGCTCTTCAGGAGCCGTTTACAAACACTTGGAGATCTTATTTTTGTTCTGCTCTTGGCTAGCCAAGATACCAGAAACTCAGATATTACTACCCAGTCCATCTTTCTAGGTTTTTCTCCTTATACTGTGAAACTGGTCTTTGTCTTCATTGCCTAGAGAGGCTTTATGGTAAAGTGGATATACTCAGAAAGTAAGAAAAACATTAATGGTAATAGTAACCAGAGCCAGTTTTGAATGTTCTTCAATTGATTTGAAGAAGCTGGTTTTACTCTTGCAAATCTTCCTCTTACACATTATATATACCTCCATTTACCCTGTATGTACCTTAGGACAATATAGTGAAATCGTTAGTTTTCCTGTTCTTGAGGCTCAAATAGATTTGTGTATATTGCAATTAAACCCTCCAAAATAGAGTTTCCTTTTGTGCTACTGCAAAGTAAACTGAGCTCTTTGTAGCGTCTGTATCGCCTGTGGGCAATGACACAGCTAGCAGAAACCTTCTCCCATCTGTATGTCTGCTGGGAAATGTACCTCCGAGGCTTCTTGGGGGGGCTGTTCAAGGCAGATATGACCTAAAACACTCCCAGTGTTCAGCTCAGAAGAGTTGAGAAACTCCTGTTTCTGTACTGTTTGGTTTCAGAAGCGACAGTGAGAAGGAGGGGAGGCAGCGGTCCTGGCGAAGGAGTTGCTTTGCATGATCAACTTTGGCTTGAAAACTGCACTGAGAAGAGCAGCTGCACAGATGTACAAACTCATTGATTTGAAACCCTTTGTAGACTTCTAACCTCATACGTCTTTTTGTTATTGTATTTTGAAGTTCTTACAAGTGTGTGCCTTGTGTGAGCGAGGTGCAGTTTTGTGCCGTACAGCCGATGCCAGGCGGACAGATGCCCTGATTTTGGCCAGGGACTGGAAATGAGGGCTGTTCCTCCTAGTGACTGATCGAAATGATGGCTGACTGAGTCATGGCCGAGGCTCTCGGGCTCTTCTCCAGGGCTGGGGCTGCGTTCAGATTTCAATTGTTGTTTGCTTTGGCAGCCACTTGCCGTGTGGGATGATCTGATCATCTGTGGTTTTGGAAGACTTTGCTCTTTGAAAATTGTGTACGTAGTTATGCTTCTGAAGTGCTACGAGTCAGTTGTGTGAGCGAACAGAACCAGGAAAAGCAAGGGGAAAAAAAGATTGCTTGATAATTTTAAGTTACATGTGAGATAAGGAAAAAAAAAGTCCGTCTGGGTTTCTAGTGCCCCTTGTTTTGCAGGTCTCAGTCCTCAAATGAGACTTTAAGGAAGCAATTTCCCATTGACTTGTATTTTAAAAAGTAATTTAAAAAAAAGTGTTCTTTGTCATTATTCTTTTCACAGCTGTGCTTGCTCATTTGTGATTCGGCTTACCAACACGTGTGCTGCACAAGCAGGATGTGATTTTAATTAACTAGCTGTTGAGATCCTTGAGTAAAAGGTACTGCTGTAATTAAATGTTATTTGCAATTGTCTGCCGTTGCTTTTTGATTTGCATTGGAAAAGATTATTGGCAACAGATCTTGAAAAAGGCTTCGTTTTCAGTATTGGATATGGCAGCAGTGATGGCTTCCCAAATGCATGAGTTTCCGTGCTCAGCGAGCTGGGGAATCGCTGGAAGTAACCCTTGAGCGGAACGAGACCTTTGCCACCGGTTTCCGAATCGCAGTAGGAGAACAGGAGCCATCTCAAACTGGGTGCACGAGGGAGGTATTTGGACAAGAAGAAGAGTTGCCGAGGAGCGGAGAGGTGAGGCAAGGAGGAAATCGGGGATGGCTCGCGGCTGAGAAGGCTTTATGCAGCCGGTGGAGTGTCATCACCTCCACTGCTTCCCCCTGCCACCACTTCTAGTCCGCACCCACAAACTCCATCGCAAATTACCGAATTGCCCCCAAAACACGTCCTTACCCTCCTGCTTGAGATCCAGTGAGAAAAAGTGAAAACCCCAGCTTAGAAAGTTTATGTCCCCTGGTGCTCTGGGGCTGCTTGCAGCAGATCTGAACCAGCCTGAAGTATGCTTTGGATGTACGCCCTCATCTAGCGGACAGCCAAATATTGCATCGCGATCCATTCACTATTACTGCTAAAAGGTTGCAGAAAAATTACGAGAGCGTTACAACTTTGAAACCTTCTTAGTATCTTAAACATTTTTTCCACCCACCCCCAAGTTACTTATTTATTCAGCTGTGAACTCTGCTTGGTGATTTATTATTTGTCATTTGATTCGATCTTGATTAAAGCTGTAATATCACTATTTAAAGGAAATCAAATCAGTATTGCAATTCTGCAATCAATCATGAGTCTCCATGGGATTTTTTGCTGGCCTCTCTCCCCTACTTCCCATCGTGCTGGAAAAGAGCCTTCCATTGGTGCTTGTTTTTATAAAAAGCATTGATCTTCTGTCTTGCTTGTGGCAATAAGGTTTTTTTTTTTAACGCATCACCTAAATATGGGTAAGGCTGGTTTGTTTTTTGTTTTTCGTTGAAGTGACAATATTTTGCATTTATGTAGCAATTTCCAGCCAAGAACTTCCAGGTGCTTTGAAAGCAGAAATATATTCAGCCTTGCAGAACTCCAGGAGGGAGGAGAGGTAGAGGGGAAGACTGGTCTCCCATGGTTTTTATGGGATACAGAGAAGCGTGGGTTTTGACTGGCAAGAAGGACTGACGTACATATATTCAACTCCTGACACAGATTTCCTGATTCCAGAAGGCACTGAATATATCTATAAGACATTATACCGGAATGAATATATGGTACTTTAAATTTGTACTCTGATGTATTCATGCAGGAACCCAAGAAGACCTGGGCACCAAAACTGGAACTTCCATTTCCTTTCATATAGAAAAGCTGTAGCACAAAGCAACCCTTATGGGGGATGAACAAAGGTTGGATTTCTTCATTGCTGTCTAAAAAATGTAAACCCACAGTCTGGTCACTTTGCAACATGTCTCAAGAGCAGGCTGCAGCTGGTTTTGCAGTGGTTTGCATGGAGCTTGGTGAGGCCAGACACACTCTCCCGTACACTGACAAAGCTGATCCTCTTTCCAGAAAAAATATTTGTGGTTTGTTTGAGCGACAGGCTTGGGGTGAGAGGAAAAATGACTGTTCATATTGCTTCAGAAGGTGTGAAAATCTATTTTCAGTCCCCCTGTTTTGTTGTGTTTTGTCCAGTAACTTGTATACAGCGTTTTGAGTCAGGTGTTGAAACTCTCATCTTCCCTTTCCGAGTAAGTGCCTTAACCTCAAGTGCTTTTCTTCCCTCTCTCTGCTCACTAAACCTGGATTATTTCCAGTAAAGCTGAAGAGCTGTGAGAGAAGGAATTGTCCAGTCCTTGTGGGGCACCTGGGAATGGGGCAACCTGGTAGAGCCAAGCCTGGGTGCTTTGTAATGCGAGATGTCTTCGGAGCTGCTGTATAAAACGGGAACTTCTCTGGTTAGGTCTTAAGAAAAAAATCATTTTTTAAAGAGAAGAGCTTGGGGTCTTAGCTTCAGAAGAGAGTGGCAGGCTGCAGTGGGCTGCCGGTGGGACACGGGCATCCCGGCACCTTCCTGAGATCCCAAGAGTGGATTTATTTCACGCTCACGTCAGCATTGCTTCTCTGGCCGGTTCAAGGCAGCTTCCCACTCAGCTATCTCCCCACGCATTGCATTTCTGGGATTGCATTCTCTGGCACCTTGCTCTCCCCTTGCAATAGAAAGAGATCTTGGTGCCTAACAAAAATGGTCTGATTTTATTGTGAAAGACAGGAATCTGAAATGGAGGAGAAACAAGACGTTGCCTTGTGGCCACGGTAAGAGGAGATGCCTGGGAATCCTGCTGACTAGTCTCACTAGACTACATTTTTTGTCCTTAAAAAACACAGTCTTTTCAACCAGTTTATTACTACTAAAAAGTTTTTCACAGCATTGGTTGTAATTCAGAGCAGTTCTGGCATGTAAACTCTGATGCTTGTACAGCTCTGATAGGGAAAATTAAGGTCCCCAGTGATGACTTCTGTGGTGTTTTGGATAACGAGCGTAACGTGGGGTGAACAAAGTCTCTAATGACAAAGCAGCAGATGGGACACTGGGGCGGAGAGCTCCGTTTTGCAGATGTGTGCATTTGCAGGGATGGCAGCGATGCACGGCAATTTTGTTCCTGCAGCCCCTGCTGAGCAGCGTGTGAGAGTTCGCGGAGATGGACGCTTCCAGCCGAGCGCAGAGAGATGGCTCCTGGGGCTGACGGCTGCCTCCGTGCTGCCGGCGAGAGGGTTTACAGCTGAGGGAGAATAGCAGCACGATAAGCTATTGGGCTTGAGCGTTCCTCCATGTATCTCTGGATCCCGTGTTACCACCTGCTCCCCCCGCCCCAGACAATAAAAATACAGAAAGATGTGTCCCGACGGCGTTAGCGTAGACGCAGAGAGCTGGTGCCTCTTTCTCCATCCCCTGCGTGCCCGCTGCCAGGTAGGCTTTCGCTCTGCCTGTCGGAGGAACTTGTAGGAGCTTTCCTCCTCTTCTGCAGAGGAGCAGGCAGAGCAGTGGAGAGGAAACAGGTCCAGCCGCGGTGATACACGATATCATCCCAGTCCTGAGGCTGGGGCAGTGGTCAGGAGATCAGTCCTCCCCTGCAAAGCCTCTGATGCCCGCAGGGCAATATTGTGCGTGTTTTCTCCTCCAGCTTCCCTCTCAGAAGAGGATGGAGGTCAAGGGCCTACGCGCTCACACCGGAGTCCTCCTGTACCCTCCCTGCAGTCAAACAGACCCCACGCACTGGAGAGACCCGTATGGCTCCGGTCACCCCAGCACCAGTTCACTAGTCCTATTTCTGCACCCCCCCTGGACACCGGGACGCCCCAAACCCAGCTCAGAGCACAGGTTCGTGCTTGGGATCCCCCCCAACCAGTCCTCAATTTCTTCGTGAAAAATGCTACGTTTGTGCAGCAGCACGGGCTGCTCGAGGGCAGGAGTGGGAGAGGCACGTGACGGCTGATGGCCTCTGTTCCTCCTGGGGTAAAAATACAGGTTTTCCTCAGAAACCATTCGGAAGTCTGCTTGTAAAAATGAGGTCTTGTTGTTCTGGAGATTCAAGCACGTTGTCTGTCCTTCAGAGCCGAACAGCGTTAGCTATGTTAATGCACCCATCTTGAGTAACAACTTTAGCAAATACAGGGGAACAGTGGCTTTTAGGTAATGGCCAGAAAAGAACAAGTGACCTGAAGTGTATTATCAATTTTTTAATTAAATTTTCTGTGTGCGTATAATCAAAGGGCTGACTCCCTGGTATTTCGTTTCTCCATCTGTAGAAGGATAATGGCTCTTCTGTACAGGAGAAGAGGCAGCCTGCGTTAGCTTGCAAAGAGCTTTGCACTGAGCGGATGACTCTGTTGCAAAGAGAAGTCCTTTCATGCTGTAAATACCAGCACACCCATATTTTTGCTGGGGAAGTTAGAAACACGATGGCTGCGGTACTCCTCGCGTACAGCGAGGCTGCCGCGGACTGACGATGATTCGGATGTCAGGGCATGCAGGAAGGGGATTCCATCCCTTTCCCCGACACAAACATAACTCCCTGGGATCTGAAGCAAGGCTGGGGACACCCAGGAAAGAGAATCCAGACTTTGGTGCACATTGACAGGAGACTGGAAGGGACGTAGGACAGAAAAAACGTTTTCTGTGGGGTCCGACACTGCAGTGTCTAGGTACGCAGTGTTTTTTCTGCTGCTCCTTCTTAGTGCTTTGTGGTTGGGTTGGGTTTTTTCCCCATGTTTCCCTGGAGATACCTGTGTCTGCTTGCTGCCTGACACCCTTAACCATTTCAGACCTTTCTTTTCTGTGCTTCTTTCTCCTTCGCATTTTATAGTATCCTTTTCTTCTGTCACTTACTGTCCCATGAGACTCTCGGGACCCCCTGTTAGTTTCTCTCAGCAGAGAAAGCTTTTTGACAGCTAGTCTGAGTCCTACTCAATGGTGTGATATAAAAAAGAAGCGATAATAGGTCATTTTCTCCCATTTTCAGATCATTTTCTTCGGCATTTCCTTCCTTTTTTCTCTTCACCCCTTCATTTCAAGATGTTCATCTCCTGCTGAAGTCCCCCCACTGTGATAAGCTCAGGTTGTCATATGGGTAACACGTATCTCCAGGCCAGCTGGCGTGGTAAGTCTTGACACTGCTTCCCTTTCTGCTTTCTCCCCTTCATTTGAGGGGTGGGAGAAAAAAAAAGGCATTTTATTTTATTTTTTAAATTTTTATTTTTATTACAGAAGTATTTCTGTTAAAGAAATAAGTGGTCCAGAGCATCTTTTCACTGGCTCTTACCCTTTATAGAGATAAATGAGTAGTCCTGTGGTAGCTGCAATTTTATACATTTTTTTTTTTCCCCAGCACTAAATTTGCAGTATCACAAATTTGCAGTATTGATACAGAATTTAGAACTGTACAAAACTCACCTCTGTTTTAGGGTTCATGAGAAATCTACAACTCAGAGTGTGCTAGCGGAGAGCAAGCATTTCTGAAGATGTGAGGCAGGAGATCATGGAAACTGATCACGGCCACGTAGTATCGTATTGCTGCCTTCTTTCATTGTAATGCCAGATAGCACTGGGGGCTTTAAGTTAGAGGTATCCCTGATGAAACCTCTGAAGATGTGTATCTCCTCGCTTCCAAGCATTCAAAATGCTTCTCATCTCAGATTGCCTGTGCACAGCTCAAACTCTATCTTACCCTGTGTTTAAAGATTATGGCTTCGTTTTGGTAGTAATCGGAGAGAAAACCCAGGGACTGAAAAATTTTGTAGTTGGTAACACGTTAAAATGCACACATCTCGCTCTGTATGATTGTAGGTTTATTTTTGCAGTTTTCTGTACAGTTTTCTCTAGCAACTTTTAAAGGCGATTATCCAAAAAATCTGGATTTCAAGTTTGTTATAAGAAAGAATGAAAATCCCCTCTGCTACGTGTCTGAAATCCTTGGGAGTACGCACACTGGACAGAAAATCTTGCAAAATTAAATTTTGGGCTGATATAATTCTCACACTGCTTCCAGTGCTGTGCAGATATCATAAAAAGAGTCTTGCTTGTGTTATTTCACTATTTGCACATCTGGCTTCAGAAAGATATGGAAAGAAGCAACATGTATGGCTCCAATTTTAATTCAGCACTGAAACAGATAATGGTGGGAGAGTCTAATGTTTTTAAAACTGATTAATTCTACCTTATTTGAGACTGAAATTAAACAAAACGTTCCTGGGGATTTTAGTTACAGGGGGTGCTGGAGGAAAATAAATACTTAGGAATCCAATGGATGATCTGTAGGGAAGATAAAGTCCTCAATTAAATTTAGCGAGCAAGATTATTCTTTCCTTGAGAATTATTTTACCCCTTCAGGAAATATTTGTTCTCTATGTTTAGCTTATCATATTATGTAAGATGATTAGCTGAAATTGGAGTTTGTTTCCTATAGAGTTAAGAGCCAGAATCCTGAATGACAATATCTAGGAATGCAAAGATAGCATTAAAATGGATTCATAAAAAGAATATAAGAAACGTTCCTGTAAAGACAAAAGAACTAGAATAAAATGGGATTTCACTGCTGTTGAAATGGACTGCCGCACTATCATGAATTGGAATTTCTGTATTGCTTCAACTGTTCTCTTCCTACACAGACAGCCTTAAGCAGTCAGATCCACAGCTATAGAAGGCACAAGAAGATCTGATAGATGAGCATGCCTGTGTGATTTTTCTTTTGCTGTGTCTCATTTCCAGTTTCTTGGGAATGTTAAATATTGGTGACTGTTGTAGCTGTGTCGGGCAGGCTTTTGTCTCCATTTCAGTACTGGAATCAGAAGGCAGCCAAGTGTCCTACTGCTTGAAGTTGAAAGTTTTCTGACAACTTTAATCGACAAAAATTAGATAACAATAGAAATAAAGCTTTGGTATTCTCCGCTAATGTCTCATTTAGTTTTGAAGGCACAGTATGCTGGAATTTGTAGAATTCTTATAAAAACCTCTGAATGTGTTTTACCTTTGCTGGTCTTGTATTAGTGAAGAAGAAAAACATCACTCATTTTGATCACTAAAATGAAAAAAACTAGGAATACCAGGATTGCATCTTATGTCTCCTCCATGAAATTATTTGGAGCTTTACCATGTAAGCTACAGTCAGGTACAATTAAAAGGGCTCACTGTCCAACAGGTTCAAGCAATATGTTTTATGTTAGTTGGGCAGAATGTCTTGGTCAAGCTTATTAAAAGTTAAAAATGCATCTGATTTTACCCTCTTCTTTTAAGTTGACTTTCCATTCTGTAGCTGTTTGCCACTGCCCAAAGCACTCTACATTGTCAAGAGGCCAAAGGAGACTTTGGAGCAAATGATGCAAAGTCTGGACAGCCCACTGTTAATTCAGTTGCTTACAAAACACTTCCGAACCACGGAGGCTGTGGTGCTTTCTCTGTTGCTGAAATCCTTTTCTTTGTCTGTTTTAGAGTACAAGACCCTTAAATGTAGAAGCTCTTCATTTTATGATTCTATTATGCAAAATGATGTGAAACCTGGTGATTGAAAGCTCCTGTCATGCAATCGTCTTGTCATACAAGATGATTCCTCAAAGATGGGCAGGAGAATGAGGTCTTGTGAAGGTCCTTCCTGATGGGGTATCAAGACAGTTCTTTCTGCAGTAGCAGTTTGCTTCCATGCATTGAGCAAGTAATTTTGGAGCTCAGTATAGAAATAAATATTTTATAGCATTGGGTAGAAGGGCAGCATTATACATCTTTTCCTACAAAACAATATTGGCTGGAGTTCAGTCCACAGTGGGTTGGATCTAATTATAGTGCGTTTTGAATTTTGAAATACTGTGTTTTGATGGTTGCATTGAAAATAGAAATTAGAAAAAATAGTTCTGGATTCAGTCCCTCTCTCTAATTGTGTACCTGAGATATTTTTCATCGTCTTCTTGCACTGTGTCTCCTTCCTGAACATTAATGTTTAACAGGTTATATTCATTTAGTCTTTGAGAAATAGTGAGTTGTAGGAAGAATGACTGGGAAGAGCGTGCCTCAGCAAACACTGTACTGAACGTTACTTACTTATCATTGAGCTTTACCAGTTAAACCATTTTTTTTCAGTGGTTTTAGATAAGCTTAGCCTGACATGCCAGCTTGGACTCTGCTAATTTAATTGCTATTTATCAAACACGTTTATTTAAACAATTCAGTTCATAAAATATTACGGGGTAATGATGAACCTCCAATTGTGTATTGACTAATTCAAGGGACCAGTAATTGTACATCCTTTCCATTAGATTCTTAGTTGTGGTTTTTGGATAGTCTGTCCTGATGACAGGTTAAATGGTACTTACATTGAAATCCCTGATAGTTTTGCCTGGTGACATGGAGCAGCAGTTACATGTACAATAGGAGTGTTCCTGTACCAGAAACGAAGAGAAGTGCAATACCAAGCATCAAATTGATTTTAAATGGTACCGTAGTTTGTTGCTTCTGCATGAAATTTTAATGGTAAACAAGCTGTAAACAACTTCGTCCCTTGATATTTCTGAGGAAAATGTCTTTCTGAGTTTATTGATTCTTTGTAGTAGAATGGTGCAGAAAAATAATTAATAACAATGATCTATTAATTCCTCCATAGTGCAATTTATAATGACCATCTCATTCCAGAAACTTATTAAGAATTCATACATAATCTTACATTTTAAAAAGTTTTTCATTTTTTTAAAGCTTTTTTGAAGGGGAAGTTGATTTTAAATAGATCCTTAAACACTTAGAAAATTTCTGCTGAAGAAGTAAAGTATCTTTCATTCCACATATGCAGGTGGCATAGCTGTGTTGAATTCAGTGGAGCAACGATGCGGGTGAAACGTAGCCCTCGTTCTCATTTTCTCTTTAATTTGCATTTCACATTGTAAAACACCTACTCCAACTTAGCAGAAGTTTTTCTGCAGGCATCTTTCTGCTTTTTGCTGGAAAGCAAACATCTCTTCTAAGAAATGTCAGCAATAATTGGAGGCTAAAGGAATGGTTAAGGTTGCCCACAGCATTGCTTGACTTCAATTGGCATTTTAGGGATCTAAGAATTTTACTGTATTTCCAAATTTGGGACTGATCAAAGATGTATTTATCATGTTACATATAAAAGACAAGAGTCCAAACCCATAATTATCTGATTCCTATACAGTTGAATTTAGTGTTTATCATGAGTGACTGGATAAAATTGAGGTGAATATTGGGATGAAAGTCATGGAAATAATTTTCCTCCTCTTTGTTATGCTGTTGATTTAAACTGTTGGCACTTCAGCTTCCCAAATGTAACACGGTACTAATATTTTCCTAACAGCACTGATTTAAAACAAAACAAAATCCTCCAAAATGTTACACAGTATACGGCTGCACTGGTATTCTGCAGAAAATGCTTAGTCTTGTACGGATGATCATTTTATACACATGAGCTAAGCATGGGTTAACACGGCATTCACAGTTTGGGATTCTTTAACAGGAATGACCGCATTCCTGCTTAATAGGTTATGACTTGAAGGCTAATTATATACAGTTCGCATTATCAATTAGTGAATAGTTAGGAAAGATCAATTGAAGGAGCATGATCTTTTCTAGGGACACATGTGAAGGGTCACGCTCACATGGGGAGAACCCTGCATACTGTAATCTAGTATTAATCCCTTTGCCCTAGAGTATAAATAAATAATGTTTGTCACTGATCCACTTAGCAACTGTATGTTTTTAGTTCATGCATTTTCTTCTTCTTCCGTACATACTAAACTCACACAGAAACATGTTTCTAATTAAAATCCTCAGAACTGGAACTTCTCTGTTCTTACTATATCACTGCTGACTGTAATCCAGTGAGAACACGTACGTGTAATATTTTCAATAAAACAGTGCATATTGAACTTTAGGAACATCCCTCCTTACAAAGGGTTTACTTTTGTTATTTTTGTTCCACACATGTTCGTGGTCGTGCTATTTGTGTGTGCTCATGGCCATCTTTCTGCTTTTTTAGGTTTTGTGAGTAGAGTTGTAGAAGTGCTGTTGATTTTTTGTTGAATCTTTTGTTGAGAAATGTTTCTTATTTTCTGTGTTGAATTTCTGCTCAGAAGCAGAGAGGGGGCGTAGCATTGAATCTGTCATTGGCTTGGTCTGGGGTATGAACTTTTTAGGTACCAACCCCTTTCCTCCTAATTCCAGTGAAGTACTTGGACCTGGGTTTTCCCTAGTCTTAGCGAAGCACCTTGACTACAATGGTTACTTTGAGATTTTATAGAGGCTTTCTTTCCTTTAGAGCATATCTTTGACAGATTATGTTTTATTTTGATACCTTTTTTTTTTTTCCTGAAGCAAAGTGGATTTTTTTTTTCTAAATTGAAAACTGTTTCTGAGATAATAAAATCCTTTCTTACCCAATTTCCCCAAGGCTTCTGGGGAGTATCAATAATGGTCATATCAGCTTGCACCTGCAAAGTAACTATTATGGCCTGTATCTGAAATTAATTACAGGCACAGAAAGGTAGCACTGATATTTTACAAAGAAAAAATGTACCTTTAAAGCCAATAGAAGCTGTATGGAGGGCTATGTGAAAATCAAGTTCTTCAAGTAAAATCATATTGGCTGCAGCAGAATTCACAGCATCTGTACGGTTTCCAAGTCAATTTAGTTTTTTAGCAGTAATTCTTTCCAACATCTTCTTTTTTGTCCCTTAGCACCATTTCAACTCATACACAACCTTCTTCATAAATTGTTAGGCACAGCAATAGTTTCTAAAATCCAAAATGTGTAAGAGTTCAAGAATCTCAGGGAATGAATTATAAAACTGGACAGATTTAGGTTTAACAAGAAATCTCATGGAAATAAATCCAGTCCACCAAGTCAGTGCTTTCCTGGATTTAGAATATTTCAACACTATAAAACTTTCAGAAGTCCAGAGCCCCAGGAATAGGGGATGAATTCACTGCAACAACTCTGTTGCTTTTTTTCTGTCATGGTTCACTGTTTAAAGATACAAACTGATAGTCAGTCATCTTGTCCTTTGCTGTCAAGAGGTAGGCTAAAGTTTTTTCTTTTGGTGATGCAGGTTGTAATAGAGTAGACAATACATCACTGAAGAGCCACAATTTACTGACAGTGTACCCTCCCCTATTTGAACAGTTTTACTGGCAAATATGCCACCTTTTCAATGAGTAAATCAAGGTGAATCTCTCCATGCTAGTAATGGGCTTGCTTTGGTAATAATAGTAGATATTTGTGTTCATGCACTACACTGTCTCTGTCTCTCTCTCTTGCATTATTTGTGTTAGTCACCCTCGGAATTTGATATCAGCGTGATCACGTTTTAAGCTGGTGATATCTGCATTGATTCTGTATAGTGATGTGCTTTTCTCTTTTTGTTTCTTCTTCCTATTTGTTCAAGACGTCTTAAATTAGCACTAAGATGGTTTTCAGGGAGAAGAAAGACACTGCTACTAAAAATTAGGAAATTGCAGTTCTCCGTATGGTTCTTTCTGAAGTAATACGGACTGCAGTTCCTGTATTGGATTTGTTCCAATGGTGACAGTTAGGTCTGTAGGCTCGGAAAATTCCTGTTGACTTCCTTGCTATACCTGGACCTCCTCTTCCTTAATTGTAGATACTTTTTTCTCTTTTTAGGCAGCGAGTAAGTAGAATAAAATCCATGGCTGGTACTGGAAGCGGAACTCAGGTCTCCCCTCCTTACAGCTGTATACAGAGTAAAGCTCCTTCTTGCCTGCTTTGCCTCTACTCAGAAGGGTGCTGCTTTGACTGCTGTGCAGTTGTCCAATTTCACATGAAGGTATCCTGACGCAGAATACTCTGCATCAAGTAGTCTTCGCTCTGCTGTCTTTGGAAGTGGGAGATAACGAGCTAGCGTTTCTGCAGACTGAGAGAATTAATTCCAATATTTCTGAAACACGAATAGAATTTCTAACTAGCAGGGTATGCCACAAACAATGGGCACTTCTTTGAAAGAAGCAAGCAACCAACAACTAATCCAACCAAATACTAGCAAGCAATTTTGGCTGTACAATGCCTGCAAAACCGCTCTGGCTGGGAGCTGTGGTTACTTTGGAAGTTGCCAGGAGCGTTTGGGAAGACATGGGCAAGTTATCCTTGCTAGTGAGCAATGTGGGAAGAGCTGAAACTGTTTCAGATGTCATAGAAATTGTTGGGGATGGTATTGCTGCAGCTGCTCACCCTGCACTGAAATGCGGAGTTACGCCAAACTGAATGTGAGGGTTGAGAACCAGTATAGTCAACATGGTCCTTTCTGGTTACTGTCATTTCCAAAAGCTTATATCCAGTGACCTAGATACTTGTCTCTGCCTTGTGAATGCTCATAATAAAAGCGGAAGGGAGAGTAAGTCATTACTAGTTTTGTAGTCAGCCGTAAATTCAAGATGGCTGTAAGACGGCCAGGAATTTGATCAGATTAAAAAAACTGTCTAGGTCAGTAGCCTGTCTCCTGGAACGGGAAGCGATGGGCAATTAAAGAAAAGACAAGAGACAAGTTTCGAGTGGTCTTGCCTTGGCGTGTCCTCCCTCCTTTGGCAGCTGGCATGCGGGAACTGACAGAGCTAAGTGCTGCTTTCGGTCTGTCATGTTCAATAGCATCATCAGATTGTTCCTCTGGTTTTGTCTCATCTCTTTTTGAACCATTTGGCTCCATAACATCCTGCAGCTCAGAGTTCCAGAATTTAATTAGGCATTGCACATACAGATTGTTCAGTTTATTTACTTAAAAAATTTCAGCAATGATTTCACTGGAACCTCTCAGTTCTTGTGTTCATGACATGGTAAATAATCATTCCCTATTTAACTTCCCTGAACCACTGATAGTTTTAGAAGCCTCCAGTAGATCCTTCCACACCACTGTCTGTCTTCCAAGGAGTCCCAGCCTGTTGAGTCCCTCCTGGGCATGAAAACCACACTCTATCTCATATTATTCCTGTCATCCTGCTCTAATTTTATAAAAGGCATGTATCAGTGGTCGCTTTGGAGGCAACATTAGTCATTAAAAGCATCTCGGACTCCCTTCCTCCTTCTGTTTAATAATCTCTGTGTTTTGAAGTCAGATAAGCATTTCTAAGTAACTTATCATGACCTCACTGCTCTGTGGCTTTGTTGAACTAAAGATAAGGTCCTTTGTGCAAGTGTCATCTTCTGCAGGAAAAGAAAAGTGATGTTTACTGCTGAAGATTTCCTGTCAGTTTTGTCTTAGTGATCAATCTTTCCAGAAGCTTTATATGTAACATACTGTGAAAAAAAAAAAAAAAAAAAAAAAAAAAAAAAAAGAAGAGTGCTTGTCTCAACATAGTTATTAAGTTAACATTCAATAAAGAGTTTTGAACCAGGGCTTTAAATTTTCCATACATGGACAGTTTGGAGACAGCTGTACTGCAAAAAATGTTGTTTTCAAAGGCCAGTTTAGTTTCTGTGTTAGCAAAGTGAAATTTGTCTATGCCAAATAAAGCCAGCGTATTTATTTTACTCTAGCAGGATAAGATCTCTGTGAAAACAAACAACCCCTGAAATACATGCACTTAGGAGCTACAAAACCAGAGTTAGTGTATATCTACCAATGTATACCCAGTGCTGATTTCCATTAGTTACACCTCCACATCCATTCCCAAGTCCAAACCAGTGTCAACGCTTTTCTTCCCTCACAGAGAGGTGTTGTTAACATGAATGAATGAACCTGAGAACATCACTTAAAAACACTGAGATGCAAAAGCATCATGAGCTGTCATTATTGGTGAAGGCGATCCGTGACAAACGTAAATGGCTTATCCAACCTTGGGCAGGAAATTTGTAGCAGAATCTAAAAGAGTGTGTAAGTCTCTTGATTCGCAGAGCCAAGCCTGAGTGAAAAGATGATCCCTTTCACTCTGTTCTTATTACACAATACTTGGTATTTTTGAAACTGCAGGAAAACAAAGGAAGAGACAGCCCGTGAAGCAGCATGGATAGTTCTTTGACAAGGTAACATGAAAGATTGGGCTTTACAGCTTTGTGTCTTTCAAGGATAGCTGTACTTTCTGATTTGCTACGTAACGTGCATTGTCTTTACAAAGACTTTATTTAGTATTTACTGTTCAAACGAAACCCTTACGAAACACTTAAACACTGCCCATAGTCTGCAGTTCAGAGAGGAAAGCAGAAAAGCATCGGTTTCTCATCTTTTGGAGCACAGGCTTTGTGCTCTCCAAGGTTGGTGCAGACAATCAATTACAACTTACTCAGCTAATTATTGATACACAAATAAGGCAGTAATTATAGTTCAGAATTAATTTGCAGATGGAACAATGAAACAAGACTGCTGAACAAGGAATGAGAATCCTGGCTCGGCACAGAAGGGAGTGGGGTTGTTCTGAGGGGAGAGGGAATAATCGGGATGTTTCCTGCTGCTCTGCTCTAGCAAGTGGTTCTACTGGGTGTAAGAACATGAACAGTGAGCATTACTTTAGAAACTTCTCTCACAAGGATTGAACACGAACCTCTTCAGAGATGTAACTGCTGTTAAGGAAAGCAGTCAACCTTATAATAATCAACAAGGTGGTTGGAAAAAAATTGCTATGTAAGCGCTGGGTTAAGTTTGTGTTTTGTCCCTGCAGCTCTACAGAATTCCCAATTTCACTGTTCTCTCAGGTATAAATTTACATCCCCCAAAAGTGTATATCATGCAAAAAAGCCAGGCTGCTGCCATTTTAAGCCAGGAGATGGTCTGAAATAAACGCTTCCACTTTTATAAATAAATTAAACTTTACATTGGGAAGAAACCACAGATAGATAAGTGGGGAATCAGGTTAACTGTATTAATGCTTGACATTCTTCCAGTTCCAGTGAGTCAGTAGGATAATGTGAGATATATAAATCCCCAGAGCCAGTTTAAAGAAAAACTGTAGCATAATGGGCCTGAGTGATTGCTAATTCAGGCATTTTGTTTCTGATTCTGCCAGGTGTATTTTGTGAGTCTTTGGATAAATCAGTTATGGTGGGATTGGTCTCATCTAACTTTGGCTTTGACTAGATGGCTGATAGGCTAAGCTTCCTCCATAATCAGCAATACAGGTTCCATGAAAGGGTGATTAATCGTACCCAGAAATAGATGGGAAACTTGCCATATGGAAGTGCTTAACTGTTAAAGATAACATAGCTACCTTAGACTAAGTGTGCAAGTTTTGGACAGTCCTTTTGCCCTTGGTGTGCAGTGTTTACACGCTTCTCGTGCTCTGAAGCAGTGATTCTGCCCGCCACGCTTTTATATTTAAAAATTTTCTTGTGCTCTAAGCACAGCGGCCAGTTTGTTCTCAGTGTGGCTCCGACTTATGCTGAAGAAGATGCTCTGCTCTTTCGTTGTCTTCACATTTGTTAACCCTCTTCTACATCAGAGTTCACAGTACAGGCAGAATGGTGTCTTGTGTTCTCTGGATACATCATCAGAACAGGAGCTCTGGTGACGGTCATACATGATAAAACAACAAAGAGCTCAAGACTCCTCTTCTGTCCTCACTCATCAGTGATGGGGTGTCAGCCCTTGAAAAGGAAGAATTAAACGAGTGTTTATGGGAACAGAAAAAGTTTGAAGATTCATGGAAATGAGAAACAACAAATGAACACATTTGATCAGGAATTACTGCAAATATTCTTACTGTGAGAAGACATTCAAGAGTTGTTATCTTGGGAGAAGTTTCAATCCTGAGTTTTGTTACAGGTTTTTTGTGTAACTTCAGCTTTTAAAATCTGCTTAGGTACAATTGTCATTGATTCCTTTGAGGATCTGCAATTCAGGTTCGTGCTGCTGTTCCTTTCTGCAAAATAAGTGTAATAATATTTCACTTATCATGGGGTTATTCTGGCATGTCAAGTATAAATAAGAGCATAAGCTGAAATAGAAAAGATATCTGTGCCTTAACAACATATTTTGAGTTGTTCTGAGGAACTGATGAACCTTTTTGAGATGCAGACTTGAAAGACAGAAATTGAAATTATTCATACACAAAAGCTGTTTTCCCCAAGATAGGAGAGGTCCTTTGAATGTCCTTTCGACATCTAGGAATAGCTGTAGTCCCTGAAGATACTGAAATAATCATTGTTTATGCTGCACCCCTTTGGTCAGGATGCTTTGGTCCTCAAAAACGGCAGGGCAGAGGCAGAACGGTGACAATTATTTTCAATAAAAAAATATATGTAGTCAGTGGCACCCACTACAAATACAGCCTTGCAGTCCTACTGAGTGACAGACCACGGGGGAATTCAGGCTTGTATTAAAATTCTGCGCAGTGGCTCTGATTATACAGCAGAATCCAGCTGCGAGATGAATATTGAGAATTATTTTCATTTGAAAGATGAGAAAAATTGAAGCACGGGAAGGTCACTCAGGGTGACCCAGGGTAAGTCAGGAAAGCTGAAAAGAGAACCTTCCCTTCCAAGGCCAAACCTTGGTACTGTAACCAGGAGGAATATTTCATTACAAAATTTCTTAGTATGTGATCGTGAGAACTCTTTTGGCGATAGATGAAAATAAAATGCTTTCATCCTTCTCTATTTATTAGATTGGCTTTACATTTATCTGCTTCTGATTTTCATTACAGCTGTCTAGGAGAAAGCTCCATTACAGAGAATACAGGCTCTAAGTCTTTATTCCAGAGTGTCTGTCAAATTGTGAAAATGGGATATAGTAGGTGGGAGAAATGATGAAAATGTGTTCAGGACATCTAAGCTACCTTGTGGGATTAGCACAACATAATGTCATTACAGCCATATCAGGGAAACCCCATTTGAAATCATCTGACAAGGACCACGATAGCCATTTTAAAACTTAAGCTTTATTCATTTATCAGAAAATAAACCACTGTTTCTTTCCCAACTCTGAAACGTTTTAAATTTAAGTGAAATGCTGCTGCATAATCTCCCTAATGCCTTGCTGTAGGTTGATGAAGAAAAGCCTCCAAAGATGGATGGTTAATGAATAATGTTTTTTAATGCTGTCCAACTAATACTGTTTGTGTTTTCATATGATTAAAAAAATTAAAAAGAAAAAAAAAAGCTTCTAATGAAGAGAAATACCCTGGAAAATGGCTCTCCAGGGCTTGTTTGTAATACAGACTTAGCTTTCAGCGGAGGCCGGACCGTGGCTCTGCAGGGACGAGGTGGTGACCGGCAGCTGGTTGTGTTCCGCGGCGTTCGCCCGTCGCTCTCTGGACACAATTTCTCCAGTCACTTCACAAGCCGGTACGCCATCAGGTACCCATCTGAATTTTACAGCCTGCTGATTCATCTCTTTTTAAAAAAAACAAACCAAAACACCTGAGTGAAGGTGGCGTGTGTATTGTGTATTAGCGGGATGTCACCTCGGTGCCTGGCAGGAGCTCGGCACATCCTTTTTTAATATCGTCCCCTTTGCCGTGCAACTTTGCACGTGCGAGCGGAGCATATTTCAGCCGGGGAGATAACGACTGAAAGCTGGCTGTTAATTTTAATGGTGGCGTCCATCTGTCAATACAGCGCATGCTAACGCGTGAGCTCTCTACTGTAGGGATTTTTCTACAGATAACTAAAATACGTATTTAAAAAATGAAAAAACAGGGAATAAATAGGAAAGATGGGCTTTCTTCTGAGAAAATTACCACACACCTGTCGTGCCCGCGGCCTGTTTCAAGGGCAGCAATGGGGGCCAGAGCTCCGTGGGTTTTCCAGCAGCGCGGCCTTTACAACCGGGGCCTCGGAAAAGCACGGCTAAACAAACGCAGAGGTGGGTGCTCCGCTCTGGTACCAAAACGCCTCAAAGTCGGTCAAACCCGGCCAGCCAGCTGTCTGAAAGCGGTTAGCGTGCTTCAGCCTGGACACCGAGCACCACCCCGCTTGTCGCAGGGCACCCAAAATGTCTCCTCAGGGCGGGGGGGGGGGGGATGCTTCACAAAGGTACCTGGGCCACCGTGGCACCTGGTTACGGGGAGCTTGGGGCCAGATGAGGTCTGCGGCCCCGCACAGGGTGGGGGGAACCGTGTCCCCCCTGGAGAAGCAGGCCGGGAAGCGTCCCGGGATGGCGCTGGAGCGGAGCCGGAGCCGGGCTAGCCCCATGACCTAGAGTCCATGGCCGGCCCCAGCTGAAACAGGGCTGGGGGGGAGTGAGGTCCAGGTGAGGCTGTTTGGGGCAATTAGTCCCGTTAGTGCTGTGAGGGCCCTCACCTGGTGCCATTTGAAACCCCCAATCTCTCACCTGTTGGCTGTTAACGAGCCAGAGCTCATTAACGAGCCCTCACCCACAGGTGTGGGGGGGTTTGGGGAGAAGAAAGAGCGGCTGCTCCACGCTGCGTGCAGGGCAGAGGTTGTTGGCTGATCCTTGGTGCTGTGTGCGAAAGCACGAGGTAAAGGGAAAAAAAGCTGCTTTTATTTCACAAGTGCTTTTATTTTAGCTTATTGTGACAGCTGAGAAGCAGTGAGGCATCGTTGCAGTGGTTTTCTTGAGTTGTAGGTAAGTGTGGGTGAGTTAGAGGTGGGCTTGCAAGTTAATTTGCTGAAAAGTCAGCATTTGAACAGGGTAAACGTGCCTAAGTGTTGTGTGGAAGGACTGTGTGGAGAAGAGAACCGAGATAGATGCATTTAAAATAATCACTGTGTACTTGTTCTGGTGGTGCTGTAGTAGTGGGTAGTTAAACATCCAGGTAATGGCTACAGGAGTGCTCCCGAGAGGGAGGTGAAGTGAGCTGGGAAGAGAAACTTCATCAGGTAAAAATCGGGGAAAGGGTTCATTGGGTTTGTTGGAGACCCCTCATTGCAGAGCACTCCCCTTGGTCTGTTGAGAGGATGGTGTTTGTGTGGAGATAGCTTGCCTGAGCCTACTGCAAGTTTGGTGTCTGTCCACGTTCTGTTTTGGCTGCTTATGTAAAAAGAGGCAGTCTGCCCGATCTGTTCATATTGCTGATTATTATCATTGGGGGGGGAATGTTAAGGCATGCCAAAGGGGTTCAGTGAATGATGTTATAGTCTAATATGCAATGCTTTTTCTTTTCCTAAAAAAAAAAAAAAGGTGATACAGAGTAGGTAATAGCAGGTGCCAGGTTGGTGGCCACTGTGGCCCTGGGAAGGACTGGTCGGTCAGTCCGGGATGCTGCTTTGTATCCTGGTGCTGCTCCTAGCAGGACTGTGCTCGGAGGTGGTGCTGGGTTGTGGGATAACAGCATGTGGCGGTTGTGATTTCACATTGGCTTCTGAGCCTGTGTGGATTTAAACAATATCCTCTTATTGGTATTGATTTGCTTTGGAGCCAAATAGCTTACAGGTAAAACTTGTATAAAAAAGGTTTCTATTGACAGTGCTCGGAAACATTCTTTTTTGGGTTTTTTTTTTCCCCCCTACCACTGGGCAATGGTTTCTTGCTGATGCTTTAGTCCAGCCTGGGAGTGAGGATAAAAATTGACATTACTCCTCCTTGTGTAGGTCTTCTCCAGGTTTACACCTGCAGAAACCTCACAAGTGTGGTGTGTAGGCCTTGTGTAGAAAGTGTGTCTGCCCAGTTGTGGTCTTGAACCCTGGACAGATTTCAGTTGACTTTGAACTAAGTTACACCTACATTAAGTTGTATTTTGGTGTTCATAGGTACAGGTCTAAACCTGAATGAAGTATAAAGTGTTTTATTTACAGGCAGGAAAAATAATTGTATAAATCTTTCCTTCAGTTCAGAATTGGTCACCTCATGAAAATATTATATATACTACTGATCATTAAGGTCTTAGTGTTTAAAAGTGTCAGGTGGTGTGTCTGTTACCAGTGATTAGTATAAGATCTTCAGCTGCTGTGGCTTCTGCAGGAGGCCAAAAAAAAAAAAAGGGAAAGAAAGGAAGAGTAGAAAAGTGTAGGTTTGGAAAATGAATGTGGCCTGACACCTCCAGAAATACCGGCTTAAAATGTTTTTCATTAGGCCCTGACAAGAGATAAATGAATTCACAGGAACAGAACCACAGATGAAGCCTATTTCTGCTTTTATAAAACGAACATATAGCATTCTAGAGCTAAAGAGAACATAAATCTCTCCAGAAATGACACCAAAAACGTGCTGAGTGTTTGCAGCTGCTTGTCAGGTTCTGCTGAATTGTGGGGGTATTTATGAGCAAGACAATACGGGATACAGTATTTTGATGTTTCCTAGAACTGCACATGCATAATCCTCATTTACTACTTGTCACTATCCTAATCTGAAAAGTAAAGCAGGATAGTGTGGTGTTTAGTCATGCTTCTTAAATGTGCTTTGTAGACTACTTTGCTCTGTTCTACTTAATGATATGCTGCTAACATCCTACTAAAACCTTAAATACAGCTCTGAAATAAAAGGACCATTTTCATTTTCTTGTGTTTCTAATGCCAATCAATTGGCACCTTCAAGCAATTATTGACTAATTAAAGACTATCTCGGAGAAGACAGAAGAAGCATTAGGAGCTCGCATGTGGCGCTAAACCATTTTATAATATTTGCATAGTGCCATAAATGGAAGAGCAAATAGAAATTTGTTGAAGCTTTTAGCAATGAAATCGGAGTGCTGGTGACCAGACAGAACAAATCTGTTACCAAAGTGGGAGCCCTTCATACTTCTTAATCCTTTTAAATGTTACATACAAATTAGCTTTTGTCATCAAGGCTTGCCTGTGGAGCTGTGCAAGGATATACACCAGCTAATAATATATACTGCTACCTGCTTGTTTAATTTACAGATGGAATGAAAACTCAGCCTTGGAATTTAATCACCCTATGGTGAAGGGGTATTTGGATCCAGGGCAGGCAGTATGATTGTTTTAGAAAGATGGAGGGAAAACCATGTGCAAAAAATCACCTGCTCACATTCTGTGGCTTGTTTGGATGTGGGCACAAGTATCAAGCATAGGAGTTCAGAGAGATTTGATTTCTGGTGTCTTTTTATTATTATGACTTGGTTTATGCCTAAGCTCTGTCTCTTACTACAAAAGATTCTCTAAACCTCCCTGACCTTTCAGGCAATCATAGGTTGTGCTTCAGAATGGCCTGAGTTGATTTATTGGTTTTGTGTTTTGTTTTGGTTTTTTTTTTCTTCAAAATCATGTGAACTCTACAGCCTTTCAGAGTATAAGACCAAATCCAGTGGTTTTCTTCTGAGCTTATGTAGCCAGTTGAACTGGCGAAGCTGGAAGTAAAGGTTAAGAAACAATAAAACCTATATATGGTCAAGAACCTATTGACAGTTTTCGTAACTGCTTGCAACTCTGCTTTATAAACATTTTAAAAGTTGAATCCTAATGAGTATCTTATGCAAGGAAATACATTAACACTACTATGGCCAGTGTAGTTTGTGCTAGCATCTAGGTGGCAAACTGAAGCCAAGTGTCTGTAGTCCTACAGAGTATACTTCTTTATGTGTGATAAATAGGTTGAAGTCCTGCCTTGAGGAGTTTGATCTCTAAATTGACATAAGGGGAAGAGCATAGGAAGATAACTGCTTATTTCTCTTACTTTATGGTAAGTGAAGAACAGGAGATGAGCGAGTTGCTCAGTGTTGCTGTGGAAAAGCTTGTATCTGAACTTAAATCCTTTTAGCCAGAGGGCAGGGTTTCCTTGTGCAACACCATTTTTTTTTTTTAAATTGGTATTTATTGACTAATTCAGAATTATTTAAGAATCTCACTGGAGTAAGTAGAAAGACGTTTAATTCCCTGCCTAGAGACTAAGCCACCAAGCCTTCATTTCTCTAATAAATTACACATTCATTTTTTCTTAATCCTTGCTCCAATTAATTAATCCCAGTATCCTGATTAAAACACAGCTCAATTCATTTATCCCAGTCTACTTTGAATGTCCCCTGTGTTTTCATCCAGGCAGGTGGAATCTGAATCCTTGCTTGGCTGCAGTCACTGTGAAGTTTGTCTTCTGAGGGTGGTTTTTTTCCTTTCCTATCAGCTTGATGGGTAACTTGTGACAGTTTTAGCAGTGCTTCACCTGGTCTCTTGTACACCTGGTGTAGTCTGATTTGGAGGTCTGAATTCTGGAAATTTCTCTTTATGTTCAGTGCAATTTTCCTGACTTACCCAGCTCTGTTGTAACTCGGATAGAGTTTGCACAGTAAAGTTCTTCTGGATGAAGAGTTGCAACTTGAAAGGACTTTTTTTTATATTAAAAATGTTTACAGGAAAGGTTTCTGTCTAACTTTTTAAACTGCTTTCAGAAGAAGATGAATAAGTTGCTATACTTCTTGGATGCTCTGCCAGGCTCGTAAGAGCAAACAAGCCTCCAGTTCCAGTCTTTTCAGTAAGAGGATGTAAATACTAGCGTAGAAATCTAAGATTTTGTACCCAAGAGGATGTCTGTCTTTACAGAGCTACAGGCCTTATTATTATTAAAGAGTTTGTGTGCAGCTGCATGACTCACTTTTTTTTTTCTTAGGCGTTCTAGGTAAGTAGAAATAAACAGTGGAATAAATCTCTCCCGGGAGGCCACAAAACCAGTTGTACCAATAAGACAACATATCAAATATTAGTATCCATGTTGGTTACATTTAATGTTGTTGGGGCTACTTAATTGTTTTCTTAATAATGTAATGCATAGCTGATTTGAGTCCTTAAAAAGTCATTAATGGACTTTTCAGTAAATGAAACAAAAGCAAGGAGAATTATAAATTATTCTTCATAATCAGTAGTTAGTCATTCCCAGACAGTTCACCAGTTATTTACTCATTCTTTTAATAAAAAGAATATGCATTAGACAAGAAAAGTAGTTTCACATGCTGGTAGAACTTGTTTTGTATTTATAGGAGATCTGATTTTAGAAAAGAAAGAGAAAAAAAGAAAATATTGCTTTCCCTATCTTTGCAACTTGAGGTACTTATTACTTAAAAAAAGTCTTAGCAAATATAAATGGTTATACAAAATATCAAGTTCTGGAAAATGGATGTGGAAACTTAACTGTCTTGAAAGGAAGAGGTCACGTACTATTTCAGGCCTTTCCAAGTAAGTTAATAAACTAATAGCTTTGAGGGAGGGAAGGGGGAAGCAGGAAGGAAAAAGGGAAAGAAACAGACATGTTTCTGCTGCAGCTGCAGGGTTCCTGGCATCATGCAGCTTAAAGGTGTGTTTACAGTCTCTTTCCAGCTAGTTAAAGATAAGAGACAATGAAATGCAAAACCAGGCTCGTGAAATTTTAGGTTGTTCGTAACATCTGAACAAAAACTTCTTGTTGTGCAGCCGGAGCACCTGCCAGGGATGGAGCTGCTCCCCTGGGGGCTGTTTGTCCTGCCGGCTGCTGGGGGGCTCTGCCCTGAAACAGGCGGGTTCTCCTCCAGCCCTGCAGCATTCGGTGTGCTTCAGAGTAGTAACAGTAGTCTCTAACTGTTATTTTATTTGTAGATCTTCAAGTGCTTTTTAATAATTGATATGCCATAGCGCTATCCCTGTTTATCTCGGTTGAGGATCTGCCCGTTGACTGTGGTTCACATTCCAAATTGAAGTTGATGAAAGTTGATGAAAGTCTCCACAGAGACTGCGGAGTCCAATTTTGCCTCATTTGGTATTGCAGTAATATGAAAGAACTAGGCGGCTGTTAGTTTACAGTCATTTTACTGGAAAACATGCCTTTAATTCTGGTGTACTTACTTGTTAAAATCCTGCATGGATTTTTTAGCTCTGAAGGACAAATGCATAGCAGAGTTACGGAGCTGGGATGCTGAAAAGAGTTCTCTGGAGACCAGAAATTAGCATTTATTTTTAAAATGACATCTTGACAAGGCACTTTCTATAGAAGGATACCATTCACATATTGTATTATTTATTAGGTTAATTTTTTAACTGTCTGTAACTGACTTATAGAAGACTTTCTGGAAGTAGCATTGTCAGCTGACTGACCGTTCCGCTTCTGAATGGAGCTGTAAAGTTTAGCAGCGTTCAGTTACTTTTTTTTTTTCTTTCCTTGATGAAGAATAGTTTTTCTTGCCGGTGGGTGGTGTATGGTGTGAGTCTGGCCAGGAGGAGCCCACTCAGGAGGGTTTCTTAGGGAAGCTGTTGTACAGTCCTACCTACAGAACTCGGTCTGGTTTTGCTGCGAGTGCCTTTGAGCACCTGCATCTCCCGCGTGCTTTGCCGGCCAGTTGTGATCTTGATCAATCTGGCTATGGCTTGTTTGCATGTTTTGGGGATGGGTGCCAGGAAGTCAGGGCTAAATGCAATTTCATATACTAACATCAATTTGCTGTGGATGCCTGAGGAACATCCTCTGAAATTTGTGAGCAAATGAGGTTTCATCTCGCTGCTAACAAGGTTGTGTTGCCAAGCCTGTCACTGGTGGAGCTGACCCCTCTGCTCCAACAGGACTGTTATATTGCCTGTTCCAGCTGGTGCTATTGGCTGTTAATCAGAAGTGTTTATACTTTCTCATTCTCACTTGATTTCCGCTTTCCCTGCTCGACTTTGTATTCAGAGTTGGTTCATTATGAAGTATATTGTTCCAACTCTGTCTTGACATTTCACTGTCAGCTGGCAGTGATCGGTCAATATTACTGCTGTCACTTCTCACAATGCAGAAAATATGCTATCACACCAATTAGGATGTTTACTCAATCTTTTCTCTGCACTCTTTCTTGCTGGCAAACATGGCTCAGGATTTTAAAATGGGAAAAGCACGTTAAAAAACCTACTGGCTGGAGTTGCTGAAATAACTGGCATGGCTGCAGTGTTACCAGCTTCTGTAGAGTGGGAAACAAGATGATGATCGAATTCTACTCTTGCAGCTTTGTAGGTCTGTAATAAATCCTCTGGGTTACATTTTGCACTCACTTATGCTAAACATTATCTCGTTTCATGGGGTAAGGGTAGATATTTGCCTCATTGACTGGAAATGAAAACAAATTACAATGGTGTGACTGGGAATAGAATTTAATTTGTTGACCATAACAAGCGAGAATCCTGTTCCCCTCCCCACTTCAATATCTCATGCTTTATTTAATTACACACACTGATTCACATAATCAGTATGGAGGCAACACAGACAGCATGTCCTTGTGGACAATGCAGGGCAATTTAGATGATGGAGCTGAAATAGTTTCCATGAAGCATACTGAGGTTTGGATTCCAGAAGTGTATCTTTCTTTCTTTGTGGTAGTAGTGAATTTGACCCAGACCTCATGTTCCTTCACTCAGTTTAGGACATAATGAAACAGACGTATAAATGTAAAATATGTATGCATTTTCCTTCCCACTGCTGGGAAGGATGTGTACAAGAGGCAGTGAGATATGTGCTGTGGATTACCAGTGAGCCATTGGTATTGTTATGATTTGGATTTGATCTTTTCCCAGTAATGGTTGTGGGGTGGAATCACTAAATTTGAGAACAACATCGCTGAGTATTACACTGTGTGTTTTAGATATTTGCAGTGAGATTCAAAATAGCACGTTTATGCATAAGGTTCACTGTGGAGGAAGTTAGATGACTGTCATGGCACGAGCTGGGGGATGGGGTAAAAATCTCACCAACATATTTCAGAACCAATCAATGCGGCTTTTTATTCTTGGAAAATAAGCCTAATGCCTCCAGTGCAAACCTCAGAGTTCAACTTTGTTAACGAAGCTGAGAATTGAGAGGCTGATCCCTTGCCGGAGCTCACTTGTTTGTTTCCAACTGAGTTTTGAGGGCACCAGTCTGTTGCATAGGCTTCGGTCATACCGAATGTGTTGGCAGGGCTGGGCTTATCAGTGGTGCAATTTTGCTTTAAACCACTGTGGATGCTGATACAATCTTTCTCAGCAGTGGCATATGGGAAGACCTTTAAGGGTCTTGGATCAGGGTTTTTTTCTGACTTCTGTATGGTGGCCTTTAGCTCTTTTAAACAAAATGAAGCTCTTTTAAACTCCTGTAACAGAATTAACCTTGTTACAGTGAGGGGATGTTTGAGGAGAGGAAGCAAATGGAGAGAATTCCCAGGAAGTGACTTGGTGACTTTTTTCCAGCCATTTGTTCTCTTACTGTAGCTTGTGTTGGCTGCTGTGCAGAGTATGTATGCACTGCCTGGCTGCTTGGGCAAGGCATGTGATCTGTAGATTGTTTTTCTTTCCTCTGCATGAAATTTTGATGAAATGTAATTGCTTGAATTACATGTATGTGTAGGTCCTGTGGATAGGGAAACTGTTTTTTGTCTGTCGTTTGCAAGCAATGCATAGTGTATGTTTAATAGCCTGTTTCAAAAAACTTAAAAAACCCAAAACCCGCCAAAACCAAAAAAACCTGCCAAACAACAACAACAAATCCCCCCAAACCCCAAAAGAACAAAACTGAGAAGCAAATGAAAGAGATTACTTCAAAAAGAAAATCCTTCATCTTGAAATGGAAAAGGAAAAAGGCAGGAGTGAACAAATATTGCCCTTGAAGTGGCAGAATAAATTTCATGCAAAATAAAGTAAAAGTTTCTTCAGAGGATGTGCATGAAGTGGTATAATCTCTTATTTGCAAGTTTACCAACCTGGTTGTCTGATTTTTTTGTTTACCCATCAGGTTATGAATATCTTCTTAGGAAAGAAAAGCTTGTTTTCTTTTGAATTTTTAATTCGGTCCCTATTTGCAACTAAGCTAAACTGCAGCTTAAGCTGTCACTGTTCAAGAGGCAGATAGCGATGTTTTGGTTTTTCTGTTTGTATGATCAAATGTAGCTCGTTAGACTAAGGGAAATACCGTGCCATTCAAAATAATGAGTTTGTTTAGTAAAAACCTGCTTTTTACAATGCAAGCTTTGTAGTGCAATATCACTACACTGCATTGTGTCATTGGCGGAGGTTGCTTTAAATTAACTTGTCATTAGATTGTGCAACATAACTTTAATAAGTTGTGACTGTGTAAGTGTAGATACTTTTCAGTTAGAAAGAAGCTGTGAGGGAAAGTTAAACTTTTTACTGCTTTTTACTTGTTCAGGTATTACTGAAATGGTGAGTAGCTTAGGACAATGAAAGTACATAAAAAATGTAGGATGCAAGAAATCATAAGCCCAACTCGATAGCAAATGGATGAAATGCCATAAAGCAGGTTCCACACTGTCCAGAGCCACCAAGCCTGAAGTGATGTGTATTGGCATTTCTATAATACACACTTTATTCATAATTCTCTCTATTTTTAACTGACTGCTGTCTGGCTCTGGTCTGTCAGATTCTAGTTTACTTCCTTACTCCAAATCTTTCATTGCTGTGTCTTGACTTGATTTTGGATGTCATACAGTGAATGTTACATGATTAAAGACATAATTGATTAGGGATAATGGGAGTAGTTAAATTTTAATCCAGCACTCTAACCTGCTGCGGTATCCTTCAGAAACCCAATCAATACAGTTGCTTAGGTCTTCCCTGTGGTAATGATATAGGTTGCCATCTGAGGTCAGGGCTCCTGTCTTCTAGCAATTATAGAAAGGCTGCCTGGGAATCTTGTAGCAGTTTATCATAGTAATTGTGATGACTGTTTTATACAAAATACACAAATGTGTATGTGTAAGTGTGCCTTATATGGAAAAATAGAACTGTAATTATGTTTCAGGTATGCTAATTAAATACCCTTTAAGTGGCATTTAATATTGATTAGGAGGGGGCTCCTGTGCAATTTTTATCAGCATTATATGGTGCTCAGGCACACTGTTTAAAGCCCCGAGTGGTTTAAATCTCCTGAATGTATCTGCATAGCTGCCTGATGATCAGAAGTCCAGAACAAAAATGTGTGTCTGAGAGCGGAGGCAGAGAGTTAGTGTCAGTAGTTTATCTGTTAAAATCTGAACGTATTTTTCTGCTGTCATGTCAACCACACTTTGCTCACTCCTTGCTGAAATAATACAGAATATATGACAGGCCCTTGACAGGGTCCTAATTCAACTACTGCTGTGTCTCTTCACTTGTTTTCTCTGCTGGGGAATTCATTGTCTTGTTTATTTGTAATTTCAGTGATGTTCAGGTGGCTGCCGTAAGTTCACTTTACTGTAGCTTTTCAGTAGCGCTTATTTCAAGTCTGTGTTACCTATTCTGGAAATGTGTAACTAAGGCACCATGTCCCAAGAAGATCATACTAATTTTGCTTTTAGTGTCATGCTGAAATACTGAATGGCCTTCAAAATTGTCTATTCATAATTGTCTCATTTCAGAAATTAGGCCATTGTGGAGGAAATGCTGTACAACAGCATGTCTCGATAGCCTAGTTGTTAGGGCAGGTTATGGTTTACTAAGTACCAACCAGGTGTTAGTAACAGGTAGATATTTTTATTACTAGAGTTTTAATGTAAATCCTTGATTACTTTGCCTGGGGTTCCCGTATGATGTATCCATATTTTAAAGATGAAGAAACAGACTGCTACAGAGATTGGTAATGAAATGCTCATGATCGCCTAGCAGTCCAGTACAGAGACAAAAATGAAGGATGTCTTTGGAGGTTGTGAGACATCAGTAATTGGCATCAATAGCCAGGTTGTTTCTAAGGGCTTGTATGTGGCTATTACTTCAATATATGGTAGGCAAATAGCTGAAGAATGCAACTGTGGTCATCCATCAGGGACGGTTTCACCGTGGGCTAGTTCAGGCTGGGAGGAACTGGGAGGTCATCTAGTCCATCTTCTGCTTAAAGTTCAGGGGTTAACCAGTTGGGTCTTCAAAACCTCTAAAGACGCAGGCTGCCCAGCCTCGCTGGGTAAGCTGTCCCACTGCTTGACTATGACTCCTGTTCTGAAAATTGCAGCGAGGAGTGGCATCTATCTGCAAGATGAGCAAGTGCTGTAACACAGAGAATTTTTTAATGGCACTTATGGTGCGGAGGCTTCGGTAGCCTGTGGTGAAGCGTTATCATAAATACTTACTGAGTTGCAATAACAGAGTATGTGCCTGGATGAGAGACTTGCTTAGCATCCATAACTTCCACTGGGGTCATCCAGGGCTCTGGGATCTGTCTTGTATTCCAGGAGTTACTCATTAACCTGTACTCCACCGGGAGCTGGTACTGCAAATTACTTTGCAGAGTTTGTCTTGAAACAAAGATTAAGTGCCCAGTCCTGAGAATTGAACTTCTACGGCATTTTTATAATTGGAGCCAATTTTCTAAATTATTCTTTTTTTGGGGGGGGGGGGAGGGGAATGCACGTTTGCTTACTGTTTGGTACTATGCAATAAATTACACTGAGTTCAATATTTATAACAGCATAAGAATGATCTGTGTTAAAATCATGGCTGTACATTGCTTTACTTAATATTTTACTGGTATAGGCAATTACGTAAAATGCATACAAAGATACCACCCTCTTATTGCTTAAAAGCAACATTACGTGTCAGTTATTAAATATTGGTGGGCATAAGGAAAATTGGGAATTGATTACTTAATTCCCTTAGGTGCTAGTAAAAAAAAAATTAGAATGGAAAATACTGTGTGACAAATGTGAGGAAGAAATTCCTCAAGTAAAATAGTTTTGTAGAATATTAATTAGAACTCATCAGAAGACATAAAAAGTTTTTTTTTAAAAAAGGGGGGATTAACTGATAATGCTGAGCTTTCACCTCCTTATCTTATGGAGAGATATGGATTCAGACACTGGTTTCCTTTATTTTGATACAGCTCTCAGCAAGATCTTTTTTTTTTCCCCCCTGTAAAGCAAAACAATATTTTTATATAACGATGGGAGAATAGTTTTGCTTGTATTTCTTTATTAGAAGGTAGTAATAAAGCTATAAGTTAAAAATAAGACCATTTCTCCTTTAGCAGAGCTGTAGGTTAGTTAAGTGGCTCTTTTAAGCTACCATGAACCCCAGGGAACTGGGGTGCCTCATCCTGTGTGGTCCTGCCTTGCCTGTCCATGGCTCTGAACAGTCGCTCTGCTGCTGATTTCATTAAGAGCTGAGGAGGCTGAGTATCTGTCGGGAGTGGCTCAGTATCTTGAAGAATAGTCCCTTAAGAGCTAAATCCTCCTATCCAAACAGCAGGGTGGATCTCAGATAAGCAGCTCAAATGAAGGATTATCTTGGCTGCAATGCAGACAAGTTGATCTGCAGGATGCTTCCATGCTTCCAATAAGGATTAAAGCTGCTTGTGCAGCATCTCTGTGGTGGAATTGCTGTGGATTTTCACCTGTTGCATTTATGGGCCAAATTCAGATCAGAGTAACTAGACTGTTTAATTTGGTAGGGTTTCTTGTAGCCCTGACTTGCATGGGAGTTCATATCAGACTTAATACCATTGATTCGGTGGTCCTCTAATGTGTAGCTAAGGGTCTGATATGAAATAGTCTCAAATGCGTGGATCAAAACTAAACACTGCGGGTTTTAAAGTTTCATGAGGTTGTATTTGGCTTCTGATGGCAGTGGCCAATGGGAGATAGTGGGGAATAAGGCAAATAAATAGGAGACCATTAGGAAATGGAAATACCCATGTGTCTTGCTCGTGTCCGCGTATTTGCATGCAATCCTAACGTTTGTGTGCAGAAACTTTGGCTGCAGACTGGCTCATGACACCTGCCATCATACCCTCCTCGGAATAACGTACACGAGGGCACTTGTTGAGAATATATATTCCGACTTCTTTTTCCTTAGGGATGGGTGGGGGCAAGAGTCCTTAAATGACAAGTGCTGGGTTTCAGGTCATTTTGCATGTGGCTTCTGAAGAAGCAATAAGGACGCTTGAAGGGCAGTGCTCCGTGGTGAGCAGCTCTTCCCGATGCGCTGAATTACAGCCTGATGCAGTACAGGGCTGTAGCTTCGCAGCTACTGTTTGCAAAATGACAGTGTGCCCACAAGTAGCGGGGCTGGGCAGACAAAGCAAACCTGGGGAGTCTGACCTTTCAAAGTTGGTGCTCTTTGCAGAACTTCTCTCCTAAGTGCTAGCAAAGTTCATTACCTGCTGCCACAGTTATTTCCACTGCCTTGATTACATGCTAGAAGAGGGTTTTGCTATCACAACTGCATATCTATAGCCAATTCTACCTCCGCAGCTGTAGTCTTAGCGTGGCTTTTGAACCATTTTTCATTGCATATCAATTTTGAGTGCAGCGGACTTTCTACAGCCCACTAAGGAAGAGGTAGTGGTGGTTCTTTTTTCAATCTGTAAATTCTGTTTAATGTTTTCCCAATGCCTGTCATATTTACTTCCCTACTTGCAGCCTGGCTATAGTGGTTGAAGGACAAAAATTAATTTATCCAGCAGATAGCAAAATCTGATGAAACAAGCTGGTTTACATAGATTAAAACCAATGTATTTATTTCCGTCTTGCTCCTTTCCATCCCTTTACACATTCGAGTCACTAAGAGGTATCTAAGCTTGGTGTAATGTAGTTCAGATCAGTATAACGCTGCCTCAGAGCTGTTTTACAAGGCTGCAAACATGCATTATAGTATTATTACCCAGCAATATTGAGGGTGTTCCATGAGTCAGTTTTATATAGTGAATAAATTCTGCCCTCAAATATGTTCAGTAGAAGTGCAGACCAATTGTGATAAATGAAGAGGAAGCAACTGCTGGGAAACTTCTACCAGAGATCTCTAATGGCCCTGCCCAGTGTGAATTGCAGTTGATGAGAGGCCATAGATGTTCCTAGTTAATTGCTTTCACATTCCTCCCAAATACTTAGACTAAAATAAAAATTAGGTTGGAGCAGCTCTGTGGTGATCTATGAAAACTACATTTCCACTGGGCTGTGGGGAATATTTACTGTACAAATATATTGATTTAATTCGAGCTGGGTGTCAGGAAGAAACAAGTAGCAGGAGAAAGAACAGCTTAAAATAAACTGTTCTTTGGTAAGCACTTAAGTGCTAGTAAATAAAAGTACTGGATTTGTAAGATGTGATGATTCCCCCCCCCCACTTTGGTCCCTGTCAGACTCAAAACAGATTTTTGTTGAGAAAGGTCAAAGAGTTTGTGTGAAGGATTGATGTTCACAGGTAGGTGCCCAGCTGAGGAGATCTCAAAATCACAGGTCTGCTCTGGTTATTTTCATGGTATAGTAAGCATTAGAGGAAAATACAGATACATAGATTTGCCTTTGGTTTCTACTAAATGCTTCATTTTACTGCTAAAATAAATAATACTTTCCTCTTAAATGTTACTTTTGAAAGCAGTCGGCACTGATGAGATATAAAGAAGATCCAGAGATGTATGAATTCAGAGGAAGTAATCAGAATAGAATAGTTCATTCAAGGAATACAGTATTTCAGAAATGTATGGCAGAAGTGTGAGAAATTTGAAAGATGAAAACAAGTTATATTTTGTAAAAATACAATGGATGGGAGTCTGGGTTCTGTATGCGTAACAGGTATACTGTTAATACTGGCACTGCAATGTCTGCTGGAAAGTTACTTGTCGCGTAGTTAAACAAGTAGAAAGCTGGGTTATGCCAGAATCACCGTAACATGTGCGGTTACAGAACAAACCTTGGATAAGGCAGGAGCTTGGTGGAAGGAAGGGGCTGTGCTGCCGTAGTCATGATGGTGTTCCCAGTGGTGCTGGGAATGCTGCTTTGCTGTGACCATAGACTTAATCTGGGAACAGGAATGCCTGTTTATTTTGGCAGGCTACCGACTTTTCCTAGGCTGGGAAATGCCAGCATTTCCTTCCATCGTTTTCCCTGCTTGTCTTAGCCTCATTGCAGAATATCACAGGGCAAGAGGGGGCCTTTGCTTGCCTGCGGGCACCCACCTCACTGCAACTCGAAAGCCTGCTGCAAAAAGGCTTGGTAGCCAGAGCTGCCCAAAAGTAGTTACCGTGGCATTTTGTGAGCAAAAGAGTTATGTGGTCTAATCTTCAGGCTCCCCTAATACAATTTACTACTTTCAAAGATGGTTGGATGGGTGACTTTTTTAGGTAAGGTATTTTGTGTGGTTTTTTTAATTCTCTTGACGCTTCCTTTTTTTATTTCGCTAGTTATATTCATAGTAGAATAGATAGCTGCTTGTACTAAAAAGGCTTCACTTCTCCCTTGTTCCTTTCCTCCTATACCCTTGACACTTCTCCTTTTTCCCTTAAGCTTGGGTTACAAAGCTGTATTTGTTCTAGTAGCAGAACAGTAACTGCTGTAAAAAAAGGTTAGTATCATTTCTATTAAACACTTTTTAGAAATATAAACAGTTTATACCAGAAGCTTGGGGAGCTGTTTCAAAAGCAAAGTTCTCATCTTTTGCAGAAAAAAAGTGTACCCCTGTTAAAAAAATCTGGTGTGGTGTGGTGACTGTAAAAGAACAAAAAGATAATCTGAAATTATCTCAGTTGCTCCTTTGATAGGAAAACGCAGGTGTAGCAAGAACTCTATGAAGAGTTGTACCAACTTAGGATTTATACAGTCAGTGATGGAACACAACAGTTGAACAAGCATCCATGAGGAGGATGCTACTGAAATACTTTTTCTCAAATGCAGGCTCACAGCTAAATAAAGGGATGAGCTCTGTCTTGTTCAGTAGAAAATGTCACTTAAATGTCAGATTTCCACCTGCCTGACAACAGCTTTCATGAAAATATAATGTAGCCCAAACACCACTGAAACATCAATTCTTGGTTTAAAAATATCAAGACTTTAGGAATAGTACATGTGTATTGGTGTGAAAGTTTGGCAGGGAAAGATGTTTGCTGTCTTCTGGAACAGTTCAGATCTTTTGAAAGTCTTTCTTCCACTATAGACACATGAAAGAAGTTGAGGTAAATGGGACTGGTTTACCTAAGCATCTGTTTCTGTTGAAAGCTGATTTCTCTGGATCAGTCACCCCATATCTGTTCTGTTGTAGGCAATTGGCATGTGATTACTTTTTGGGTTTTTTGTTTGTTTTTGTTCCCTAGTGTGACAGCAGGACAGGGTAGGGATCTACATGAGAATGCAGTGAAGTTTATAATGTCATTATAGCTTTGAAGAAGGTAATACAGTTTAAAAAACCCGTTGTTCTAGTAGGACAAGATGTTCGTTATGTTTTGGATGACTTCAGTGAGTGTTACATGAGAGCTGAGATTTTGTTTAAGTAACTTACGAAGTTGTGGAACACACTGTTTTATAAATTTGTTTGATGTGTAAGTTGTAAGGTCTTTATTATAAACAAGGGAGACCTGAGACTATAGGCTGTAAGTCAGAGTTGTAATAGCTGCTGGCGGTTTAAGTGCAGAAAACATTATGCAATTGTGACCTTTAGACATTCAGGTGGTTGTGGTCAGCATCCTAAGTAATGAATTCAGAGGACTTTCTCAGGATCATTAGATTTAGGGTAGATTTAGGATATCATAAGGCATCTCCAGTGGAAGAGAAGTCCACATATGGGCAGCCCAACAGTGCTTCTAGAAGTTGGTCAATTAAATTGGTGTCTAGATCTTGTTGGTTTTATTTAATTGACTGTAATTGGAACTTAGGCGTCTGGTTTGCATGTAGATGCTTAAGCTATGCCCCAGCTTTGCTTGCCCCAGGTAAAAGATTCAAGCTACCAAAGTCTTTGTTATTCTACTGATGCTGTGATAAGTCATTCTTCCCACTGGTCTAGGTGTCTCATTGATATTTTACTTGTTTGGATATTGAATTCAAACTTTTCACCCTCACAGCACTTTTGAATGTAGCGAGTCTGAAATGGAGGAGACTGTGTGATAAAGACCTATAGTGAGAGGTAGAAGAAAAACAGAATGTCTGCAAGAGGACTAAGATACATAAATTGCCTTATTTTGGGGGAAAAAAGCTAATCCTTCAGTTTCATAATTGTTTTTATTTACACTTTTAGCACTTTAAACTGTGTGAGGGGTGTGTATTATCAGATAGAGATGTGCAAAGAGATGAGGGGCAATGGTTGCTGTCTACCTTGATGGATGGGGATCTTGATGAAGGTGAGAGATCTGAGACTGGCAACCTGCTGCTATGAGTGGGTTCTGCTTCTGTGCTATGTGCTTTTGATGAAGACTGGTGTGTAATTGTCAGAGAACAATGTATGTATGTCAGTGAATGTTGATTACAAGTAAGGAAGCAGGGGACTTGATGCTTGTGGCCTATTTTGGCAGTGTTGTCACCTAGAAGAGAAAACTCCACAAAATAGTCCTTAATGATCAGCTGAGAATATAGTGCTATTTAAGGGACAAAAACGAAAGGGAGGAAAAAGTGGTTTTCTGGGATCCAGTTTTTGAGAGCAGAGGAAATATTCATTAAGAGCAATTAGCTACTTTGTGTACCTTTGAGAACTAAATAACTTACACATAATAAAAATACCATTAAGAAATAAGTGAGGCTAGGAAAACTATACAAGAACGTGCAGAAAAGTGAGGGTGCATTTGTATTGCCACACAATCTTCCTACTTAATTGCTCTTGACTTAAAAGTAGATAACATGGTATTTGTCCATTTAGGGCTTTTTGTTTTAGATTTCTTTTTAACTGTCCAATTCAGCAAGCTACAGCCGGGCATGTTTGTTTGTGGTTTAATCTCATTACACAGTTTCTCTGCATAAAGCCTGTAAGCTAACAGTTTGTAACGGGATTACATACGTTGGCTTATTTTATGCAATTTTCTAACAAGGTTATCCAAGGATACTGTATTTGGATAGAAATTTTTTTCTAGCAACTCTCATTTCCCTTATAGTCAACCTCTCATTTTCATGTTTTCAACTTTCTGTCTGCTTCCCTCACCTTTTTTTCTTGTTGTCCAAAAGAAAAAAAAAAATCTTCAGTTTGGCAGCACAGCGTATCATCATCTCATCACAAGACTTCTTTAAGGCTTATCATAAAGTCAGGGGAGGACAGTGGAATTAATCAGTGGTGCAGAAGCATGCATTAGGTACATTAGGAAGATATCCCCCTTCCTGCCACAATAAACAAACAAACCAGAGGCTGCTCGAGTAACACTGGCTTTTGTTGTTGTTGTACTTGAATTTGCTGGTTTTGCTTCAGACTGTCAGCAAATGTGTTGCATCTTCCCACGGTCCTGAAACAGAAATTTCACTTTGAGGGCAAGGATCTGGCTCTGGCATTAGGGGAAGGGAACAGCAACCTGAGAAGCCTAAATCCATGTAGTAAGTTATGAATGTGAAATTCTTCCAATAAAGCATTTTTAAGTGCTCCCGTGCAAACTCTGTTAAATGAGTGCATCCTCATAAATCCCAGCAAGAATTAAATGACTCAGTTGAGATTGCAAGCTGTAATTAAAACTGCGAAGGTTCCTCTAGACCTAAATATAAATTGACACTTCTATTTCCTTTTTTTATGTGCCTGTACTTTCAGAGATGAAAGATACCTGTGCGTATGGGAATGGGGTAGTAGCAAATGGCTCTTTTCACTACCAAGTGTTTCTCAAAATGAGGACAAAAGGTCTTTATTGCAATCCTAACAGCAATGACTTCAGATAAAAATATTTTTGTAACAAAGGAAGAGTGAAAGTGAAAATCTCTAAGGATAGCGGAGCCCTCAGGTCTTTAAGAGAAATGAGAAATATGGTATTAGTATGGCACTGTCTGAAAGCCCGGGGATATTAGTGGTCTTTAGGCTGGGATCTTAAAGGAATATGGCTTGCTGCGAAGGGCTTGGAGGGCAGAAATTGCTTTTTGTGCTCTGGGATAAGCAGCCCCTGGAAGCGCTGGAGCATCTTTGTTCCAAAGCTCCAGAAATACCGTTGGTTTGTAACAAGCTTGACCCCTTTGTTTTGTGACGGGATTAATAACCATGGAGATTTGAAATAATCTCTTTTCTTATCAGCCGTTCGCATGCTGACGGACTAATGATGGGTTTCATTCCTGACCCAGATGCCACATGTGAGGTCAGAGGCTATCTTGGTTACCATATACTTGGTGTCCTTCGCTCCTCTTCCAAGGCTGCCTGCAAGAGAGCCAGTTTCTACTGGTGGGTTTTAGCATTGCCAGTTGACTTCTGCAGCAACTTCTCTCTGCTGCTTGCAGCACGGGTGGATGAAACAGCCCGCTGTTGCTTCCTAATTCACTTTTCCCTCTTTAAAATTATTCCAGCTTACAGTCTTTTGCCTTGACAGTGGATCTAAAGCCTAATTGCAGCTGGGGACCCCGCCCCCCTGTTTAATTTGCAAAAGCTTGAATTTATTATCTTACCAGGCATAAATGTTTACCATATAACCTGCCCTGATAACTCTGGTTTAGTGGCTGATTAAAACTCCATCAGTCATTACTGAAAGCCAGTCTCCTTCTCTGTAGAGCTGTGTATCTTGTTTTCTGCTCAGGCTTCTGAATAATCGGAGGAAGTTCAAGGTGCCATTCAGATTTTTCAGCTGGAACTAAGTTGTTCTGAAAAATAGTTAGGTATTTTAACCTTATTTATTCTCCTGAACTCCTCTTAAAATAGGTTTGCTGCTTTGGGGAGAACATGTGCAACTCTTGTTTTCCACATGTAATAGTGGAAACAATGAAATAAACCCCTGAACTTTTCAAACCTTTGTCCTTCCTTGCACATTCCTGAAGGCTGTAAAGATCTTGGGAAAGTTAAAAATGGCCAAGTTGTTCTGGAGGCTCATTTAGCGAAACTGAATTGGACCACAGTAATTATGTCACATCATTATTTGGCTTTTATTTGGCCACAGTTCATCTACTATGATAGATGATGTTAAGTATTTTTATTGACAATAACCTTGAAACATATTAAAAACCTGTTCCATTTACTGTTTGGTATTTAAAATATGTTTTCCCAGATATAATCTGTGATGTAGGTATTTCATTAAAGAATGTGTTCTGAATTACAATGAAAATAATATTAAACTGAATTGTATTACCTATTATAGTTATCTATATCTGTAGATTCATGGTCTCTACACTTCTGGCTCTGTGAAGAAATACAAGAAAGTATACTGGAAGTATGTCCTTTATGGCTTTGGTGTCAAAGAGCTCTAGAAGGTGTCTCAGCTTTATAATACCAATTTTATTACCTTCGTGGAGCTTCAGAAGTTTATTTTGAGAGAATTGTCACCTAAACCCTTTACTTTTACATCTGAAGGGCTCTAATGAAGTAAATCAGAGAAAATCCCTGCTGAAACCGTAGTATTTTACAATGGTTTGGATTAAATTTTTTTAAGTATTTTTAGAAAGTCTTTGCTACTTAATCTTTGCAGAGTGATCTCTGATGTTGATAGATGTCTTTCGACATTGTAAAAGAAACCTTAATAGTTTTCATTTTATTCATGTCAACATTGTTATGCTAAAGGAACAGGGCTCCCCAAAATGAAAAGTATGAAAGTTCCTACTTTTATCTTCAAATTTTTTTTGAGTTCTCTTGTGTCACTAAAGAATGTAAATTTTTGGTTTATTTGTATAAGATTACAGTATAACTGCTCATTCAGTGATTGGGGCACACTGGTTAATTTCTCAGACATTAAAACTGTTCATTTTTTGCTTTATGTCAGACTTGTATTGTGTTGTCTAGGAGGCTCCATCTGTAATATCTGTTCTGTTGTGATAAGGACAATGCAAAAATACCTGGAAAATGAGAGCACTTAAAAAAAAAAAAAATAATCCAAGTGATCAAGCCAGATAAGCTGATGATAAAATGTACACGTTGCAAAAACAATTGTATATTCCTATTTGGTTTTCATCAGGCTTCTCTATTACTGCTAGTGGAGCTATTGGCAGGCATATCTTCCTGAGCGAGGGATAATGTTTTCTCCAGACAGCTCCGAAGTCATTGAAAAATATTAGTTAAAGGACTGTTGAATGAAGTGGTAACTTCTGAGTGTACCCTCCTTAGTTTTTTTGATTCCTGAAACGGGCACTTGTGCATTTTGGCACATCTGGTGAAGTAAATGTCTGGAAATGGTGACTGCATTCAGCATTTCTTTGTTCTGCTAAAGAGCCTTAAAACACAGTTCATCTTACTCCATAGATCCTCAGTACCCTTTGCAAAAGTTGTTCGTATTTTCTGTAAAGCTTTATGATTGATTATGCTAATCTCTATATCCCTGCTTAACCGTGCTGGTCTTTGTTGCCCTTTTCCTAAGCATAACTACAATGAATTTCAATTGAACTCATGGCAAATGTCATCTTAAATACAGGATTTTCCACCCTCCCGTCATCTTTTTTCCCCCCGTTAATATAGCACAACACTTATGTGCGGAGTTGTGGTTTTGGAGTCTGAGCTTAGTCCTGCAAACATCCATGAAGTAGATCCTTAATCACACCTTATCTGAGCTTAATCCATGGTGCAGCTCTGGATTGCCACAGTTGTGCTTTGGAAGAGAGTTTAACTCTGTGAGCATGTGTAACAACAAGCCCAGGAGCGCTTATCACTGATGAGATGCTAAAAATGTGGTTGTCTCTGCTGTCTGTATGTCAGTGTATACCAAAAGCTGGAAAACAGTTTTCTTCAGAGACTGTATGTAGTTTGCAAAGGAATTTAGTCCTGTTGTGCCAATAATTTTCCTGCCTTTTTTTTTCCCAGTATAATTAATATATCTTGAATAAAATGCTGATTCTGCAAATACTGAACTTTGAAAATGTTTTATCATAATGCTTTTCTTCAGATGTTCCTCCTCTGTTTTAGAAAGGAAGGATTCTTGGAACAGATAAAGAATTAAATGGTGGCATCAGTTTATTTTAGTTTGACTTTGTGACAGATTATTTTAGCAAGCTGTCAATCTTTAAAATTAGGACAATATTTTATTTCTGCATTTTTTTCCTGTTCTTGTTTTCAGACTGAAATCTGTGCAAGGCAGATACTTTTTAAAATTATTTGTTAATTATTACAGGTGCATCCAGTGCCTAGCATGACCAGAACAGAATGACCAGACCAGCAGTTAAAATAAATACTGCCTGTTCTGTATGAGTCTGTCAGTTTGGGATGCTGTACCCTTTCAGTTAATCCATAGTTTGTTTCCCCTATTGAAATTTCTATGTTTGGCAGACACTTCTGCTAGGAAAAAAAACCTTTCCTTTTGGGTTCTTTCTGGATGACTAACTTTTACCCTTCAGATGTTTTCGTGGGAAGTAACTTCTAAATGTCTTCATTAATTGTTAAGAGTTTTTTCCAGACCCTTCAAAGGTATCTGAATGATCCAGTACCTGGTGTGAATGCCAGTGTATGAATAGTCTAGATTGTGCAATGTTTGCAAGGGAGTACTATCACTGGCTATACTAATTTGATGGCTACTTTTCAAATTTATTACTGTTTGTCGGTTGCTCCTTTTGACAGGATATTGTCACAAACCTCATGAATAATGTATATAGTTTCCACAGTGTGTTTATGGTATCAGCCCATCAAATACCTGTCTGGAATTTTGCAAATACATTGTCAAATATATTAATAAATCTAGTAAGAAATGTACCATCATATATATGGGGAGAGAAATACAAACATGAATGTTAAATGTTTCATACATGTGGCAGGGGAAATGATAATAGATTGTGTAACAGTTCAAATGCCGAAGGTTTATTAGCAGGTGTATTAGAAATCTAGTTCAGTGACTGAACTCGAACTTGAGGACAGGTTGTCACTGTAGGCCAGCGACCCTATTTGAAATGTCCTGCTTTCTTTCTCAGATCTCTGAATGCTTTTAAGAGTGTTAGATTCAAATTTCATAGGCAGATAGGTGCTTATATTCTTCTTCCAGTTACGCCACTGTAATTTTGCGTAACTTCATTATCTGCAACGTAGCCTCGTACTTAAGTCAGCAGTGTGATTCTCCTCCCCCAGTGAAAGGGTATTTCTGCATTGACTTTGGTTGTCACTCCGCATGTGACTTATGTGGTCCTAACCCATAATTTACATATAAAAGGACAAGTGACTTGAGAGGCTATGTGGGATACCATAGTGTTTGAGCTGCATGTGCATTTATTAATGAAGGGCTCCTTGAAAGCAGTTCATAGCCTGTGCTGTGGCTGCTAGTCCATACTATTGATTAGAACTGGCTTTGCTTGATTCCTTCTGCCATTAATGTTTAAACTATCGGAAAGCGTGGGATTTTAAGTCCTCCTGTCTGACCTCAAAGGACGCACAACCAATGAAGCCCCAACCAGAGAGTCTTTCTTGGCTTTGTAGCTTGGGCTGTGCCAGACTTCCAGCCCTTGTAAACTGGATCCAAGGGGAAGAGGAGAACATGCACGTATGTGTGTGTATGCTTGCCTGCTCACAACTTGTATGTGCGCTGCCCAGGTGGATGCGGTGGCATCAGCTTCTGCCTGGTTACAGAAGGTTGAAATGCTTTGTTCCTGAGTCAGCAAGGGCAAATGACATGTTGCTAGGTACTTTCTTTAATAAGCGCATTTCTGTTTTTCAAGGAAGCCTGTGTGATGATAAGACAACAATTTTGTTGTCTCCTGTCAGAGCGAAGCAGTAGTTGGTGGTGGAACAATCAGATTGAAGTGTCTAAGTCCAGGTCTGTGCAGAAACATCCTCACCCATCTGTTCTCTAGTGTTGGTCAATGCTGTCTGGAAAGACTGAAGATACAGGCTTCTTTTTAAGCTGGAGGAATATTTGTGTCCATGTTTCCTTGGCAGAAGCTGACAGAGGTTCCTGGATGTAGAGCTCTTTGATACTCTGCAGGGCCAGAACGTTTGTGAGAGGAAGCATTTTTAGTGTCATGACAGAGGTGGATGTGACGAGCCCGCCGTCAGCATGGCTGTGTAGCAAATTGAATGTTAATATGCTTCTCCTAAATAGGGAGAAAATGGGACACAGAGAGGTTAAATGACCCAATGCAGTGAATTTGAGATGCACAAGGTACTGCTGTTTAGTTGAGTGGAGGATGGTGCTTGGAGTCCAAAAGACCTTGTTACAGTATTGATTTGTTGTGTGTTTTTTAGGAAAGACATTTCACAAAGCCTCAATTTCCCCATTATTCTCCCTGGGGCCAATAATATTTACCCGCTTCAGGGAGGCGTTGCAAGGCTTAACTAAATAATGTTTGCAAACTGGCATGTATGTGAGGAAAATTAAAGCTGGGCAGTGGCAAAAGTGCCAGGCTATTACAGCCCAGTGATCGATCTGCTATGTCATACAGACTCGGGGGACAATCTTTTTCTTCTGCTTGTTTCGGTCCTGACAATTCTTTGGTTTTTTTCAGCTTACTGTATTTTCTGTCTTCCACAGAAGAACTGGGATAGATGCAGCATTGCATTGAGCTCAACTGTTAGGACTTGCATATAAGTCTTTAATTTTTTTCTTACAAGTCTTTCTTAGCTCTTTTTCATAGGTTCCAGATACTATTGTACAGAATCTCTCCTGAGGATGATAATATTTTCTTATCTCCTTGCATATTTTCTTTGGATAGCTTATGTCTAATCGTCTTGTGCTATTTCCATGTCCTGAATGCATTGAAGCTCTTCAGCAGTGTGGGGGAATTCAAAGACTTTTTCTAATGTCTTCGCAGTAAGACATGATGAGCGTACTATGCTTTTTCCTCACTTATTCCGCCTTTTATTTTGCAAATGTGAGTGATGATTGTTCTAAACAACAGGAAATTAAACAATAGAATCCTAGAATGGTTTGGGTTGGAAGGGACCTTCAAGATCATCGAGTTCCAGTCCCCCTGCCATGGGCAGGGACACCTTCCACCAGACCAGGTTGCTCCAAGCCCCATCCAACCTGGCCTTGAACACTGCCAGGGATGGGGCAGCCACAACCTCCCTGGGCAACCTGTGCCAGTGCCTCACCACCCGTACAATGAAGAACTTCTTCCTAGTATCTAATCTAAATCCACCCTCTTCAGTTTAAAACCGTTACCCCTCGCCCTAGCACTACACTCCCTGCTGAAGGGTCCCTCCCCATCTTTCCTGAAGCCCCCTTTAGGTACTGGCAGGCTGCTGTAAGGTCTCCCCGGAGCCTTCTCTTCTCCAGGCTGAACAACCCCAACTCTCTCAGCCTGTCCTCACAGGAGAGGTGCTCCAGCCCCCTGATCATCTTTGTGTCCCTCCTCCGGACCCGCTCCAACAGGTCCACGTCCTTCTCATGTTGGGGGTCCCAGAGCTGGACGCAGTACTGCAGGTGGGCTCTCACCAGAGCAGAGTACAGGGGCAGAATCCCCTCCCTCGACCTGCTGGTCATGCTTCTTGTGATGCAGCCCAGGATAAATAAAACATTGTTTAGATACATACTGCAGAACTTGGTTTGGGGCCATCTGTTAAGAATAGCTTAAGTTTGAGGTCCCTAGAAGAGGATAATCTACAAATTTCTTAATTCTGCCTTTGCATTTCTAGAGGCAAAGCTGAAAAGTGACTATTAGAAGGCTTTAAGACTTCTCTGTGTTATTGCTGATTTTTTTGATTGGGACAATCATTATAGTGTTAATTGGATGACACAGGAATTAAATAGCATGACTTCCACCCTCCCAATATCGCTGAATTAAAGTACAAATAGTAATAACTAAAACTTGCAATCCATGGTCTTCTCTTGGCAATGCTCGAGAGCAACAAGGCAGCCACTAGAATTCCCATGCGTGTTTTTGTGTAACGTGGCAATATGGAACTAAATTGAGCCACAAGATCCCTGCGTACAGAGGTACAGTTGCACATGTACAAAATTGAAACTTTGATTATCTCCAGGACTCAAATTACTTTTTTGCTGCCTGGCCAGCAAGTTGGATTTGGGGATATTGTTTGCCTTCCCTTCTAATGCTTATCACAGTCTACTGCCATACACAACATAGTCTGATGTCTTGTTTAAGCAAGGTAGGCTCTAGTGGGCTTTATTAAACCAAGGAGATAAAGTGTTTTGGTTCATCTCACTTCATCATCTGCTGATATGAAACTCTGGATATATTTTAGACTCTGTGTCAATTAAACTTTCTTTCTTTTTAATAGTGTTTAGTTACAATAAGATATCTCCCAGTGAAATTAGTTGTTAGACCTTGAACAGTGTCCGTTACCCGTGGTATCAATTGGAGATTAAAGTTGCATCTTAAGGCTTGCATGGCATGTAGGTTTTCTGGCATGGGTAGATTATACTTCAGGGAAATAATTATTTTTAAAATTTACTGGGGTCTTGCTGTAGGTTAAAACTTACAGCAAAATAAACTTCTAGTATTCTTTATAATAGTTGCTAGAAAACATACTGTGTAAACATTCAATAGATTTTTACTAATGATGCCCTTGCATAATTGTGCTTATGGATATTTTATCGTTAGTTCTTTTACAAAGCATTTTAATCATCTAGAAATTCTGTTCCTTTGAAGTTTAAAGTGTTATAAAACAGTAACTACTTCAGTCACAGCCTGTGCTCGTAGGTTTGTCTAGAACTCTTCAAAAAGAGGAGAAAAAAGTGTGTCCTTTAGCATGTACAGTTGAGAGCAATAGATAACAGATCCCTTCAAACCTCTTAAATCAGTGTTTTCTGCTTGTCTAGAAACACGCATAAGAAATTTGCCAGCCTCTGAGCAATATGGGGTTTTTATGTTTTTCTTTTGTTCAAAGCCATGGAAAAATCACTGAAACAAGGAGAAAAATCAATGTATCCAGTCAGTATTGGTGTCTTGACAAATTTAGACTGCTTTGGTCTTAATCTGTGGGGTGAAGTTGAAGATGGAGATAGTTAAAAGGATGCCTACAGAATGCTACTCTGCTTTTGTGCAGAAGGTTATTTTACTTCAGCTTAGTTGCCACATTTTGTTCAGTTTTTGTGGTGCTTCTTAACACCCTGGAAGGGTTAGCAATCTCTTGTATTTTGACATGAAAACTAGGATGCGTGGGGTATTATGCAAATTACCAGGCAACTAAATTGCCTATCTATATGCCAAATTCTTCGCTAAGTACAGTTTGGCAAATGCCAGTGGCAACCTGTTTTAAAGGGATCCCTGCTGTGATCTCTGAAGCAGTAAGAGTAGAAAAATCCAAATTGTGTATTCTTAGGCTGAATAAATGTCAATTCCCAGGGTTTCTGTTATACATCCAAAGGCACTCGAGTGGTTAAATGACCATGTCTATTGATAACCATGGAATTTTAATATTAGCTAAGGGAGATATTTTTAAACCCCTTCTGGGATACAGAGCAGGTTTTTTTAAATACATTTACTTTTGTGCTTTAATAATTTTGAATAAAGGCGCTCTCTTTAGAGTTTTTGTGAAGTAAGCTTTTTTAACATTACTGCTAAACATTGTATCGGTCTTTGAGGACTTGGGGAAACATGAAATGTGCCTCATTTAAAAAAACCAAACCACCGCCAGCCCTCGCAAACCCCAGACAAAATCAAAACACAAAACCCCGAAGGATCTTTGTGAAATGTAACAAACAGGAAGTTTCCAGAGTTAAGTCAGCTTTAAACTCTTTATTTTTTCTTAATCCTTTAAATCAATAAATTAGGTTAAAGTGAAAATTTGCAATGTAAATATTATGTTGCGTTTGTATTTTGTTTTTTACTATTTGCTACTATCTTTTTACAAAAAAACTGTGCAGCATGCTACCCTTGGTTTAGTGCTGTAGCTAATTCTTCCTTAGGGTATGTTGGAAAGAATCCCTTATGTGTTATCTTTATTGATGTAACTATGAATAAAATCACATTGTTGCAACTTTGGGGCCATACGTCATTAAACTTTTATTAGATGATTATTGCTGACTAGAGTTTGATAAAATACTGAACTAATCAGGTCCATTTAGTATCAAAATGCAACTCTGCGCGTAAGGTTTTCTGGAACATCACACAACATACATTATGTATACAGTTCCATCCCAGTGATTTTTTCAGAGGTGGCACCATTTTGTTTCCTTCTGTGTTTTGGGGCAATTGCTACAGAATGGAAGAAAATGAGGGTGTGAAGGAAGGAACAGGGAAGAAATTAAAAGCAAGTGGTAAAGAAAACCCCATGTATAGCTTGAGACACATGAGTTGAGCATGCTCTTCAGCGTATATGTCAAGCGATTCCCATGTGACCTGCACTAAAACCAATCAAGCTGTGATGTATAGTTATACATATGCAATTTGGGGCATTTCATCCTGTATTTGCAACTGACAAATCTTTCACTGAAAAAAATCTCTCATTGTTTTCAGGGGAAGCATGTGTGTTCCCGCACAATTTGCTTCCTTATAGCTCATGCTGCACTAAGATGATGGACATGTACCCAGGGATATGTTAAACGCTCTCCTCTCCTGAAACCAGTTGCCCATTACTGACTGGCTCAAGCTTTGCATTTCCTCTGCCTCTTAAATGCAATCAGCCTTACTGTAATTGAGGGAAAAATTATGGTGGGGATTTTTACTAAAGGTAATGGCTAAAATGTTTCTCTTTCCAGGAGGCAGATTGAGTTTGTCTTGCACAAAAGAAAAACCCCAGGAAGCCTTCCCCCCCCCCCCCCCCCCCCCCCCCCTTTATAATATTAGGGCAAACCAGAGGCCTAATAGGATTTTCAGTCATTGTTCTGTGAGTGATCATGCTCCTGGCTGTTAAATCTTGATGGGAAGTTAACATTTGTCACAGGCTCAAAGAATTGTTCCATCTAAGACAGCCTCTTGAAAGTAATCCACAGCATCTGTAACCTGGTTTGGTGCAGGATAGGAAGATGGGAGCACCAGAGAACAGAACATTTGAGTACCCCCATCTGAACACTGCCTTGGCTCTGAGGGTATTGAGAAGGGCTGTCTAACAAGTGTCTTGGTTTTAATTATTTGAGCATTATTTATTATCTGTTGTGCTTATTGGAAGGTATCAGTTCCCGAGGAAAACTGTCCCGTTCCCTCTGGCAACTTCGAGGGCAGGAGGGAAAGATGTACGTACCTCTTTGAGCAGAACAGGGTGTCATTTCTCAGTCTTGGAGAGAGTAATCTTCTGATAATTGATCAAACAGACAGCACCTGATGCTGCAGGTGATGTAGTTCTGGGTCTGTTGAGATTCACCCATTCAGCATCCCAGCACTCACCCTGTTTCCAAGCTGGAGACAAAGCAAGGTGGCTGCCAATATCGCAGAGGGAGCAAAAGGCATGAGAAGCATCTCGGGAGATGCCTGTTGCCAAACGTGCCTGTATGCTGCTTCTGGACAAAAGAGTTTGGATCAATTTGCGAAGCCTTTATGAAATGCCTGGTGCAGGCATATTTGGATTTAGCATCCTTTTAAAAAAAGAAAAAGTCCTTCTAGCCAATATTAACAATGATGTCTTTACTAGTATTGTGTACTTAAGAGTGGGTTATCATTACTTTGTTGTTTTTACCATGGTAAACATAATGGAGAGCTACAAGCCTGACTTGTGGGCTGGCAAAAAGTCTGCAATGGATTTTTTCCAGTTCTCAGTGACTTGAGAGGCAAAATGATGACAAAAAGGAGAAAGTGCCAGAAACTAGTGAGTTCCTAAACCGAAGGCTGAAGAGAATGTTGGGAACTGACATCTGGAAGTTAAAATGAGACAAATTCAAATGATAAGCAAGATGGACACTTTAAGAGAGTTTGGCTAGCCACAGGAACAGTTGCTGTGCTCTTAACACCCACCTCCCTTGTACAATATCCTTAGGTCGAAGACAAGTTCTTGGAATTAATAAATCACTCATTTGAATGGTCTTTGTTAGGTAGTTGAACGGATGAGAAGATCCAACTGTCCTGTCCAGCCTTAGGGTCTGAGTAGTATCATAGTTAAATGCACTTTTTAACGGAAAATAGTATATACTTCAGTATGTGTAGGTGTGTGGTTTTTTCCCTGGCATTTACAGATGCACTAGGAATGTATGTAGGTGAAAAAAGAAGGGAAGATGATGACGTATAGGACTGAAACAGTTTATAGATTTCAATGGCAAAAATCTCATTGTAAACTTGGAGAATTGCATAAAATTCAAATCCAACTGAGCAATTGTTTTGTATTCCTTTTTCAACATGTGAGCGGTTGTAACATCACATAGAGTTGTTCTCAGCTAGTTGTCCTTAGCCCACTAGCTGGATTTTCATTCTTGGCTTACCTGCTTATATCTTATTCCACAGAACGGTGGAATTGCCTTTGGTGTACAAAGGCAATCTCACCTCAAAGAATTCCATAAATTTCAAAACTAAAAAAAAATTCCAAAGGATGAAACTTTCCTTCTAAAACTAGCATACTAAATTTTAGCCACTTTACGTTCAGTGCGAAATACTTGAATCATAAACAGGAAGCTGAAGTTATTATTTACAGAAAATTGAACTTGAAATGCTTTAGTGACTGTATTTAAAACTTTCAGATGTCTCATTTCATATGAAGTTTCAACTCTTATTTTCCATTCAAATTTAAAAAAAAAAAAAATCAGATGGAGATTTCAGTTCTCTTGAAGTATTTTCTCAAGCAAAGCACCCTTACCACCTGTGCGATGAAACTGCTTATGTTGTTTATTTTGCAACATGCCATAAATACAAATCTGCCAGCCTTAAATCCTCCATGCATGACTGCGGGAATAAATTTTCTCTGCTGTGTAGTGGAATTGAAGCACTCATAAAGGGTGAATGCACCATGCTGAGCAGTTGAACCCTTGCCTTTTTCCATTAACCCGTGTACCTCCTTTTCCTTTCAAACAATTACCTTGAGTTTTTTTAAGGCTGATGCATTCAGCACTATAAATTAAAGCTCATTCAGCAGAGTTGTAGGTGATGAAGCAATAAGACCTCTTATTTTTCTTCTGTAAAACAGAAGGTTTTACACTCCAGGTGATACAATGCACAAAAAACTTATTCAGAATTGCTAAGGTATGCAGCAGAAGAATCATAGCTCTCTTCTACTCCCCAGCCTCTCTCTCTCATTTAAATAGTTTATGCCAGTACAGTATGTGAGTATTCAGTGAAAAAGCGTCTCTACTATAAGTGTCATGTAGTTATAAAAGAAATATACTTAAAGTGCAAGTATCATAATCTGAAAAGCTATTGTTACTGTAGAGGGAGACCAGAGCTGAAGTAACTGCTGGAGTGGATGTTGCTGCTGGTTGAACCTTAGACCTCTGGGACTGAAGAACCAGGCGTCAGCTGATTGAGCTCAAAGATTAAACCTCTCATTTGGCTGTTGTAACTTACCCATATTTTGTTGACTGGATGTAGGAGGAGACATTTAGTACATAAATATTTAGCTGCTGTTTAGTATAGCTCTACACTTCTGCGATGAATTTAAACCTGATATGATCTAACTTCAGTCCTTGTTAGATAAGCATGTTCCTTGCTGTACATTTGTGCATTTTTTTTAAAGTGAAAATAAACAACAGCCTTTATGTTCATTCTTTATCATTATGGTATCTTAGCAACAGAGCTTCCTCTTAAATGACCCTTGCCATTTTGGAAGGTTTGTATCCAAGATGTTTTAAATAACCTTAATTCTTCTTGCAGTTTCTGAAACTTGTACAGAGAAAGCTTTGATTTACGTTTGATTTCCCAGGAAAGGATGTGTTATTTGCTCAGACTCTTGTCAGGATAAACCAATCTTATTAATATTAAGCCATTATTTTTGTGTAGGACAGTTTCCAAAGTTGCTCACTCCATAAATATTTCAGCAATTTGAAGGTGGCAGTTCTTACTAACTAAAGCTCATTTTCTGTTCGTCATAGAAACAAATTCCGCTTGCAGCAGCTGGGACTCTGTCTGGTGTGTTACTAGTGTAGGTGCGGTGCCTGTAACTAAGGTTATTCGAAGCTTTCTGTTGCAGGATACAGTTTTTTGTATTAGTCTGTTAAACTCTTCACTGTGTGACTTATGCTTTTCTCTTTTTTTTTTTTTTCTTTTTTTAAATGATTTTTTAACTTTGGCTTGTTTAAATTTTATTTTCATGTGATCTCTGTAATAAACTTGTGTAGGAAGCTATTGAAAGGCCGGATTCAGGTCTTTTTCTGATTTCAGGCCTGATTTAAAGTGGTGTAAAAACCAAGAGTAATTCTTCTGAAATATATGCATGAGACTATAATGAAATTGTGTTTGTAACATGTAATGTCACAATTCTGAAAGAGCTCTGGGGTTTTGGTGCTGCAGTTGCTGTCATGAACAGTGTATATGGCTCTAAAGTAGGAGGGAGGCCTTCAGTCTGCATGTGGCTGTGAATTCTTTATTTTTTTTCATATTGTGTGAAGCTGTTCTGAAAACTGTTTGTTTTGGAGGGTTGGTAATTAATCTTACTGAGCTAAGAAATATGGTAGTTTGGTTACCTTCAAGTAAGGTGATATAGATGCAAATCAAACTTAAATCTGGAATAAATCTAGTCACTTTGACTTATCGGTACAGATGGGATCTGACTCTTAGCTATTCTGTCTGTCATACTGATTAACTGTAACTCTCAAATAAGGAAGGTCACTTTTTTTGCTTGAGGAAACTATTAATTTAATATTTTATTTGCTCCCACTGCTGGTGTTAGGTTCTCTTTGTAATGGAATTAAGTTAGTAGCGCTAACACTGCGTAGCTGAGAAGTCTGACAGGTGTATTGGATCACGGTGATACTGGATGGACTACAAAACTTCTTGGTGCCTCAGTAGGTTGACCAGGTCCCACGTTCCAGTTTTATGCTGCAGCTTCACTATTGAAATAGCAGTATTTTCCAGGGCTTAAAAGTCTGAGTCAGTGAGATATTGCATTCATATGCTGAGATGCAGCTATTTCTAAGGTAATTCAACACTGTGCAATCATGCCATCATAGTGGTAATTCACCACTATGCAATCCCCAGAATGGTTAAGTGAACAATACAGAAAGGAGTTGGTTTTGCAAGGAGCACTTATGAAAGAATATAATGCAGTCTCGGTGGATTGAAAACATGAAGTAGAATTCAAACAAGTGTCTTGAAACTTAAATGTTTTTGGCAATTCTTAGAGGATACTAAAATACCAGCTAGCAAACTAGTGCAGAATATATTGGGGCATGGAACACCATGCTTGTTTGAAAGAAAAAAAAAAAAAAAAATAGATCAATATTTTTGTTATGAAGTTGTTTGTTTTTCCTAACTAAAATTAGATTCACTTAGTTTTCTAGATGTGCTGTAGCAGTAAAATCATTCCTATAAAAAATGGAGCAGGATCTTCAGCCTCACATGACAGAGTAAGACAAGTGCAACTCCGGACTATGCCAATACTTTAGCAGTCTGGGGAGACAAGGGTGGTGACACTAAAGTAAGCAGCTACCCAGTGGCCTGGTCTAAATGCCAGGCTCATTTTAGACTTGCCCCTCAGGTTTGTTTAAAAGACTCCACAAGGTCCCTGCTGGGGTGGGTGTGGGAAGGGTTTCATTGCGATTGCCGAAGAGGAGATGAGCTCCATAGTTAGCAAGTAGTGGTGAATCTACTTACAGGGCTAACCTCTGGCAAATGCAAGGGGGAACAATGTAGTTGAGCCTGAAATGAAATAGGCTTTGGACCGTTTATATAACCTTGTATTTCCTGTAAACTAGGACGTACACAGGCTGCTTACCCTATGTCTGCTGACATACAGAAACTTGTTCTGTTTAGGGATTTGACTCTTGATCAAGTTATCCTAGGTAGAACAAAACTTAAACTTGAAATAGGGAGGGTATCTGCAAAACGGAAACTACCTTTTCTACAACTCTGTAGATGAGGAAATGTAGAAGTAGGTTAACAGTGCAGGAGACTCGGTCATGGTAAGGAATTGATGGCTACTGAATCCAAGTTATCCATTAAAGAAAGGAGGTCGGGTCATAATATACAACACTTCTGCGGTCATATGAAAACCGGTAAGAGCTTTTTATTAGATAACTACCTCGTAAATCAGTCCAATAGAACAAAGGCCTCAAAACTGAAATCTTACTGACATCTCTTCGTTGCTATTCTTGGTGATATATGACATGGGCCATTAGTTTAAGTGCAGAAAGTCTTCTGAGATGGTGCTGGTGAAGTTGCACTGCACGCATCTTCATCATGCAAATGTGGGTTTAAAAAACCAATGCACTCAGGATGCAAAGGTGCAGCTATAAATAAATGAGGAAACAGCCACCAAGCAGCTGCTCTCTCAGCACTGCATGCTAATTAAATTCCTGACCTGCTGAGGTTGGCAGGTTGGCAGGTACGGGGCCGTGGCTCCAGCTGTGCTGAGTGATGGCATTACCTGGGAGCTCTGCCCATCTCCTGGCAAGCAGGGAAGAGCAGAGGAGGCGATGTTCTTATTTGTCAGTGGAGTGCTGAGCAGCCTGCGTGGAAAGCCATTAATATTTGTAGTGACGTGCTCGTTGGCGAGGGAAGAGCGTATATACAGAGAGAAGCTGATGAATTGCGATGTTTCTTTTGCCGTTCTGTAGTACGGTTATTTAACAAACACTGTTAAGTATGTATGGTGATACCATTCACCAAGCTGTTTTTTGATCTAGGGGGAAAAAAGTAATTTGTTGACATTACAGCAATTATAAAATACTTGCCTCTGAGAACACAAATGTAATGATATTAAGTTTAATTACATATAATTAATTCTACAAAATATTTAAATTGTTGTGTTGAATTGTGCAGCACTGGTTGCTGTACATTTTGTTAATGTGGGGAGCAGATGTGCGTGAAAGAGTCTGGAAGTCATCCAGAAGTTGGCAATTATTAACTGGGTAATCTGATAGTGATTTATTCTAACACTGGTTAACGTACCTACATAAATGTCTACATATGTATGGAGAGTGGATAGATGTAGACTGTACAGGTAGCGAGGATAGAATTCCATGTAATGATTTTAATTGTGAGATCATAATTAACATCAGTGTGAGTCCATGTTCCCAAGAGCCGATCCCCCTTTTCTGTTTGCCAGTGCTTGGCATTATGTTGTTTTTGGATCTCTGTCTAATGAGATATTTGATATCACAGGATTATATGACTATATCTGCAAAATAATACCCAGTGAGAGAGTATTAATCCTATTCGAAGGTGCTGAGAGTTTAGGTGACTTTTGTGTTATTTTATTGGATGCTTGATACAAATCAGAAGGAGCTGAACCTTATCTCCTTCTGTGAACTTAACCAGAGGTCTATATAAGTCAAATATACCATCATTTAAATACCCGGGGAATCTGGGTTGTCAAATGCAGCCAAATGGCAAAATATTTAACTGTAATGACCGCTGCAGGTGATAGGGGAAGGGAAAGGAGTGAAGAGAGTGCTCCCATTTTTCCACCACGTGTGTTACCAGGTTGGATTCTGTGCAGGGCTAAATGGTCTCTCATTTAGCACTGGTGGTGTAATGGAGGAATGAGTTTTGGCTGTATTTAGAGCCCTGTTACTCAATTTCTGATGCAGTTCATTTACGAGTGCTGCATCTCTGCACCTGAGAAAGGAGAGCGGTCAGCTGAGACTGACAACCTTTTCTCCCTATGCAGCCTGAGAAGCAGCAGCTCTTCTTTCCTTCTGCTCTTGCACTTACTCCCTTGCAGCTGGCTGCTGAAAGACTGAGCTGCCTGGAAAGCAGCCATGGCTGGCCACAATATTCATTGCCCTCTCTTCTCTTTAGTATTTAACGTACTCTTGCTGTTGTCCTACTTCTCTTCCCCCCCCCCCCCCCCCCCCCCCCCAAGCCTACAGGATGCTGTGAGGAGCATGAAAAAATGGCTTTGTTCGCCCTTTTAAAACGGGGCGGGGGGGGCGCGAAGCTTGCTTGGTGTTGGTCTAATAATATAAATCCAGTATTGACCCTTGGGATGGGTGGGCACCCTGCTACTGGGAAGGGCAGTGACTGTGTGCCTGGGAAAGCTACTGGCTCCCTGACTTGGGCAATGAGAGGTGCAATCCTGTTTTGCTCTTCTAGCAGCATGTATCTGTGTCTCTGCTGCAGTGAAGGCTGGGCGTGAGGGGTACAGCTCGTGTCTGCTCCAGCATGGGTCCAGATGAATGATCTTCCATTGCAGGGCAGCCGTATATCTCTCTATCAGCTGTGAGCAGAAGAGGTGTCTGCAAAGGGTTGTGTCCTTGCCTAGTGAAAGAATACTTGCTAAGACCTTCTTTCTGCTCTGCAGGCCTTACACTGTAAAGTGTGAACCCTTATTCTCTCTATCTCCCTTGTAGTATGGCATGCCAAAGAGGTTCTGGTTAATACTTTCTAGTGGGATGCTCCTATCCCTGCCTGCTGTGCTGGTTATTCTTCTACAGTGGCCCTTGAAACACTGAGGAGTTCCTTGGGGACATCATTCTTACCACGTGCCCCAAGAGCCCCTGTCCTCGGTGTGGTGGTGGGACCCTGCTGCACCACTCCTGGGCAGTGGCTCTCGGGATTCCCCGGCCTCTCGGAAAGCACTTTGGATGCTGTGCCAACTTCGAGCCTTTTGCTTTGTTCTATTGGATTGTGAAGCTAAGGAAGTTGAGTAACTTATTTAAAGGTGGATATGGAGAAGTAAAACTAGAACATCCTTTACAGCTGTAGCTTGTGTGGCTTTGGCGTCAAGGTGATTTCAGTGTTCCCTGCTGATAACAGACTCTCCAGGCAAGGTGGCTTGCAGGGTGATTCGAGCAGGTCCATGAGGTTGAGATTTGGTCCTTGAGACAGCCTTATCATTAACCTTTGTCTGTCCTGAGCACAATCTCATTTGGGGTGAACTCTCCCATTATATTGCCCTTTCTCAGCCAGGGTTTCTCCAGATGCAAAGCATCTTTGCAGTTCTCAGTCCCGAAAACTGAATTGGACTGCTGACGTGGTGTTGGACACCGCTCTGAAGACCTTTGGATGGTCCCTGCAGAAGGGCAGGCAAGGCCAGGTCTGCAGCTGAGCTGCCGATGGCAGCCCTGTGCCCACGGTGCATGTGCGCTTCAGAGCTGGCGGTTAAGCAAAGAGTATCCATTGTCCTTGAATATGCATGAGGGTAAGGGCTTGTTTCAGAAATACTCAGTATGCAAACTGAGTTCAGTAGAACTGTGAACTGAGCAGCTTGCTGCAGTAGCTTTGGGTAAATGGGACAAGCAAATGTGAAATTGTCGTGGGTAAGTGACTACTTAGTCAAGAGGGACTGATAAAGGTTCACTGTTGTCAAGGCCGTTCTGGAAAATGAAGTGTATTGGTTATATGACACAGACATATGCATTAATGACTCATTTGCCCAACAAAACTTGTAAGAAATAGTATAGAATTAGTTCAAAATAAAAAAAACTTATGTCTTTGTAATATGTCCTTTGGCAGAAGTGGGTTCAAGTACTTAATTGATGTATTTTTTCTGAAATACACGGTGAATGTGAGTCATAATTAATGTTCTCACAGTCTAAGAAGGACAGGATAGCAGAGTCTTCATCGCACATCTTGAACGATTTCACAGAGATCAAAGCTTATCTTCTATTTAACAAGACAAATTAATTTCCTGAAGAATTCTAGTGTCAAATGCTCTCATAACATTTAGATTTGTAGGCCTTATAGCAATATTAAATAATTAATAAGTCAATAATGTGTTATCACTAGGGCAAGGTATTTTTGGATCTACATTATTACCATAAAGAAACTGGATATCTAGTGACATTATTCCCTAATGTCCGTAAATCGATGCTCTGGGCTCAGATCTTCCAGTGCAGAATCATTCAATTCTGTTCACAGAAAACAGTGGAAAATCAGTGACTATCCCTAGTTTGAGGGGAGGGAGAGGGTTGTGCAGGAAACACCACAAAACCAGGCAAAAAATCCCAAACACATCAGTACAAGAAAAAGGAGCCTACAGCTTCTATTTCCTGCCTATACAGGAACAGATCGCATTAACTATATAGGTAAGGTGTCCAATTTCAAACTTTTTCTTTCCCTTCAAGTTGTGTTGGAGGATATTATTTTTAAACCAATTTATGGATTTTTTCAGAAGCATTTTGAGCAGGTACCCCACTGAAATGAATGGATTTGACTCTTCATTTCAGAAAAGGTAGATTTAGGTTAACTTGTGATGCTGGTTTTTTTGAGAATTTTTTTTTTTTTCTGTTAGTAAAAGAGAGAATTTTGTATAGGTTCCTTGGAATAAGGTGCAATGTTCCCATTAACGTACTGGAAATGTGATCAGGCTGCTGGACAAAGCTGCGCAGCAGATGGAGTTTTCACAAAGGACTTGATTTCAAAATCTGGCTTATTTTAAAATATTAAGAAGCTAACTTACCAAAATTCCCCCCATAAGAAAATGTTAAAAACCTTTTGGATGATATAAAATATTAAAAAAAAAAATTAAATTCTTGTATAAAACTGCTTTGTCTTAACTGACTATTTT